>NC_050578.1:280207493-280507493 GCF_011100635.1 Trichosurus vulpecula | reverse complement strand
TTTGTCTTCTGAAAGGTAACCAAGGTTCACCTTTCTGACAATGCTATGGGAGGGGGCTCTCAGGGCAGTCGTTGGGCTGAGAGTTTGATATTCAATAAAGGATTCAAATGACACTGTTGTTCAATTCTCTGCAGAGAATTATTTTTCATCATTTTTTTCCTTTCCTTCTCTAAGAACGTATCTTGGCTTTGAGTTCCATAAAACCCAGTGTTTGCGCTGTCTCCCATCGGTTGATAGACCTTATTCCCCAAGGCCTCAAAGCAGATTGTGATGGTTTTTGTCAGTATGCAGGCAGTATTATTAGTAAGAACCAAGCCATAGGCCCTCAGGACTTCTCACTAGCACCCACTTTTAGCACCGCTGTTGTGAACAGCAGCCAAGTTTTTCAAGAAACAATTAGGTTGTGTTGGTTTTAAATACAGAGCCTCTGAGTTAGAGGAAGAGAAATCAGACATCTGAGAGCAGTTCTGTCTTCATGTGTAACTGACAGTTGGCATCCACCTGTGCCAGAATTTGGTTAGAGTGGGATGTAGGCTGTCACCTTTTGGCCTCCATGGTACTAAGCTCATTTTTATATTTGGGGAATGAGTTTGTTAGTCCTTTTTCTATCCTTAAGCAGGCTTTGCCCAAGTGTCTTACCTGTTTAGACTTCACTATCTTCCTTATCAGAGCTTGTAACCTGGACTATAAGTATTCCCAAACTAAAATGTACCCATTTCATGTTAAAAAAGAAATGTCATCCCTTAGTGTCTCAGAATAGAAAAATGTCTGAGAGGGCTGGGATGCAGCAGTTACCATGGTAACTAGTCTTTGTTTTTGGATCTCCAGAACAATATCCAGCACGTGGCAAATGGCCAAACAAAGTGTTTAGAGTTCCCTGATGGATAGCTGGTTGCTGAGATGGACAGTCAGTGGCTGGTGCTGAGGGAGGGGGTATTTTTCTCCTATTTTAAAAGGTATCTGGGGGCCTCTATACTTATTTCTGTGCTGAGGGATAAATGGTTTTGTTGAAGAGGAAAAGGGCCCCAGAGAAAATTATTGAGAGGTTCAGCTAGAGGATAAAGAAAAAAAGAGAGACCCATTATGTTCTGAAAAGTGATCCAGAAAAGGGTCTTCTCCTTTGAAATAATTTTGTTCACCTTTTCCTATATGAATGGGAATAGAGGCAGGGTCCTGGGATTTCATTGGTGTGCTGAACTGGAAGGTAAGGAAAAGATTTCTCCCAATGGAAGGTGGCACCTCCTCTGTAATTTGATCATCTTAGAAAGGTGCCTGTGACTTGTTGCAGCTCACATAGCGCTTCTGTGTCAGAGGTGAGGCTTGAACCTGGGTCTTCCTGATTCTGGCCTTTGAATCACTATACCTTGCTGCCTTTTTCAAAATGAGGGAGATATCTTTCTGCCTAAGTAAATATACCCCTTCCCTTTTATTTTAAATGATTATCTATAGAAATCTAAGAAATTTGACTTAGAATGAAGGAGTGAAAAAGGGATGATGTCAGTGAAAGAGAAACCTACTAAACTCAATGGCATTGACATGGCCCTGGGTTCTTGAGGGCTATATCAACGTAATGAGAACTCTGGAAGACCTGGTCATTTATGTAAACATAGCAGGGGGAAAAGTCAAGTGTTTGCACTCTGGGCTACTCTTCCCAAAGATTTTATCCCCAGGCAGCCACTGGCTGGTGACAGGCCTCTCCATACTTAGACTGGTTCTTAGGAAGCCAATAGTGGAGAAATGGCTTAAAGCCTTCCAAGCATGGGTGATAGCTTGCTGGAGTTTTTTTCTCACCAGACTGGCCTTCAGGGCCCTGACCCTCGGGGCCCTGGCCCTCGGGGCTCTGGCCTTCTGGCCTTTGGGGCCCTGGCCTTCGGGGCTCTGGCCTTCAGGGCTCTGGCCTTCTGGCCTTCGGGGCTCTGGCCTTTGGGGCTCTGGCCCTCGGGGGTCTGGGATTAGCCCTATACCATGAAAGACGTTTTCGAAAAAGGAAGTGAGATTTTTGCACGTAAGATGGGTGAAGTGAGGCTAGATTGTAGATCATTGGAAATGACCTGGGCTGGGGGCAGTGAATGGACTCATGTAAAATACCGATCCACAGGCTCTAACCAAGATTCCTAAGTGGATGCTCCTGGCTCAGGGCTACTACTTTTTCAGTAAGCCATGCTGTCTCCCAAGTTGAAAGGTCAGTTCCCTTTAGAGGCATCTTGCCTTCTCCTGAGAGAGAAACAAAGGAAGGAAGTGATGGTGATAGACTGGAGCATGGGAAGGATTCTGGGACCTTCTGCCTTCACTGGGTCCGAGTCTCTAGAGACAAGACCTTCCTGCTGGGTTTTTTTCTTTTCTTTTTAAAAAAGAAATTGAAGGCAGCCTCATCTAGGAGATGCTCAGTAAAGACTTTGTATGCCAGTGAGAATGATGAAAATAGGTAGTAGCTAGGTCACTTCAATTCACCAGCATTTATGTTCTAGCCACTGGGAATACAAAGACAAAGTGCTTTTATCTTCTGGATGGGGACTTGCGATTTTGAGCAGGGGAGAGAGCACTGACAATTGAAGGGTTTGAGAAAGGCCTCTTGTAGTATGGGACACTTTTCTAAGCCTTGCGTGAAACAAAGGATGCCAAGGGGAAGAGGGAGGTCATTCCAAGCAAAGGGGACAACCAGTACAAATGTATGCAGCAAAGTGTATAGGAACAGCAGCAAGCTGGTTTTGCCAGGAGGTGAGGGGAGAAGAGTATTGTGAAATCAGTCCAGCAGAACTGAGGTGAAGTGCCAGAAGGCATCTGTATTGTTTGGTCCACATTTGTGAAAACCAGGATATTTGTGTATGTGCATTTGGGAAGGTCTGGATGATCTGAATCCCAACCCTGCCTCAGCCTACCTGGGTGATCTTGGACAGCTACCTTTGGGAGTTAAAAGGTCATTGACTTGAGAAATTGAATGGATCTTAGAAACCCTTTCATAATGTAAAGGAGAAAACTTACTTTACCACTCTGGCCTCAGTCTTCCCATTTTAAAAATGGGCTTATTGGCTTAGGTGTTTTCTAATGTGCCCCTATCCCCAACTCTACGATCCCCAGGTCAGCCATCTGTTTTTATGACTTGTCGACTAATTACTGCTTTTGCATTTTAAAATAGAGTTTTATTGTATTTTAAAAAGTATAAGCCTGACCCTGTAGCTGAGGCTGTAGAAAAACAGAGGGAGATTTGGTAACTCTTAAGCTATAGTTTGCTGACCCCTGGTCTCTAGCGTTATGAATAAAGACAGTTTCTTTCAGATTGTTGTCAATGGATAATGTGTTTCTGTGGTTTCTTGGATCATGTGTATTTGTTTTTTCTTGGATAATGTGAATTTGTTTTTAAAATAAAGCCAAGGTATGCCACCCCTGGTGTAGCCCCAGAGAGCTCTGGAATTGGAGTTAGCTTATCTGAAGTTAGGTTTTGGCTTTGCCTCTTAGAATCTGTGGAACCCCGGGCTTTATTTTTCTCATGGGTGCAGTGATAGAGTTTCCAAAGCAGCTGTAAGGATCCAGCCACAGCATGGAGAGGCAGCTGACAGTGGTAACATTGGAGTCATGGAGACCCAGGCTCCAATCCTGCCTCTGATACTTACCAGCTTGTGAACCTGGACAAATTCCTTAGCCTCTCTGAGCCTCGATGACCTCATCCGTAAAAGGATAATACAAACACCTAACAGGGTTGATCCCCAAATGAGATCATGGTATCTGAAGTGCCATATGAGTTAATATTATTTTTTATTGAGGGAAAATAATTGAAGCCCTCAGGTGCTCTGGAAATCTCAGCTATTGTCATTGTGGGCTTTAGGCTTTGTTTGTTGCCCAGGCTGCCAAGAGCTGTTGGCTTGGTGTGGACCCATGAAGTGAACACATCCTCCCTTCCAGGCAGAAGGACATTAACTGAGCACTTGTTTTCAGTCATGTGATTCAGTATGAGTCTGCAGGTAAGAGCCGGTGGGCCTGGAAGAGGCAACATTGTGAGCAAGGTCATGAAGTGGGTTTCTTTGGGGATTCTGGGAGCAGGATGGCACACTGCAAAGAGTGTTGGACTGGGAGGCTGGAAGTGCCGCCCACAAATCCTGTCTCAGGCACCTGCTAGCCACATGACCCTGGGCCAGTCAATTAACCTATTTCAACCTTTGTCAGAAAAATGGGAATGATAGCAACACTTATCTCACAGGATTGTTACGAATATCAAACGAGATAATGTATGGGAAACACGTTATAAACCTTAAATGCTGTATCAAGGCTTAATCAGCATCATTAATATTATTTTAGCACCAGAAGGGACTTAGACGTGTTGTTCAGCCACCTCATTTTAAAGCTGAGGATTTCAGATCCAGAGAGAGAAAGGCCCTGGCCCAAGGCTGCTCTTCCTTATGGCATCAGCGGGCCTCCTGCTAATCCTGGGGTCCCCCCAGCCGAGGCATGATCCGATCCAGAATGACTGCTCCATGCCTCCTTCCTGCAAACCTGCCTCCCAGTGGAGAGCCAGGCTACACCACAACTCAAGAAGTACTTTCACATGATGGATTTTAATAGTGAGAAGAACTTTGTTTCTACCCAATCTCTTTGCATTTGAAGAAGACACCTTGAGCCAGTGTTATCCATCATTCAATCAGCTAGTCCTGACTTAGCACCTGCTATGAGACAAGCCCCATGTCCAGTCCTGGGGGTGTAAAGACCAACATGAAACATTCCTGGATTTCAAGGAGCTTACACTTGATCCAAAGGATGACTTGTACACTTATGAGAAGATCCATCACCTATACAAGGGAAATGCGCATGAACTGGGGGTAGACATTAGCAGATGGCTGGATTTAGACAGACCTCTTGCAAGAAATTGCATTTGAATTGAACTTTGAAAGAAATTGGGAATTTTAAAAAGTAGAGATGAAAAAGAGGATGGGTGCATTCCAAACATGGGGGACAGCTGTCCAAAGACAAAGGAGTGGGAGATCAGTCAGTCAGCTAACATTTACCATATGTCTACCATGCCCTAGTGGTATATTTGCACAGTGTCAAGACCACTTTGGATAGACCATAGAATTCATGCGTTTATCCCAGTAGTAGACAAAGTTGGGGCTGGGGTCCAGCATTCTATAGGTCATAGACCTTCAGCAGGTACTTCCTGAGGCCAGCCCTGCCCTGGTGCTCCCTCCCAGAAGCTTCCTTATTTCCTTTTTGCAGAGCTAATTTAACACACAATCGAATCAGTGTCTGTTAAAACCATAGCCCATCATTAGAAGTCAGATCAAGTCCCTTGGGATGTATACATGCTCATTTATACAGAGTCTGGGGTAGCACAATTAGCCCATGGGGCATGTGGGAGGTAGGAAACTCAGGCCTATTGGTCAGCAGCAGCCTCAGGAAATTTTCATTTTCAGTGTATGTGGCCACCCTGAGCTCTACTTCCAGCCCATGCTCATGCCTCCTGCATTTTCTAGACCAGAAGATGCAGTTCCATTACCCTGAGGTCTGCTTCCCACTGACTAGACAGATTGGCTGTTTTCTGTCATCCTCAGCAGGAAGCTGTCTCATTGACTTTCATGGGAGGGCTTCAGGCGGGTTGAGAATCAGGGCAGCTCTTCTATGAACAAATCTGAGCAGGAGAAGGAAAGGAACCTTTGATGGTATAAAATATTCAGAACAGTTTTCAGAAGGTCACTGTCTCTGACCAATTTTTGTTTTTGCAAATGAATGGTAAAAGCCACTCTCCTCCACTTCATAAAGAGGTTGGGATCCAGGGGTCTATGGGTCTGGAATGGTACATATACTCTTAGATATGTTTGATTTGGGGATTGGTTTTGTTTAACTGTTTTCTTGTTACAAGGGAGAAATAACCCTAAGCCTACCTTAAAAGATAAAATAAGAGAAATGTCCCAAGACAAGAAATTAAGGTCAGAAGATGAATGCCAAAACCATTTGTTAAGAGAACCATTACTTTTTCAGAAGGAAGACACTTCTCATTCTGAAGCCTCTAGCTCGAAGGGGGGAAGCTTTAAGAAATTAACCCCAGGTGGGGACAGAAGATTCCATTCTGGTTGCTTGAACACAGATGACTATATCACAGTCTATGATGGGAGAGGGGGTGGAGGAGTGCTCTGGACTGAAACCTCTGAGAATGCAGAAAGAGAGAAAACAATCAGCAAGATTCAAAAACATCTGGGGATGGCAGGAGGCAACATGTAAGCTAAACCTAGATGGAAGAGGATTCTGGGCAGGGGTGGGGAGGGAGATCAAGCTCCGTTCCTGTGTCTAAGCTATTTCAGAGTTTGGTCACAAGCCTGGCTCTTGGTCCCCTTTCTGAACCAGGGTGCCAGGACTGAAGGATGGGTCACAGAATGCCAGAATCCCAGCGCTGGGGAGCTTCTGAGGCCTCTATTCTAGCCTGAGGAAATGACCATGCTTAAAGATCCTCTCCAGTGATGAGAGCTCACTGCCTCTTGAGGCAGCTCATGACTCTTTTGGATTATTTCCATCATTCCTCCTATCCATTTAAAATCACACTTTGATGGCCAAGGCCTAGAGGCTAGGCAGACACACTGAGGCATGACCACTGGTTAGAAAAGGTCCCAGCAGCAAACATTAGGAGGAAGTCCAGATGGGCTGGCAGTTGGTCCAACAGTGAGTGACAGGTGGATTTCCCAGCAAGCAGGCTGTGTCATTAGGGGAATAATATTAACAAGAACGGCCAACTTCGATATAAGCCATCAAAGAGTTATAAAGTGTTTTATAATACATGCTCACATTTGGTCCTCACAATAGATGCATAAAGTAGGTGCTAGGTATATGATCCTCATTTAGGAGGTATTAAGAGAAGCCCCGGGCCAGGGTTTTGGATTTGAGGGGCCCAGCAGGCCTCTGCCCAGTGACAGAGAGCCAGTGGGGAGAATGCACAAAGATTAGTCAATGTTATGTCTGGGTGCCACAGTTTTGTCTATGATAATTTTCTGGTTAGAACTCAATCTGTTGAATTCACAAGGATATTTTTGAGGTCTCTTCTTATAGGACAATGACTTATTGTCTCTTTATGAAGGATGACAAGCATCTGATATATGATTCTTGCCACCAAAATTTGTATTTTTAGATATTCATCCAAAGCCATATTTTTGCAAATAGCAGGGATGTGTAACAATATTTCTAATACTTCCTTTCATGTTCCGCATCAATGAATAAATGACATTTCTTATGAATTGCCCTGGTGCATTTTCTGGTAGCAAGATCTGGCCCTGGGTGCTTATTATCTACCCCTCTGGTCCTATAAAGAGATCCTCAGTCACATTTGATAATTCTTTGTTGACACATGATTGGTAGTCACCATGTGGGTGTCATCCATGGAGGACGTTTTGATTTCATTCGTGTAACATAGCCATTACATAGGGCTCATCCAGCAGTCAGCCACTTTAGTTATATGTGACAAATCTAATCATGTACCAGTGTCAGACTTTACTATGGCTTAATAAAGTGAGATCTACTTGTTTCAAAAGCATTTCCATTAATGTTCAACTATCATGGGCTTTGAGGATATTTATCAATCTTCTTGCTCTTTTTTTTTGAGAAATCATTAATCCATCTTTGTCTATCTTGGAGTGATGGATTCTATATTTCACTAATATTTTTCATAGTTTTTGTTATGGTACTTTGGAAGTCTGTGACCCATTTGGTCTGTCCAAAAGTGTACATTGCTATTCTTCTTTTGTCTAAGGACCAGATTATTTCCAAAGGTGTACGCAGGGCTTAGCCTGCTGGTATGGGTTATATGACATTCAGTATGGAACCAAGACACCTGGTGGGCAATCAGTGGGTGAAAACATTTGAAGCGATGATCTTGTTACCTTTCCAAAAGTCAGCTCCGTAGATCATTTGTAACATAACACCTTAGAGAGGGGGTCCTGGTTTTTGAAATGTTTTAGTTCATGGCTTTTTAAAATCTCCACATTTTCCCCCAGATCTTTCCTATGCCTGCTCCCCAAAAGCCAACCCTTACAACAAATAATGTTTTTTAAAGAGAAAGGAAAAAGAAGAGGAAAAAATCACCATAAATAACCAATGCATTTTTAAAAGTCTGAAAATGCATGGAATGTATGACACTTTTGGACTTCCCACCTCTGCAAAGAGATTGGGGAGGAGGATCTTCTCCTATCTCTTCATTAGAGCCAGGCTTGTTCTTAGTAACTTTGTAATGATCACTTCTGATTTATGTTTTGTGCTCGTGTGTGGTGGGAGTGGAGAGGTTCTTTCCATTTAGATTGTTGTAGTGACTGTGTATATTGTTTTCTTGGCTCTGCTTACTTCCCTCTGCATCAGTTCTTGTCAATCTTTTGATGCTTCTCTGTATTCATCCTATTCAGAAATTCTTATAGCTTAGTAATATTCCATTACATTCATGCACCACGATGTATGAATCCATTCTTTAGTTGATGGGTATCTACTTTGTTTCCAAGTCTTTGCTATCACAGAAGTGCTACTATAAGTACATTGGTGTTTATGAGGATTTGGTATAAATTGCCTCCTTGGGGTGCAAGTCTATTTATTCACCTTAATTTCATCATTCTAAATTGTTTTCTAAAGTGATTACGCTAGTTCATATCTGCATCAACAGTATTCTAGTGCACCTGTCTTCTCTCAACCCCTCCAACATTGACCATTCCCACCTTTGGTCATCTTTACCAATTTGCAGAATGTGAGGTGAAACCTCAGGGTTGTTTTGATAGGCATTAATGATTTAGAGCTGTCTTTCATATGCTCGTTGATAGTTTATGAGTCTTTTGAAAACAGTTTGTTTATGTCTTTTGACAACTTATCTATCAGAGATTGGCTTTTGCATGTGTGTATATGTCCCTACATGTGTGTGTGCATATTTGTGTATGTGTGTGTGCACATCTTGAATACCAAAACCTTTTCAGAAAAGTGAGATATAAAGATTTTTTTTCCCATTCAGCCACTTCCCTTCTTATCCTACCTGCATTACTTTTGACTGTGCAGAAGCCTTTCACTTTCATGTAATCAGTTATCCCTTGTTTGATTAAGAACACATAGCCTACCCACAGCTATGAGAGGTGTGTCAACTGCATCTCTTATATTTTGTTATGATATGATCTTTACTCTCGAGGCCACATATTTATTTAGAATATATTTTAGGATATGATATAAGGTGTTGGTCTAAACCTAATTCTTGCCAGACTGCTTCCCAGTTTTCCCAATAGTTTGTTTTTTTTCATTAAGGAAATATATTCTAAATAATTTATTTTTTCTAAGTAATTGTTTTTGGTTTCAGGCCTTAGTTCAAGTACAGCCTCAGATACTTCATGGCTGTGTGATCCTGGACAAGTCATTTAGCCAGTGTTTGTCTTAATTTTCTCATCTATAGAATGGGAATAATAAGCGCACCTGCCCCTCTGGGTTGTTGTGAGGATGAAATGAGACAACAATTGTAAGGTGCTTATCGCAGTGTCTGGCACATAGTAGGTCCTTTATAAACATTAGTTATTATCCAACTTTGGGTTGTTGGGCTCCATTAGTTCTGACTCTCCCATGTGGGGTCTGTTCCATTGATCTTCCCTATTTTAAAAATAATATCAGACGATTCTTTATAGTATAATTGGAGGGCTGGAAGTGCCATTCCCCCTTTATCCCTACCTTCATCCCTCTCCTCATTGTTTCCCTTGATGGTCCAGACCTTTTATTCTTCCAAATGAATTTTATTATTATTTCATTGAGTTTTATAAAGCCCATAAAGCAAACATTTTATAATTTGGTTGGTGTAGCATTAAAACCATAAATTAACTTTGGCAGCGTTATTATTTTATCATCTTATCATGAGCCATCCATGAGCACTGGGAGTGAGGGCTGTGTGTGTGTGTGTGTGTGCATGCGCATGCACATCTGTGCGCACATGTGCACTTGTGCATGTTTATGTTGAGAGAGAGAGAGAGAGAGAGAGAGAGAGAGAGAGAATGAGAGAATGAGAATGAGAACAAACGAGAACCTGTCTAGCAGTCTCCTGAAGCCCATGGATCCCTTAAAATTCCTAACTGAAGGAAATGCTAAATTTCTGTTGAAAGTTAGTGATATAAAGATGTTCAAGTTCCTAGACCCCCTTGTAATATATCTCCATAACCCTGATTGACAATAGAGACTCTCCTAGGGCAGCTCACTCAGGATCACACAGCTGGCATTTGTATGTGGTACCGCAGAGAGTAGAACACTGGACCTGGAGTCAGGAAGACCTGAGTTCAAATCAGACTTCAGACACTTGGCTGTAGGATCCTGGAAAAGTCACTTAACCTTTGTTTCACACAATTTCTTCATCTGTAAAATGAGGATAATAATCGTACCTATTTCCTAGATCATATGAGGAGCAAATGAGATTATATTTGTAAAGTGCTTGGCACATACAAGGTGTTCTGATGATGCCGGCTATGACGATGATGGTGGTGACGACGGTGACAATGATAATGACGAAGACGATGATGATGACGATGATGATGATGACGACAATGACAATGATAATGACGAAGACGATGATGATGACGATGATGATGATGACGATGACAACAATGATGATGATGATGGTGATGATGACAATGATGGTGGTGACGATGACAACGACAACAGCGATGATGACGACGATGATGCTGGTGATGATGACGATGATGACAGTGACGACAACGATGATGGTGATGATGATGACGATGACGATGATGATGACGACGACAATGACGACGACAATGATGACGATGATGATGATGACGATGATGGTGGTGATGATGACAATGGCAATGGCTATGATGACGACGATGATGCTGGTGACGATGACGATGACGACGATGATGATGATGACGACGACGACGATGATGACAATGATGATGATGACGACAATGACGACGATGACAACGACGATGATGGTGATGATGATGGTGAGGATGATGACGATGACGACGACGACAATGACGACAATGATGATGACGATGATGATGATGATGGTGACGATGATGACAACAATGATGATGATGATGGTGATGATGACAATGATGGTGGTGACGATGACAACGACAATGGCGATGATGATGATGACGATGACGATGATGATGATTATTTCAGTGGGAGGACTTGGTCCCAGGTCTTACTGGGACTTCAGCATGATGTCATTAGAGATCAGTCATTTGTTTAAACTATGGAAATCTCACATTTATTTTTCTATAATGTTTTGAAATCATGTTGCCTACATTCTCATTGATCCCTCCTCCATTTGAACCACTCAACAGCTCTGTACCTTACAAGCATCACTGCCCTCATTTTACAGAAAAGAAAAGTGAGGCTCAGAGACAGTACCCAACAGGTCCAAGACCCCCCAGCTGGTGGCAGAGGTGGGATTTGTTCTCAGGCCTTTTTGACTCTATGGTCAGTATATCATTCCGATTGTTGTTACATGTTCATATTAAAGAAAATGCACACAGAATGATTCTTTCATCATAGCGTGTTGTTTATTAATTAGGCATTCAGGGCTCTCTCTTTAGTGCTGGGACGTGAATGCCCTTTCTGATGGGCTGCTCCCTGGCCTGCCGGTATGGATGCCCTTTATTTGTCTGATTTGCAGAACTAGACTTTTCTGTGGCTCCTTCAGGTCAGCTGCCCCAAACCTACATCAGTGCATTTGGAATGCTGGAAGGCCATGGGAGACAGAATTGAGCAGGGACAGAGAGACAGCTAGCAACTAAATGGAGGCAGCAGTGGAAGGATGGCTTATTCAAGGCAGTGGGGGTGGGGGTGGGGTGCGGTTATAGACAGATCACAAAAGCCCTTGAGTTCCCTCCAATGTCCTGGAGCATTTGTGCTGGATACAAGAAAACTTTGTTTTTCCCTTGGAAATTTGAGAGAGAGAGAGAGAGACTTAGTAGATAAAGGTCAGAGCAACTGAATATTATCACAGCGTGATTAGGGAGCTGGGTAAATGTTAAGGATGGCTTTCATTGGGATGAAGCATCACTGAGCTGGCTGGTCAGCATCACCTTCAGTGAGGAAGGCAGAGGAGTAGAGAGCCTGCTTGTTCCAGCACTTGCATCTGTGTATGTGTGTGTGGGGGGGGGGGGGGTGTCTTGTATACACACACACACACACACACACACACACACACACACACACACACGAAAGGAAAGAGGGAAGGGAGAAGGGAGGAAATGAGAGGTGGTAAGGAAAGCATGAAGGAGGGATAAAGGAAAGGAGAAAAGAAGGGAAGGAGGAAGGCAGTAGAGGGAAAGATATACATGTATATCTCATATTTGTTTTGCTATGAAATAGTGTTCATGTTTCCCTCCCTCCATTGTCTCCACATATACACATGTACATAAGTATAGATATACACATACACAAAAAATGGCCTGTTTGTTTGTATATTGTCTCTGCCATTAAACTCATAGCTAGGATTGGGCTGTGGCTGCTTTCTCCCCCATAGCCAGACACCAAAACTCTTCGATGAGTTTCCTTGGCCTTCTTCCTGCTCTGGGATTGGCTTGTGGCTATTGCCGAGGGTCAGGGCCCCTGAGGAGTCTGATAAGAAGGCTTGGACTCCTCCCCGGCCACACTGTATGCCAGACATGCACATCCCAGGCATAGGGGGCACAGGTGAAATCCAATAAACAGCACCATATGGTGTGCTGTCCCACAGCTGAGGCTCTGAGGAAGTGTCTCAAGCTCCCGGTCCCAGAAGGCCTGGCTCTGGCCGGACTGCTTTCCTGTAGGGCCTGTTTTGTACAACATGGACTGACCTCTCACCGTGTTAAACTCAGCTGTCTGTGGGCATTTATTCAGCACTTACTGACAGCAAGGTCCTGTGTTAGGTATTATACAGGGAGACAAAAATGTCCAAGACATGCTCCGTATCCTCAGGGAGCTTCTAATCTAATTGGAGAGCTACAGCACAAACTGCTTGTCCTGTTCAAAACCTCCCACTTCTCTTTTCTACTTTCCTTTCTTTCCTCTCTCCCTCCCTTTTCACTGCATTGCTTTCCTCTTGCCTCTCTCCCTTCCTTCTTTCCTCCTTCCTTCCTCCCCAACATTTCCTTCTCTCCTACTTCCGTCCTTTGCCTCCTTCTCTTCTTCCTTTTGCCCCTTGAGTTCTCCACATGCAGAGACTTAGGACGTGGAGAATTGCCATGGTGACCCCAGAGAGAAGTCCTATCTATGGTGTCAAGGTATTACCATTACCGGAAAAAACTACTTCACATGGATAAGAAGCCATTTATCTATATAAGAATGTTCCTTTGCCAAAAAGAATTTGTGAATATTTGAGATTTAGAGCCTCTCCCTTGCTCTGAGAGTGAGAATCTGAGCCCTGCTGGAGATCTCAGAAAGCCTGGTCTGGATCAGGCCTATCCAGTTCTAACCAATAAACTTTATTAAGCACCTACTGCATGCTAAGTGCTTAGTTCCACCGAGCCCAGTGCTTAGTCTCTAGGCACCAAGCTAGAGCTTGTGACTTGCTCATGGATTAGAGGCCTCTTAGAAGGCATTTACTCCAGCCTCTCTCTGGTGTCCCAGGACAGCTATGCTGAGGAAGATGGGAAGTTTTTTAGAACTGGGCATTCACTAGGGCATTGACTTCTCAAGGTGCTGGATTCTTTTTCTTTATTATTGAAAGGTCAGAGGTTGAAAGTTAGGCTTGTCCTCATAACTTAGCCATAGCTACTTGACAGTTGTATTTTTTAATCAGAAGCAGAGTTCGTTATACGACCTTGTACTAAATGTGCTTTTGGCCCCTTCCTCCTCTTCACTTTGCTCATGTGTGGAAAGCATCCAGTGGAGGCCAGCAGGATGGTGAAAGGCCTTAAGTCCATGCTATGTGGGGACCAGGGGGAGCAGCTTGGACTGTTTGGCCTTGAGGAGAGAACACTGAGGGATACTGGAGAGCTATCGTCAAGGACCTGAAGATGTGGAAGGATTGTCAGCTTCCTCTGACTAGTCAAGGAAAGCTTTTATATACCGATGGGCAGAAGGTGAAAAGAGAAAGACGTAGGCACAGCTTAATGCCAATCAGAGGTGTCTAAATGAGGAAAGAGTGGCCTTAGCCTCCCAGTGTCTGTTGTTATGGATGCCAGGGTTGTGAGCTTGTGCAGTGGAGGGGTCTGATGGAGTAGGGGATTTGGCGGAAGGAGGGCAGGTGTGGTTGTGTTGGAAACAGGTTCCAGGATTGGCTGTTGCTGGGATAGTGAGATGCTCTACGTCTTCCCAGCCTCTGACTTGTTGATCATACAACACTTTGGCTGCCATCGATATGAGGGTCTCCTCAGAGGAATATAAATTTCTTGAGAGAAGACTGTGTGTTCATATTTTGCTCTTGTATCTCCAGCATGGTGCCTCATTCATAGTAAGTGTTTAAGGAATAAATGAATTGTGGAATGGGAAAGGGAATGAATGAAGGGGAATGGCCTCCACTGATCTCAGCAATGTGCCTCCAACTTAGTGAGTCATCTGAAACACTGACAGGTCTCCTGAAGTGCCTAGGGTCCAAAGGGTCAGCATGTGGCTGAGGCTGGAATGGAAGTGAGGGCTTCGAGCTTCTGGGGCTGGCCCCCTGTCCTCTCACCTCACGATCTCTAGTAATGCTCAACATGCAGTTCAGTAAAGATGTGAGGCCCCTGTCCTGAGTGACACAAAAATTTAAAAAAAAATCTTATTCTACATTGGAGCAATATGGCATATATACTGATAAGTATGAATCAGCATCAAATGACATGTGGAAAAAGGAAGGAACCTAGGCCAAGTGCTTCCTCAAAGAAATAGGAAGGAGCGAAGTCTACATGGAAGGGAGTAACCTCCATGCCGAAGGTCACTTTACTCTCCCCCACCCTCCAGCAGCTCTTCCAAACCTTATCCACCTCCAGCCTCCCATTGCACCCCGTCCCTCCCCTCTCAGCTGAGAATCTTGCCTTATGTTTCACCGAAAAAAAATAACCATTCACCAAGAGCTCCCCTCTCTCCTCTCCTCTCCCATTGCTCAAATGTCATCCCCCGGTATGTCTTCCTTCACTCCTGTCTCTCATGGAGACTGGTTGATGCTTCCAGTGAACAAGGTGTTATGGGAGAAAGCTCCTGGGACCTGTAGGCAGAGGATATGGGTTGGATTCTCAATTCTACTACTCAGTATGCACGTGACCTTGGACAAATAAACTCTTTCTGAGTTTTGGTTCTGCCTGGGGTAAAATTAGGGGGTTAGACTGTATCAGTGGCCTCAAACTAAAGTAGAAATGGATCCCTACAGGCTACCCCTTGATTTGGACAGCTACAAATTAACATTATCTATGTTGTATTATATTTTTGTTTACTTTATAAACCTTTCCCAATTACATTTTAATCTGATCTAATCCAGGCCTACTGGAGGACCTCCAAATGGCCTGAGGGCTGTGATTTTGAACTCTTAGGTCCTTCCTAGTCCTGTGACCTCCCATCCCAGCTGCCCACTGCATCCAATCCCCTTATGCATCTTTCCAATTGCCTCATTAATCTCCAGTACTTTAGAGCCCATTTGATGTGGCCCCATTCTGGGCTCCATCTTAGGTTTCCAGTATACTCACAGCAGTTGGACTTTAGGATGTAGGCCTTGCTTAACCTTGTCAGATTTCCCGGTAGTGGAGGGTTTGAGTTGGATGTTTTTACCTGGAATTTGGAAGGAATTACATTGTAAAAAATGAATTGTGATATGTGCAGCATCCTGGACCTTGGTAGCCCGGTCCAAGCCCCCATAGAGTCTGGACAGTTCCATCTTGCCTCACTTGGTGACTGAGCTTTTGACAGCTGGATGTGAAGTCAGAGCCCCTTGGTTCAGATCTCAGCTCTGACACTTGTGTGACCTCAGGAAGTCTCTTCTCTCTTGTCTGGTCTCTTCTTTAAAAAGGGGAGGCAGCCTCAAGGTGCCTTCAGGCTTTCAACCTGTGATAGGAAGATCTCAGACTGAGAACGCCTGAGGTCTCAGGATGTTAGAGTGAGCAGGGACCTCTGGGTCACCTCTTCTGATGTATACCTAAGCTGAGCAATAAAGACAAGTGGTCCCTCAACTTTCATGGAAGGCTCTTCTGGATTGGGGAGCTCACCACCTCCTGGGGCAGGCCATCCCATTAAGGGGTAATATCTCCATATTAGGAAGTGCTTCCATATGTTGCACTGAATTCCGTCTCTCTATATCTTCCCATGTTGGTCCCTTGTCTGCCTTCTGAGGTTAAGCAGAACAAATTGAGCCTTTCCTTCCATGGTGGCCCTTCCTTTATTTGGAGTTGGGGTACACACCTCTGTATCAGGAGGGCAGAGTTTATAATCTCAAAGAGGATCATAAACATGTCTGAAAGGTTCGGAATCGCCGGATATAAGAAACTCTCAAAGTAGAAGGCAGAAGAATCAAAACATTTATTTAGGCTCAACAGTAACCAACCCATGAACCAGCAACCCCATTTTGATATGTTGGTCGAAATCTTCCAGGCCCAATAAGTACGCCTTGAAAGAGTAACCAGGAGGCTACAGAGAAACATGATTGCGTAAAGCAAAATCATGTTTCCCCCTTTTATGGTAATAAGATTACCCACTGGACTGAAGTCTTTGTTCAGCTTCCTCCCGTAGGTCAGCTCTGCTACTGGCAGCTCCTGCCTCAGCTGTGTCTGTGTCTGTAACTGAAGCTGCAACTGTAACTGACGATGTAACTGTCGTAACTGCCTCTGTAACGGTCGTTGTAACTGTCGCTGGCTCCAACCGGAAAAAGGAAAGAGAGAAGAGAGCTCTCCGAGCTGTCCTCTCCCCTCTTATAGGGTCTCTGACATCATCAAGCTCCGCCCAAATGACCAGGGCTGATTGGTTCCCGAGTTGGCCCCTCCCCCTAGGGTAGCCGTTAACACCTCCCCTCAGCCAGCCCCATGACTCCTCACACAGGAAGCTGTCTGCTTCCCGGCATGCTCCCCGGGCCTCCTGCCCCGGAAGAGCAAGCCACAGTGTCCAGAGGCTCAATGAGGCAAGCTGAGCCATTCAAAGAAAACAAAAGCCATTATGGCTACACTCCACCCCTTGTTATAGGATACATAATCTAATCAGCCATGTATCCTAGAACATACATTGTGATCCAATTACAAAGGAAACTAAAACATATCATTCATTATAAAGCAAAACATATCATTCAGTGACATTCCCAAACATTGGTTAACGATTCAAATGCGATCCACCCCTAGATCCCAGCAAAATAATCTTTTCAATCAATCATCCCCAAAATAATTATTAATAATTCAAATGTCCACCCCTAAATCCTTGTATCCATTACATAGGATCAATAATATCATAACAATAAAACAACACAGCAAGGATAACACAAAATAAGTAAACAGAACACTATCATCATTTCCACCCCCCTTGAACGATTGGGGCTCAAAATCTTGGGGTGAGGGGTGAAGGTCTCATTTTCCATAGCTTCTTCATGCTGAAATTGGATGTAGAGATGGCCCTGCCCCCAAAAAGTCCCATTCCAGAGGTCATTTCTTTAACAAGCTGGCAGGAATTCCAAGAATGCTACATGCTTAGGCAGTCACCGGAAAGTGCAGGGTGCTTAAGCCTGAAGGAAACAAAACTAGCAACAAGGTTAGCCAAAACAAAGGACAAAAAGAATAGACAAGTATGGACTATAATTCTTCAAATAAAATCATCTCAAGTTTGGTTGAGATTTCAGTTATGCAAAGATCCAACATCAGAGCCAAACTCAGGTGGGAAATGTTTCTTTTCAAAAGGAACATAATGAGGAAGCCAAGAGGATCCCACCCTAGATATAGACTAAGATTGTCCTCCCAGCCTTTCCCCAAATGTACAAGTTTTCATCCGTTAATCACACAAGGTCACCTTCACTCTGAGTGGCTTGTGGGCTTGCAGGAGCAGTTCTTATTTCCCTATTTCTCGTGTTATCAAGTCCTCTATACATTCTGTATAATTCATTGGTTGGAATTCCATCTATCATTTCAAAACCTACTCCTGCTCTCAATAAAGCAGTAAACATTTCTTTCCTTGTTACTCTCCTTTGGCGCCAAGTTTGCTGGTTATTCACCCTTCTCTCTCGAGGAGATCTATCCCTTCCCCAGTCACCTAAGTCACGTAACTGTAAAATCTTATTTATCACTGTTGTAAGACGGCTCCCTACTTCTCCAAGTAATAAATTCAAAATTAGTTGTTTATAAGCAGGGGGAGCTGTCCTAATTATTAAATTCCTATGAGGCAGTTCCATTGAATCATTGTAATATTTGTCTGCAGTTCCTGTCATAATGGCAGTCTTCATTACCTCCTCCTTTAGTCTCATGATACAATCTCTAAGTGAATACCAGGGTCTGTGCTCAGTGGGCCACATAGAATCAGTAGCATATCTCTTATTGCATCCCACAGCGGCTAATGCCAACAGAGTAGTCCCGCTATCACCATCTCCTTGCTGATGATGTTCCCTAAAAGCTTGTTGAACTAGAGGATCATGGCTGATACCTATGAATCTCATGCAGTCTGTCCCATCTACTGATATTCCACCGGCCCCTTGATCACTGAGTCTTACCATCCAAGATATCAATGGTTCTCCTATTCTTTGGCTGAATCTACTCAAAATATCTGTGACCTCTTGCGGTGAGAAATCTTCCTGAATTTCCCTTGTAACTGAATCTTCACCTCGGGTTTCTGTCTTCCTCCTTTGTATGGGTCGAGCCCTTGTCTGATCATTTAACCATCTCCTATTCTCTGTGTGAGGCACATCCTGAACCCCAGTAGTGTTTTGTGCCTCAGCCGGCTCTTTCTGGGCTGGGTTGAAATGCACTCTGGGCTTTTTTGGTCTCCTGTTGCTCTTAGCCACATTAATAGAAAAGTTCTCATTTGAGTCAGTTTGGTCTTCTGCTATCTGAGATTTCCCTTCTTCCTGTGGGGTAGGAGTGCCCCCATGTCTTTCACTTAATCTCAATCTTTCGTATACTAGCCGGTAGGCTGATAACACTATCCAGCTTTGCCTAGATAGTGATGCCCCTGACTGAATCCCAACTTCTCGTAAACACTTTTCCAAATCCCTAGGATCTCCTCTCCGTAGCCTTGGTTCCCAGTTTTCACAGGGTCCAGCTTTTTTAGCCAATTCTTTTGCTAGGGAGGAATAAAATGGATCCTCCCATCCTGGGATATTCATCTCTTCCTCTGAAATTGTTCTGCTTCTAAATAGAGATCTTATACCTAGCGATCCTGTTCGTGACGCCAAATGTATCAGGAGGGCAGAGTTTATAATCTCAAAGAGGATCATAAACATGTCTGAAAGGTTCGAAATCGCCGGATATAAGAAACTCTCAAAGTAGAAGGCAGAAGAATCAAAACATTTATTTAGGCTCAACAGTAACCAACCCATGAACCAGCAACCCCATTTTGATATGTTGGTCGAAATCTTCCAGGCCCAATAAGTACGCCTTGAAAGAGTAACCAGGAGGCTACAGAGAAACATGATTGCGTAAAGCAAAATCATGTTTCCCCCTTTTATGGTAATAAGATTACCCACTGGACTGAAGTCTTTGTTCAGCTTCCTCCCGTAGGTCAGCTCTGCTACTGGCAGCTCCTGCCTCAGCTGTGTCTGTGTCTGTAACTGAAGCTGCAACTGTAACTGACGATGTAACTGTCGTAACTGCCTCTGTAACGGTCGTTGTAACTGTCGCTGGCTCCAACCGGAAAAAGGAAAGAGAGAAGAGAGCTCTCCGAGCTGTCCTCTCCCCTCTTATAGGGTCTCTGACATCATCAAGCTCCGCCCAAATGACCAGGGCTGATTGGTTCCCGAGTTGGCCCCTCCCCCTAGGGTAGCCGTTAACACCTCCCCTCAGCCAGCCCCATGACTCCTCACACAGGAAGCTGTCTGCTTCCCGGCATGCTCCCCGGGCCTCCTGCCCCGGAAGAGCAAGCCACAGTGTCCAGAGGCTCAATGAGGCAAGCTGAGCCATTCAAAGAAAACAAAAGCCATTATGGCTACAACCTCTTCTTTGTCTTCTCTCTCATACCTGCTGGCTGTGAAGTCAGACATACTGAATTCTATGAAGAGGTGGGTGATAAGATCATCTTGGGATTATGTAAACCAACCTGCATAAATATCATTATGATCCTGTGTGGGCCTCAGTGAGCCATCCAGAAACTAAAGATTAAATGAGAAATGTTTGGGTGCCTCCTGCAGATATAGCCCAGCCCTGCCTTCAGCCCAGTTTCCAAGTCAGCAAATGCTCATTAAGTGCCCACTCTGTGCAAGGCCCACTTCTGAAGTGCCGACTGGAAGTTCCCCACTGGGGATGTGCTATTGTTTCTGGCTACCAGGAGAATCAGACCTTTTGTTTCCAATGGGAGCTGGAAACCTGAATTCTAATTTTGGTGCCACCGCCAAGTCATTCTGGATCCTTGGGCAATAATTTCAGATCCCTTGGCCTCAGTGTCCTCATCTGTATAACAGGATGAGATGAAATGGGTTTGGGTCTTGTTGGACAATGAAAAACAATAGTAATTAAGTATATATTTAGTATGACACACACTTGCACCCATAGCTTTCTATAAGCATTGATTTTAATCTAAAAAAGCATATTTTTACTGCCTATGAGTCTTGATGGAAGTTTTGATAGAAATAATGTGGTGTCTGCCTGCTGGTTCAGATTAGACTTGGACAGGAAATAGTTTTCTCTGATAAGTATAAATGAATTTTTTTCTTTTATTCTCCCACGAAGGAAGCTGTGTTTATACCCTTCAGGATGTAGCCATTTCGATGTTACTCCATTTAACAGTGCAAAAAACTTGTGCACACCTGCCTTGGGGAGGCTTTAAAAGCATTAGTCTTTTGTGACCTACTTTTAAAAGAATGACTTAGATGGGGAAAAAAATGAAAAAAAATATTATCAGCTTTGTTCTCCATTGATTTTTAGCTTGGCACGCAGGATGCCTTGGACCACATGCAACAGCACAAGGGTGATAAGAACCTTCACTAAAACGTATTAGCCAATTCATCCTTTGGCTAAACTTTTTAATCCAGCATCTGAAAGCACTCTATGCAGGACAAAGTTAATTGAGAGGCAAGGGTCCCATTTCAAGGGGTTAAGTATGAAGTCCTGAGGGAGAGCCGATGGTCTGAGCCAGGATTAGACTCAGGGAGGAGAGACATTTTAAATAAGGTTAACAAATCCAGCCCTGGGCATGTCCAAAATGCTCATGCTGCATCCTTGGTCCTTCACCCCTGACAGCGGATAGTAAGTTTCCTCTTCTGGTCTCTGAAGTTGTGTCAAGTCATTGCCATTGACAGAATTCTGAAGTATTTCGAAGTTCACTGTCTTTATGCATATTTATCATGAGGGTTTGGCTTTTCATTTTTCACTTTGGAAAGGGAAGGTGGAAGAGAAAATAGATATTTATTCAGTGAAAGTTGAATAAAAGTCTAAAATTTTCAATGAAGGAAAGGGCCTGGTTTTTTAATAAAACCCCACAGGAAACACCTTCTGGTGAAAGAGATGTTCTGACATTCTTTGTTCTAAGGGCCCATCCAACTCACACATTCCATTCTCTATGTTCTAAGGGCCCTCCTCTCTCTTCTATTCCATGGAGAGAAATGGAGGCTGGAGCCAGATTTCAGAGGGTTTGGGATATCAAGCTAAAGAGTTGATTTTTTAAAAGTAGGCAGTGGGGATCCACTGGAAGTTTTTGACCAGGGCATCAATGTAACTGAGTCCTACATTTTCAGTTGCCCCTGTCAAAGAGGGAACATTCTGACATTCTGCGTTCCATGTTCTATAATGAAGTCAGCTTTATCTTTGGTAATCCAGTGAGGTATATTTCAGCTAATAATAACAGAACCTCCTTTCTGAAGATCAAAAGAACTGTTAGGGACCTTAGAAACAACTGAGTTAATCCTCCTTGAGACATTAAGTGACTTGACCAGGGTCATACTGCTGATCAGTATCTGAAGAATTTGAACCTAGGCCTTCCTTAACCACTTTAGCATCCTGTCTCCATGACCTCATTCCATTTCCGGTCCTCTTAGAGGTGGGCAGTTATTGTCATGTGGAGAGGGCCAGATTTAGAATCAGAGGCCTGAGGCTTGATAGTAATAATTAGTTATATGACCTTGGGTCAACCTACCTTTTTGTCCCCGTTTTATTTTTTTTTAATTTTTAAATACTATTTTATTTTCCCCCAATTGCAAGACAAGAAAATTCTTAGCATTCATTTTTACAAGATTTTGAGTTCCAAATTTCTCCTTCTCCTCTCCCCTCTTCTGAAAACGGTAGGCAATTTGATATCATTTATACATATGCTATCATGTAAAACACGTTTCCATATTCATCATGATTGTGGAAGAAGAAACAGATCTAAAATTAAAAAAACACAAGAAAGAATAAGGTAAAAAATATGCTCCAATCTGCATTCAGAGTCCATTAATTCTTTTTTTATTTTCCTTTTCTTTAATATTTTTTAGTTTTCAACATTGATTTCGACAAGATTTTGAGTTACAAAATTTTTACCCTCCCCTCACCCCAAGATGGCATATATTCTGATTGCCCCTTTCCCCAGTCTGCCCTCCCTTCTGTCACCCCACTCCCCTCCCATCCCCTTTCCCCTTACTTTCTTGTAGGGCAAGACAGATTCTATACCCCATTGCCTGTATATCTTATTCCCCCGTTGCATGTAAAAACAACTTTTTTTGAGCATTTGTTTTTAGAACTTTGAATTCCAAATTCTCTCCCTTCCTCCCTCCCCACCCACCCTCCCTGAGAAGGCAAACAATATAACACAGGCCACACATGTATCATCATTCAAAACACTTCCTTAACAATCATGTTGTGAAAGACTAACTATATTTCCCTCCATCTGATCCTGTCCCCCTTTATTCAATATTTTCCCTTGAACCTGTCCCTTTTCAAAAGTGCTTTTTGATTACCTTCTCCCCTGCTCTGCCCTCCCTTCTATCATCCCCCCCTTATCCCCTTCCCCCCTACTTTCCTGTAGGGTAAGATACCCAATCAAGTGTGTATGTTATTCTCTCCTTAAGTCAAATCCGATGAAAACAAGATTCACTCATTCCCTTTCACCTGCCCCCCTCTTCCCTTCCAATAGAACTGCTTTTTCTTGCCATGTTTATGTGACATAATTTACCCCATTCTATCTCTCCCTTTCTCCTTCTCTTAATATATTCCTCTCTTACCCCTTAATTATATTCCTTTCTCTCTCTCTCCTTTCTTTCTTTCTTTCTTTCTTTCTTTCTTTCTTTCTTTCTTTCTTTCTTTCTTTCTTTCTTTCTTTCTTTCTTTCTTTCTTCCTTTCTTCCTTTCTTCCTTTCTTCCTTTCTTCCTTTCTTCCTTTCTTCCTTTCTTCCTTTCTTCCTTCCTTCCTTCCTTCCTTCCTTTCTTTTTAGATGTCATCCCTCCATATTCAACTCACCTTGTGCTCTTTGTCTGTCTGTCTGTCTATCTATCTAGCTAGCTAGCTAACTAGCTATTCCTTTCAACTACCCTCATACTTAGAGAGGTTCATGAGTTACAAATATCATCTTTCCATGTAGGAATGTAAACAAAACCATTCAACCTTTATAAGTCCCTTATGATTTCTCTTTCTTGTTTACCTTTTCATGCTTCTTTTGATTCTTGTATTTAAAAGTCAAATTTTCTATTCAGCTCTGGTCTTTTCATTGAGAAAGCTTGAAAGTCCTCTCATTGAAAATTCATATTTTGCCCTGGAGTATTATCCTCAGTTTTGCTGGGTAGGTGATTCTTGATTTTAATCCTACCTCCTTTGACCTCCAGAATATCATAGTTCAAGCCCTTCAATCCCTTAATGTAGAAGCTGCTAGATCTTGTGTTATCCTGATTGTCTTTCCACAATACTTGAATTGTTTCTTTCTGGCTGCTTGCAATATTTTCTCCTTGACCTGGGAACTCTGGAATTTGGTGACAATATTCCTAGGAATTTTCTTTTTGGGATCTTTTTCAGGAAGCGATTGGTGGATTCTTTAAGTTTCCATTTTACCTTTTGGTTCTAGAATATCGGGGCAGTTTTCCTTGGTAATTTCTTGAAGGATGATATCTAGGCTCTTTTTTTGTCATGGCTTTCAGGTAGTCCAATAATTTTTAAGTTATCTCTCCTGGATCTATTCTCCAGGTCAGTGGTTTTTCAAATAAGATATTTCACAGTCTTCCATTTTTTCATTCCTTTGGTTCTGTTTTATAATATCTTGATTTCTCATAAAGTCACCAGCTTCTGCTTGCTCCATTCTAATTTTTAAGGTAATATTTTCTTCAGTGGTCTTTTGGACCTCCTTTTCTATTTGGCTAATTCTGCCTCCTAGGCATTCTTCTCCTCATTGGCTTTTTGGAGCTTGTTTGCCATTTGGTTTAGTCTATTTTTTAAGGTATTATTTTCTTCAGTATTTTTTGGGTCTCCTTTAGCAAGTCATTGACTTGTTTTTCAATATTTTGTTACATCACTCTCATTTCTCTTCCCAATTTTTCCTCTACTTCTCTTGCTTTTCCAAATCCTTTGTGAGCTCTTCCATGGCCTGAGACTAATTGATATTTTTCTTGGAGGCTTTTGATGTGGACTCTTTGACTTTGTTGACTTCTTCTGGTTGTGTGTTTTGATCTTCTTTGTCACCAAAAAAAAAAAAATTCAATAGTCTGAGTCCCTTTTCACTGCTTGCTCATGTTCCCAGCCAACTACTTGACCTTTGAGTTTTGTGTCAGGGTATGACTGCCTTCAGAGTGGCGAGTGCTTTGTCCCAAGCTTCAGGGGTCTTGCACTGCTGTTTTCAGAGCTATTTCTACACAGCAAGCTCTGCCACACCAGTGCTCCTCCTCCCACAAGAACCTCCAACCAGGACTGTGACCCAGATCCAAGCAGGGCAAAGCAAGAGAACCCTGCCTCTGCACCAGCAAAGCACTCCCTCCACTCCCACTCTGATCCGCTGCTTGATTCTTTCCACTGGGTGGGCCTGGGTCCAGAAGCAACCACAGCTCGAGCTCTGGAAGCAGCTTCAGGAGCTTCCTCCTTCTTCCACCACCATGGCTGGATGTACACTTTTCTCACAGGGATCTGGCAGTTTTTCCAGTGACCTGTTAAATTGTCTTTGGAGTTCATGGGTTAAGAAGTCTGGTAACCGCTACAGCTCAGTGATTCATGGCCTTAGGGCCTACTCCACCTGATCTCCTCAGCACCTGGTCTGTCCTGGTGAGGCCCATGCTGGGCTGCACTCCGCTCCCAGCATGGTGCAATAGACCCTTCCCAGTGACCATTCAGGACATCTTGGGCTGGAAACCTGCTTCCCTCTGTTATTTTGTGGTTTCTGTAGGTCTAGGATTTCTTCCGAGCCATTTTTTACAGGTGTTTGGAGGGATTTGGAGGAGAGCTTAAGTGAGTTCCTGTTTTCTAGCTGACATCTTGGCTCTTCTCCCCCCCATATCCCATTAATTCTTTATCTGGATATGGATAGCATTTTCCCGTGAGTCCCTTGTATTTGCCTTGGATCAGTGTGTTGCTGAGAAAAGCTGAGTCATTCATAGTTGATCATCACATGATGTTGCTGATACTGTGTACAATGTTTTCCTGGCTCTGCTCATTTCACTTTGCATTAGTTCCTACAAGTCTTTCCAGGTTTTCCTTTACTCTCTTGTCTCCATTTTAAAAATTTGCACAATGAGTATAATGCTAATATGTGTACTATCTCACTGGTGCATTATGGTTGTTATCCTACATTCTCGAAAAGGACCAAAATGACATTACCATGCTAGAGTCAAGTTTCAATGTGTCCAGCTGTGGTTCATCAGATCAATATGACCTTGGAATGCTCTACCACATGTTGGGCACAAATAGTCTGTGTGAATGTTTGGGGTGGATACTCTACATCTATGCATCCTGTGTTTGCTTTGAGCTCTTTCAATTCTGCTTTGCTCATAGTGCACAGCACCTTCTCTGATATGGGCACACCATACTGAGTGATCCTGTGCCAGTGTCTCCCATGTCACACAATCAATTCCAAAGTTCTTAAGAGAGACCTTGAGAGTGTCCTTGTATCGCTTCTGACCACCATGTGAGTGCTTGCCCTGTGTGAGTTCTCCATAATATAGTCTTTTTGGCAAGTGTATGTTTTGCATTCGAACAATGTGGCCAGCCCATCAGAGTTGCACTCTCTGAAGCAGTTTGAATGCTTGGCAGTTTAGTTTGAGTAAGGATCTCAGTGCCTGATACCTTATCCTGCCAGGTGATCTTCAAAATCTTCCTAAGACAATTCAGGTGGAAGCGATTCAGTTACCTGGCATGGTGCTGGTAGACTGTCCTAGGTTCATTATAAGGAAAGTCCTATAGAAATGTTAATTGATATTGATAATTTTTGGAAGGAGAAGAGATAGTTGTTTTTTTTTTTTCTCAGATGAAGTAACTGAGGCAACAGAAATGGGTGATTTGTTCAGAGCCACAAAATGACTTAGTGGGAAAAGTAGAATTGAGCCCCAGATTTCATGCCTCTTCATCTGGAGAGTGTTCTACTGCCTCCTGTTGGACAGAAGCAAAGTGGGTGACAGGGAGTGGGTCAGGAAGAGGGAAGGGGGAGGGCTGGTTATGGGGTTGGTTTGTGCAGTTCTTGTAGTAATTGTGATGGTTTTAGTGCTGAACTGCCCCCTAGAGACAGTAACTAGCCTTCTCCAATTCATCTATCTGGCTGTTTTAGCCTATGTGGAAACTGAGGTTCAGAAAGAACAAATAACTTGTGGAAAGTAACACAGTGAGTTAGTAGCAGAGGCAGAATTATACCCAAGGTCTCGTAATTCCTAGTCCAGTGTGGGAAATAGAAATGTAATATTCCTAATATTGGTTCATTCATTCAAATAACCTTAGATGTTAATGGGCCATTTTCACAGTGAGTTATGTAAAAGTGTGTCCCTTTTCCAGTTTTCAAGCTAAAGCAAGAGAACACTTGTTTCAAGCCACATCTAAAATATTTCCCTTGTGGTATGACCAAAGAACCATAAGATCTGGAACTGGAAGGGACCTGGGAGATCATCTAATCCAATTCCCCATTTTATACTTGGTGAAGCTGCTGTCCTCAAAGGCTAGTGGCTTGCCTCAGGACCCACTGAGTTAGTAAGCAGCAAAGCTGGAATTTAAATCTAACATCATAGGAATTTGCCTGCCAGTTTTGTATGCCCTCTGGCCACCTCACATGAACGTGGCAAAGGATTTCTTATGGCTATAGTTATGTGACATAAATGGAAGGTTTTGGAGAAGGAATACTAAGTAGCTGCCTGACTTTGGGGCTAAACATCAGAAATAGACCATGGTATTAATATGGAAATACCCTACATGGTAATGGTGGGAAGGCTTCAGGAATACTTTGTGTGAAATGCCAGAGTAAGGAGTGCAAGGGTGACAGGGCTGCCCTGAGTTCTTGGGCTGGTTAAGCTTTCCTAAAACAGTTCAGGTCTGTTGATGCAGAACAGAGAAAAACAAAGCAAAAGTAGGGGAGAGTCATCTAGCTACATCTGGCCCAAGGGTCTGAAAACACTTGTTTGTTTCCAGGGTCTTATCTTACGGGCTAATTGGATTAGGGACAAGCAGAATACAGAATAAACAATTCTTAATTATCACACTAATGAAGTGCCTTAAAACTACTGGACCAAAGTGCCAGTGGAAAGCAAGACCCGTGGGGAACTCTCCAAGGTACTGCCCTTTTATTCATAAAGTATTTAGAATGTCCAGATTTTTCAGCCAGTGAAGGCAGACTCAAGAGTCCCTAATGGAGCCCCATCCTTAAATGAAGAAGGATCAGGTTACTGAAACAGAATGGGTAGAGTTGAGTGCTTTGAAGAGTCAAAGATTTTTTTTAAAAAATTAATTTCCTGATACTGTCAGCTGAAAAATCACATTTAGACAATGATTCAAATGCATATTTTCAGAAGTAAATATAATCTAGGCCTTTAGAGACCAGTGTCCTGGTTCATAGCTCTAATGCTATGACATCTTGGCCATTTCTTTCTATGTCTTTGTCTTTTTCTTTCACATACACAAACACACACACACACACACACTTTAAAGACCTCAATTTCAGCTGTTGTAAGATGAAGTGTTGGAATATATGGTTCTTTTCTGACTCTGACATTTAGCGATGCTAATCATAAAATTAAAGCTGCCTGAATTTCTTTAGTGCCTTAAGATTGAAAGATGTTTTCAATGCATTATTTCATTTGCACCACACAATTACCCTGCAATGTAGGTATGAATGTTCCTCCCATTTACCCACCCCAATTTGCAGATGAGGAAACAAGTTGAGAGAAGCTATGTGAATTGTTCAGAGTCCCATTCAGTGCTTCTTAAACTGTGGGTGGAGACCCCATATTCAACCCACGGTTTAAGAAGTGCCGAAGAGGTCATAAGTGGAAAAAGTTTAAGAAGCCCTGCCATACATAATCAGTTTCAAAAAATGAGATTCCAACCCAAGTTTTTCTGCCTTCCAATTCACATACATTTTCTGAAGTAATGCATGTGAAATGTTTTACAAACATTAAAACACAATATAAACAGGAGCTGTTTATATTCTTGTGTTACGTTATGGTGATGTTATTACGCCAGCCTGTCTGCCATGGTGGGAAGAGTATCTTGTGCTTCCATGTCAATTTTCTTGACTCATACTTGACAGGAGATCACTGTGGTGCAAAGAGGACTAGATTCCCCAAATCAGGAGAATTGGGTTGTGAGCCCAAGGTAGTGTCAAATGGCCACTTAGCAGGGATGTTATTGTGGGCATTCCTTCTGGTTATGCCTTGGTTGATATGCTTCAGGGCTTCTTTTCAACTTTCAAGTTCTATGATTGTGTGAATCCTGGCTCTGACACTAGGCTTGCTGCTGGGACAAGCCACTTCAGCTCTCTGATTCTCAGCTTTCTCATCCATCAAGTGGAGGTAATAATCCTTGTACTAATTACCTTGCAAGGTCTTTGAGGGAATGTGTTGTGTAAACTTCAGAAGCTCTTCATAAGGGACATCCCTACCTTCAGACACCCCTAGCTTCAGATGTCTGGGTCATGTGACATGTCTGAGCCCCAGACCTCAGTGGCCCTAAGCCCCCAAACATACTTTACCCCAAATATCTTCCTGCTCTAGGAACAGCAAGGAAATCAGTGCTATTGCTTCTGGGAAGAGCTTGTTGGTTGCCATTTTGGTTTAAAACAGCCTTTGCTGGCCACCACTCCCATGTGTGGGTTTTCTCCACCCTCCCCCCATTAGAATGGAAGCTTTTCGAGGTCAGGGACTGTGTCTGTTTTGAGTGTGTGTCCCTAATTGTTGGCACAGTGTCTGACCCAGCATAAGCATGTAATGAATGGGAGTGTTTTTTTTATCCATTCCTCATTTTGGTGATTGCCTACATTGAGGAAACACACTCTCTCTGATAATCATCCTTTTCTGTCTTATGCCCCTTTTTAGAGTTTTGGTGACAGCTAAGTGATGAAGCCAGTTGTCAGCAGGATGTGGTTCTAGGTGGTAAAGCCAAGGGGTGGAATTTCAGTCTAAACATAGTGTTAATTTTTTGGTGGAAGAGACTTATTAACCCCCTTCTGTATATGGATCACTCTGCCTGGGCCAGGAGATGCGAAAACATAAATAATAGAAGAGATAACAAAAATAGAAATGAGCCAGAATATAGCAGGTCAGGTGCCTGAGAGCGCTTTACATTCATTAGTTTATTTGACTCCAACCAAAGTCCTGTGAGGAAGGTAAGTCAGTTAGTGTCCTACTAAGGCAGAACAAGGTAAGTCAGTTAGTGTCCTACCGAGGCAGATCATCCTTGCTCTCAAGTTAGAGATCCACATTTTCCAGAGGAGGAAATGGAGCCTCAGAGAAATGTGACTTGGCCACACATGGTCTTGATGTGGTCAGATATTTGGTAATTTAGATAATACCTGCCCTGTTCTCAATGGGTTTACAGTCTAATGATGGTAAGGGCAAAGTTGCATATAACTACCATATAGAGAAGAGGTCTAGGTAAAGTGCATTGAAGAGCATGAAGAGGGAGTGTTTGGTGCCCTTCAACCCTGAAAGTCTTGAAAGGTACAATCATTTTAAATTCAGAGCAGTGTAAAACTTAGCAACATGGCCAATATATATATATGTATATAATATCAATATATATCTAATTATAATATATATATTTTATAATTAGATTTTTTTTATTTTTAGTTTATAACATTTAGTTCTACATGTTCTTGAGTTTCAAGTTTTCTTCCCTTTCCTCACCCTCCCCTCCTCCCCCCAAATGGCATACAGTCCGATATAGATTCTACATAAACCTTGGCATAAAACCTATTTACACAATAGTCAAGTTGCAAAGAAGAATTATGACCAATGGAATGAATCATGAGAGAGAAAAAAACAAAACCAAAAAATAAGAGGAAAAAAAAAGCAAAAAGTTTGCCTCAATCTGCATTCAGATTCCATTCTTTCTCTGGCCAGCTCTCTCCATCATGAGTCCTTTGGAGCTGTCTTTGAGCCTTGTATTGCTGAGAAGAGCCAAGTCTATCAAAGTTAGTCATTACAGAAGCAATATGACTGTGGTTGTGTACAGTGTTCTCCTGGTTCTGCACCTCACTCAGCATGAGATCATGTAGGTCTTTCCAGGTTATTATGAAGTCTGTATCTTCCCCATTTCTTATAGCACAATAGTATTCCATTACATTCATATACCACGACTTGTTCAGCCATTCCCCAGTTGATGGGCATGCCCTTGATTTCCAATTCTTGGCTACCACGAAAAGAGCTGCTATAAATATTTTTGCACATACAGGTCCCTTTCCACTTGTGTGATCTCTTTGGGATACAACCCTAGAAGTGGTAGTGCTGGGTCAAAGGGTATGAACATTTTTATAGCCCTTTGGGCATAGTTCCAAATTTCTCTCCAACATGGCTGGATCAGTTCACAACTCCACCAGCAATGTAACAATGTTCCAATTTTCCCACATCCTCTCCAGCATTTATCATTTTCCTGTTTTGTCACTTTAGCCAATCTGACAGGAGAGATGTGGTACCTAAGAGTTGTTTTGATTTGCGTTTCTCTAATCAGTAGTGATTTAGAGCATTTTTTCATATGCCTATAGATATCTTTAATTTCTTCCTCTGAAAACTGCCTGTTTATGTCCTTTGATCATTTCTCTATTGGGGAATGACTTGTATTCCTATAAATTTGGCTCAGTTCCCTGTATATTTTAGAGATGAGGCCTTTCTCAGAGACACTGGTTGTAAAGATTCTTTCCCAATTTTCTACTTCCCTTCTAATCTTTGTTGCATTGGCTTTTTCAATACAAAAACTTTTCAATTTAACATAATCAAAATTATCCATTTTGCATTTTATAATACTCTCTATCTCTTTTTGGGTCATGAATTCTTCCCTTTCCCATAAATCTGACAGGTAACCTATTCCTTGCTCTCCCAAATTGCTTATAGTATCAGCCTTTATTCCTAAATCACGAACCCATTTTGACTTTATTTTGATATGTGGTGTAAGATACTGCTCTATGCCCAGTTTCTGCCATACAGTTTTCCAATTTCCCAGCAGTTTTTGTGAAATAGTGAATTCTTAGCCCAGAAGCTGGATTCTTTGGGTTTATCAAAGAGTAGATTGCTGTAGTCACTGGCTACTGCATCTTGTGTACCTAACTTATTCCACTGATCTACCACACTATTTCTTAGCCAGTGCCAGGTAGTTTTGAGGACTGCTGCTTTATAGTACAGTTCGATATCTGGTATGGCTAGGGATATGGCCACTATATTGTGAACATCTGCAATGTACACCGGCAACATTGGCCTCCATGCTAATTTGTCTTACTTTCTGGGGCCTTTCCAACTGTATACAAGCTGCAGTTTGGGCAAGATGGCAAGATAGGATTATAGGTTGTCAGATTTCTGGTGTATGCCTTCCTGCCACCCTCCATCCCCGATGTGCTATTGCTAATGAAAATCTGTTCGCTGTGTTCTCGTCTTCCACTGTGCTGAGGTTGGCTCAGATGGAGGACGAGCATCTTCTGTTCTTTTCATGCTTGAACCAGAAATGGCCCCACTTTCTTTTGTCTTTACTCACTGGAAATGCTATGAGACCATAGAGTTATTGCAGCTGAGCCAGCTTAACTTAGATGGTGACTTACTGTGGATGATGGCCAGGAATTCGGGTGACGTTCTTGATGGTGGAGACTGGGAAATCGCCGTCTTTCCTTTCTGTGATGAAGGGATGCCAAGCTGTGGATTCGAGCAGAATTCGGGTCTGGGGCAGTGGCAGTGGCAGGCATGATTAAGGTGCACAACTTGGCAGTGATCTCTAGACTTGTCTTGAAGCCTCTGGGCCTCTCTTGTGCTCACCGAGCATCTCTGACTGGGCAGAGTTTGTGGTTGAGATAAAGAATTCTCCAAGTGTGGAGCACAGGATGAGTGCTGGGGTGCGAGTTAAGGGATGCTTGAATTTGAAAGTTGGAAGACCCTTGGCAGCACCACCCCGCAGCCCAGCCCAGCCCTTGGATTAAAGGAATCCCTGCCTTAACACACTCAGGCTGCCTTTTTCTAGAGTGGGGGGTCAGGAAACTACAGTCCTAGGGCAAGATGCCTTCAAGCTAAGAATTTATTTTTACAATTTTAATTTTATCTAAAAATGCTTTGCTTAAAAATTACTTTGCTTACTGTACAAAGCAGGCATCAGGCCAGATCTTGCCCACCAGCTAGGGTTTGCTGCCCTCTGTGCTAAAATACTTGCAATGAAAGGGAAGCTCTCAGCTCCCAAGGCAGCCCTCTCCATACTGGAAGGACTCCAGTCAGACAACCTGGGTTTGAATCCCATCTCTCCTATTTACTACCCAGGTCACTTAAGGTGAGTCACCTACCCTCTCTGGGCCTCAGTTTGCACTGTTTGATGAGGGAATTGGACAGTCTGATCCCCAAGCTCCTTTGCAGCTCCAAAGCTATGCCAGCCTGTGCTGGGTGGAGACTTCAGTGGCATTTACCAGATATTCAGAAATGCTGGTGACAGATGCAGGAACCAGCAGGATCATCCAAACCTAGGGCTGGAAGGGTGGCAGAGGTCATCTAGCCAGTTCTCTCATCTCATCAGTAAGGAAGCAGAGGCTCCCAGAGACTGAGTCACTTGCTCATGGTCCTACCATCCTGAATGGCAGAGCTGACCCTTGAGAAGCTAGTGTTCTGACTGTACAGGACGGGTACAGGCTGTGGTTGGGGTAATAGGCTCTCCTGGAGGTGAGCAGTGCAAGGAGGACAGGATTTGGAAACACTGTGCTTGAGAGTTGGAAAGGAGAAAGAGAGACAGACAGACAGAAAGAGAAAGACAGAGAGACAGAAAGAGACAGAGACAGAGAGACAAAGATAGAGACAGAAAGAGACAAAGATAGAGAAACATAAAGACAGAGAAACAGAGACAGAGACAAAGACAGAGACAGAAAGAGACAAAGACAGAGAAACAGGGACAGAGAGAGACAGAAAGAGACAGAAACAGAGAGAGAGAGGGAGAGACAAAGACGGAGAGAGAAAAAGAGACAAAGATAAAGATAAAGACAGAGAGACAGAAAGAGAAAAAGACAGACAAAGACAGAGAGACAAAGATAGAGACAGAGAGAGAGAAAGAGAGAAAATTGCTCTGCTCCCTACTGAGGAGTTTGCCAGAGCTATGGAGCCTGCCCACTGGGCCTTAGGAAAGTGGGGCACCTCCCCTCCACCCTTTCCTCCATCACCCCTGAATGTCTTCATCTTGCTGTTTGATGCTGCACCATGCCAGCCCAAACTGGGTATGAGAGGAGACACTCTCCTAGGAATAGGCAAATGTCCCCCCCTGGAGAATGTAGCATATCCTGGTCAGGCTTTTGGGATTGACCACTGGGGTAGTGGAAAGAAAATGGGGATGAAGTTTCAGATTGTGAGGTATTGCATTAGTAGCTGTGTGGCCCTGGGCAAGTCACTTTATCTCTTGAAATTTCAGTCTCCAGCTTTGTAAAGTGAGGGTACTACTCTCCTGTATCACATGGTTGTCATAAACAGACTTCACTGTGGTCTGCAAATAGGAGCTATTGTCGATGCTGTATAGGAAACTCTGAAGGGCTGGGAAGGAGCAGAGTCAGGGCCTGGACAGAAGGAAGGCTCTGAAGTTGAGTGGCGCTCCAGCGCAGTGGCCAGACCTTTCTGAAAGGGCCCTGGAAGGGACCAGCTGGCCCAAGGATCACAAACACTAAATATTCTGCAAGAGAAAAGCCCGATTCCCCTCAAGCACAGCATGGCTTGGCTGCTGCTGCCTCCATCTTTGCATGGGCTGTGTTGGAGCCACAGTGCTTTTCCCCTACACCCTACCTCTTGGAGTCTCTAGGGTCCTTTGATAAAAGACAGTAATATGACAATAGCATTCTTGTTCTTGTCACATCCAACTCTTCGTTGCCCTATTTGGGGATTTCTTGGCAGAGATACTGGAGTGGTTTGCCATTGCCCTCTCTAGCTAGGTTTGAGATAAGGAAACAGAGCCAAACAGGGTGAAGTGACTTGCCCAGGGTCTGAGGAAGATTTGAACTCAAGTCTTCCTGACTTTAGGCCTGTCTCTATCCACTGTACCACTGAGCTGCCCTGGAAAGGGCTGTACTTACCTCCATTTTATAGCTGAGGAAGGTGAGGCCAAAAGGTTAGATGATTCATCCCAAGGTCATACAGCTAACAATTGTCTGTGGCAGAACTTAAAGTCCGTGCTGCACACCTCTTAACCTCCGTGTTCTATCTCTTGGCCCCTCCAGGTCCCTCTCAGGTGCTGACTCAGGTGAAGTCTTAGAGGTTCCCTCCTCTGACCCTAACACTTGGGTATCCTTTCACTGTTCCTGTCAGCTTCCATTTAGTTCTCTGTTACTATGTTGGATTTCCCAGAATGCAAACTCCTGAGGCCAAGGATGGCTTTTTAGCTTTCTCCTATGTTCTCAGTCCCTAGCACAGGACCTGGAAAACCAGAGGTCTTTAACAAAGGCTCGTTGGTCAGATTAATGGGTGTGTGTGTTGGAGGGAGGGGCAGGGCCCATTCAAAGGTTTGGATTTTGAGTGGCTCATGATCGCCTGCTTTCTCTAGAGCCTCTCACTCTCTGGGGAAAGGCCAACACCCTGCCAGTCATCGAGTTCCTTTGGTGATGAGACTTCACACTTTGGGATGAAATTAAAACTCCTCTGGATGCAGGCCAGGGGATTTTCACTAATGTAGCTTAATTGCTACTTTTCTAGAGCCATATGTAAATGAGGCATCTCTGTTTAGCCAGGCATCCTTGCCAGCATCTGTTTTTAAATACAGATGAATAAAAAGGCAGACTTGAAAATAAGATGGGAGATGGGAAGGGTGTGTGGAGGTGCAGAAGAGATGCCCTTCTGTGGGGCCGCTCCTGAGCCACCAGGAAGCAGGGGACATTGTGGAAAAGCAAGGAAGAAAATAGGGATTGAGCAAGCATTTACTATGTGCCTAGCACTGTGCCAAGCACTGTAGAAAGGTTGGCTCATTTGAGCCTCACAACAACCCTGGCAGGGAAGGGCTGTTATTATCCCCATCTTACTGATGACAAAACTGGGGAAAACATGGGTTAAATGAGTTACTAGGAAGTGTCTGAGGCTGGATTGGAACTCAGCTCTTCCTGAGATTCAGCCCATCACCCTATCCATCGAGCCACCTGGCTGCCTCTGTTGTAATAAGCCGTAAGAAGGCCTGAGTTTGAGTCCTCTGAGCCTCAGGTTCTGCACCTCAGCTATCAGTTTCTGAAGTTCTGTGACTGACGGAGCAGCAGAGATCCTTTGCAGTGAGTGGCCAACCATGGTTGAACACCAATGGCATCACCTTGGCTACACAGGTGTCAGGTTGGCAGCTCTAACATCTGGATCACTTTAAAGTTTGTAAAACATGTTTTCTCCCAGTGACACCCCAAAGTGTGAAGTATCATCACCAAAGGAACTCGGTGACTGCCAGGGCTTTGGCCCTTGAGCAGAGAGTCACAGGCTCTAGAGAAAGCCAGCAATCATGAGCCACTCAAAATCCAAAGTATTATCACCCCCATTTTACAGAGGATGAGACTAAGGTCGGAAGAAGTGAACTGACATCCCCAGTTATAGAGCTGGAAAGGCCCTTAGCACTCATCTTGTCCCAACTCCTTGTTCTGCAGATGAAGAACATGAAGCCAAGGAGATTAGGGACCTGCCTGAGATCATGTGGTCAGGAAGTGGCAAAGCTGATTCCCCCACCCCCACCTGTAATGTAGTACTGAGTGCAAGGAGGGCACAGGCTGGATAGAGGGTGACTTCGGGGAGTGGCCACAAAGGAGGTTGGGGCCTGGAGTGGCTTGGCTGATGGACGAGCTGTTGGGGCAGCCCAGAGAAGGGTGCCCATGTCAGAAAGAAGGCCAAGTGAGCCAGAGAGCCACCAGGAGAAAGCTGGAAAATGGCCATGTCAAGTCTCCCTCTGTCTCTGTGTGTGTCTCTGTCTCTCTCTGTCTGTCTCTGTCTCTTTCTCTTTCTCTGTGAGGGTGGTCAGCACAGCAATGCCGCACTGGTTGCTCCACCTTCTGCACTTTGGGCATTCGCCTCTCAGACCAGTGGCAGAGGCGTGTATCATCATTGGTCTCTGGCTCAGGCTCGGCCACTGCATTTGTGCTCTAAAGTCACTCAGAATCATTTTCCTTTGCACTGCTATGGTCTTGCTATAAATTGTTTTCCTTGTTCAGTTTGTTTTACTTTGGATCAATTCAAACAATTCTTCCCTGGTTTCTCTGAATCTGGCTCTTCCATCATTTCTTACTGCACACTAATAGTCCATTCTTTTCCTCTCCCTCAGTTTATTCAGCCATCCCCCACTTGGTGACTCTCCCCTTCAAGTCCAGGTCTTTGCTATGACAAATGTTACTGCGAATATTGTTGTACGGATGGGTCTTTTCCACCTTTGTCTTTGGCAAAGAGTGCCTGCAGTCTGGTGATTTGGGGGATATAGTTTCAAAGCACATTCTAGAATGGCTAGTCCTATTCTCAGCTCCAGCTGCAGGCCAGCCTTGTTTTCCTAGTCTTGTTTGACATGATACCATATTGGAAATGTATGTGTCAGAAATGGGGTAGATGAGGTAACTTGAGAAACTCCTTCTAACTCTAAATATGTGTCCTTCGAGTCCCTTTAACTACCCTTCTTCTTCCCGTGCTCCTCTCCACTGCCCTGCCCCCTAATCTGTGCAGATTATCCGAGGAATTAGAGCATTATAGGGCTTTCAAGCTTTGCTACAGGAACACTCTAGGGAAAGCTAAGAAAGTGTAGAAATGCCATCAAAGTGGGAGCTCACATCTAGGCCTGGGATGTCCCCTGCTCATCTACGTAAAAAGGAGCTGTTGGTTTTGAAGGCATTTTTGCATTCCATCTTTCAGGAGACCTCCTGGCCCTCCTTGCTGGCATTTTAATAACGATTCATTTATCAAACAAGTTGCCCACGATCATTTGTCACACAGCAAAGAATAAGCCCCAGAGGAAAAGGGAGGAAGCTATGTTGGAAACTTTATTATTTAAAAAGGGGTGGGGGTGGAGATGATTGTAGGGAATGCTGAGAACACAGGCTGGCATTGTTCAGCATCAAGGAGAAAAATGACAGAGTTTGGAGTGGGGTGTGAAGGTGTACAGGTGGCCATCCTTCCTGCAGCATACTATTTGTCCCTGGGCAGGGAAGAGCATTATTCCTTCCTGGATCCAGGGAGGAAGGGAGAATCTAAATTTGGAGGAGAATAAATCCAAAATCTGGGCCAGGTTAAATATTGATGTCCAGGGGGCTGAGATGCATGTGAAAACCAGGTACCACATTGAGGCTTAAGGGCTGAGGAAGTCTTCATAATCCATCAGAAAGCCAATTGCCAACAGTGGCATGGAGTTGACATTTTTACTGACTCATGAGTCCCTAACGTTGTGGTCTTTTTTCACTGCTGCTGGTTCCCACTTCTTACTTGCTACTGGTGCTAACACACCCTTGTCAACATGAGTAGTGACTGCCAAGCCTCTATTGGACTCAGCCACCTATGGTGGGCTATAGACTTGGGTGACCTTTTTGGTAAAGGATATGGCGCCTAGGGATTCACAATTTCATCTAGGACTGACCTTGCCCCTTAATGCCCAACTGGGAAGTTCCCTCTAGACTCTTCACTTTCCTACTCAATGTATGACTGGGGAAATGCATGCCTGCCTAGAGCTTAGTGGAAGAAAAGTAATTGAAGGAGACCTTCTTTCCATATCCAGAAAGTCAAGATCTTGTTTCAGGAGATGCTTCAGGAGATAGACCAGTTGTTGGATGTGGAGCAGGATCTCTGATCAACAACCGGCTGGTTTGGACACTTGTCACCTCTCATCTGAACTACTGCAGTAATTTCTTCCTTAATCGCCTGGCATCCAACCTCTTCTTTCCTCAATCCATCCTCCAGCCAAATGGGGGTTCCCTCTGCACAGGTCTAGCTGTGCCACTATGCCACTCACAAACCCTTGGTGTCTCCCTGTTGCCTTAGAATACTTTCCTTCCTCATCTCCACCTCTTTGAATCTCTGGATTCCATCAAGGCTCGGTTCAGTCACCACCTCCCCTGGGGAAGGACCAATCAATTAACAAACATTTATTAATTGCTTACTATGCATCAGAAACCATGCTAGACATTGGAGGTAGAAAGCAAAGCAAAAACCTGTCCCTGTCTTTAAGAAGCTTATAGTTTAACCAAGGGAATCATAAGTGTGTCTTTGTGTGTGTGTGTGTGTGTGTGTGTGTGTGTGTGTGTATGTATGATCGTGTGCAGGCATGTGTGTATTATTGGCCTGAAAGTCTGGTTAAAAGAGGCAAACAGGCTAGGTGGTATATAAATTCATATTGTTTATTCCCTTAAAGCTAGCAAAATACATGTATACGTGGAGCCAGAGCTTTCATTCTGAATGATTGATAAAAAGATGAGAAGTCTTATATACATTTTAGAACAATCCTAACTCAGTATGTCTATGTCACTCAAATTTATGATCTCCATGTGTGTTTAACCATGGCATGAGAAAGGAATTTTCTTAATTGAATAGGTTGTAAATACAATAAGATAAGAGAATTGGCAAAACGTCAATTGAAATTACGACCCAGGATATCTGTGTTCCCTTTATCATTAACATGACCTAACAAAGTTTATGTCCATAAAATATTTAGATAAGAAAAGTCCCATTATTCAAAATAGTGTCTTGGGTTTAGGTGCCTCATCTTTAATGGCCATAAACAGCAACACTCTTAGCTTCATCTGGCCTTGTAGTTGTTGACACAGGGAGAGGCATTCTCTGGGTTTACTCAGAGAACAAAGAAAGGCATGTCTGTTAGACCAAGATGCTTCTGCTGGCTGATTAGTGTAGGCTTTGGCCCTTACTGGGGTTCAAATGACCTTAAATGATTACTGTTATATATACATATGTACACAGATACGGATGTATGTGTGTACAGTTACATTATATGTTATACGTGTGTTTTGTATATATATGGTATACAAGTCTATGTGTGTATTGTGTGCAAGTCTATTCAAACAGAAAACAAATAGTTACAGTACTTTATGGGAAGGAGTTGGCTTCTAGGGCATCAAGATAGGCTATAAAATATGGTGCTTGAGGCGAGTTTTCTGAGAGATGGAAGTCTAGAGCGTATGTATCCTAAGCATGTGGAGAGGGGGAAGACAGTGCAAAAGTATGGTTGGTGGGGAATGATAGAGAGCTCTATGTGATGGCCACTAAGGTGGCCAGTTGGGCCAGACCACAACGCACATGGAGAAGTGTGATATAATAAGGGCCATGTTGTGAAGGGGGTTGATTTTAACATGACCATCAATATCAGTCAAGCATTTATATTTGATCCTGGAGGTAAAATGTGGAGCTGCTGGGGTTCATTGAGCAGGGAAATGATGCAGTCAGACCTGCCTTTTGGAAAAAAACAGGGGGCAGCAATGGGCAGCACAGTCTGGAGTGGCATGACACTACATTTTCTCCATCCTCAAATGACCTGGTATTTCATCATCAGGGTATTTGTTGTGAAAGCGCTTTGAGATCAGGTATTCTTTCCTGTTTGCATCCTCAGTGCATAGTAGGCACTTAATAAATGTTTGTTTTCTTAGGCCAGAAGGCCAAGGTCCGTCTGTCCCAGAGCTGGCCGAGCCCACGGCTCTGCACATATTTGGGGATGTGGGAGCATTTGTTACCTTGCTCCAGGACCGGGAGAATAGACTCAAGGAGCCCACCCCTGGGCCCACACAGAATCAGTGACTTGGTGGAGAGGATTTCCCCATTTGAGGATACCTCAAATGACCTCTGCCTCATCCTCTGTTTTCCCTGGTGAATGTAGAACTGAATAGACTCTTGTAAGGATGCGAGTGCATTCAGTGCAATCCAGAGATGGCTCCTGTTTCCTTGGGTTTGTGGTTGTATAAGATTGCTCAGAATTGGGTTACACAAGTCTGTCCTCTCAATTATTTAGTGCCTTGGATGCAGTGTTTCCCGCCTGCTGCTTAGAGCTGTTTTGCTGGAGTGCCCAGAGATTTATCTGCAAGGACAGATGTTAATGTTGTTCATGGTTCCCAAGGCAAATAAACAGCAGTGTTTCCAGTCAGGCGGTGATGAAGTTGGCCTCCCTGGAGCTCCAAGCTGGCGGCCCTCAGACCCGGAGCACAGACAGCTAGATGCAAGAGGGTGGGCGCAGATCCGATTCCTCAGAAGACTGAGGTCAGATCGATCCCTTTGGCATTGCTCTGAATGTCAGGGATGGCCAGGCATCTAATGTAGATCAGATGCACAGGCACTCATCCCCAGATGGTGGTAGAAACCCAGCTGATAGATTGAGATTGGAGAGGGCAGTGTGGGACAGTGGTTAGAGGCCTTCACAGAAGTCAAGATGGCCTGGAGTCCAATCTTGCTTCACACATTTCCTCACTGGGGGCCCCTCGGCAAGTTGCATGGCCTCAGTGAGCTTCCATTTCCTCTTTTGCAATATAGGGATAATCCCAGGATTCACCTCGGCAGGTTCTTGTGAGGTCACAGGAGAAAATGCCTATAAATCACTGTGCAAACCTTCAATTTGTAAAGCAGTGCTAGCAATGCTCACAATCTGGGAGGAATGTAGGAAATTATTAAATCATCTACCAGTGAGGCAGGCTAGGACCTGCGAGGTGGAAATCCCTCACTGAGGTCACAATTTCCTAAGGATTTATTTGGTAATCACCACACAGATTTGAACTCATGTCCCCTGACCCACAATTTCAGAATATCATCTTTGACATCAAGGGGCAGGAAGGGGACCCAGTAAATTGCAAGTGGAGGAATGAGAATGAGGCAACTTGTTTGGGTGCTAGCAGGGCTGTGTCTGGTGTGCAAGGCATTGTGGGACAATTTTAATTTATTTACTCCTGAGTCTTTGTCAGAATTTTTCCTGTCTTTATAGCAGAAAAGAAAATCCTGTTAGGACTAAGAGAATGAAATCTCCTGATGCACCCAGCAACAGAGTCCCTTATGGAGCCTCAAGTGAGAGGCCACCATGATAAAACAGGAAGAATGCTGGATTTGGTGCAAGACCCAAGTTCAAGTCTCAACCCTCATTTGCTGTGTAGACCTAGAAAAATCACTTCTTTCCTAAGCCTCGGTTTCTCTCCTCATTTCAATGCCACCCAAGACAACATTAGCTTTTTTTGGCTTCATGATCACACTCTAGGTCCTATTTGGTCCATTATCCCACCCTGCCCCCAATATGAAAATGACCAGTAGAGGGAGGAGATTGTGTTTAAGCGCAGGCTCATCTCTGATCTAGCTAAGCTGTTGAGTTGTTTTTCATCTGTGTCTAACTTGGTGACCACATTTGAGCTTTTCTTGCCAGTTCATTTTACAGATGAGGAAAACAGGGTTAAGTGACTTGCTCAGGGTCACACATCTAGTGTCTGAGGCCAGATTTGAATTCACCAAGATAAGTCTTCCTGATTATAGGTCTAGCCTTCTGTCCACTGCACCACCTAGCTGCCGAGGCAGAATTAGTGAGGGCTTAATTGTATTAGTAAACTAGGTGTTAGTGAGTACAACTAACGCTATAAAGGCTCTGAGAGTTCCATGAGGATGGTCCCAGACAATTTCTGATGGCAAGGTTAGATTCCTGAGAACATACCTGAAAAATAAACGGAGCATTAAAGCTTAAGAAAAACCAGTGCTTTGAGAGTTGCTCTCCATTCGTTCATTTAGCAGCCCTTGATGGAGCTCTCATCCACTATTGGTGACAGGAAATGGCATTCTGCTTCCTCTTTTGGTCCCTGGATTTTGCCATTATCCCTCAGGGCTGGTGTAGACAGCATCAGAGCTCCTCGTGTGTTTCTTGGTCTTCTCTGGCCTTTTTCTTGCCTTTTCTGCCCCTGCCTTCAGGTTCTCAAAGTCCTGTCTGAGAGAAGAGGAGCTGGATGTGACCTGTTTGGTCCCTGAAGTCAAACCTCAGCAAACTGGGAAGATCTAGCCTGCCGTGCATTATAAGGAAAATCATCCTAGCTGCCAGAGCTAGCCAAAGCAGAGCTGCTGCCTAGGGAACCAGCCCATTCCTCCTCTCTGGAGGTGTGTAGGGAGAGGCTGGAGGCTGCTGGGTAGAGGAAAGGCTCTATCTGCTTAGGATGGCTTGGCCTTTGTGAAGCCCTTTCAGCATGCACTATGTGCTATGACTAGGATTCTCCTTAGCCCTTAACCAGAGATTGGTGTGGGGAACACATGGTTTTCACCATGGTTGAGGTCATGATTGGGGTCACCCTAGCTCCTTCTTGTCTTTCATATTTCTGCAGACCTAGCTACTTCCATACACAGCACTGTGCCAAACCCTGTGTCCTAATGACTGCTTAATGACATTTATACTTTTTTAAAAATATTAAATGCCTCATAATTCTTTCATTCATTTTCCTTTGCCCTAAGGCCTACATTGTCTCCACTGGTGAGGCTTCACATGGATGGATGGATGGATGGATGGATGGATGGATGGATGGATGGATGGATGGATATATGGATGAAAGAATGAATGTGTGAATGAATGGATGGATGGATGGATGGATGTGTGAATGAATGGATTCAGAGAGGGAGGTGAATATGTGCTAAGTACTAGGGATATAACTGCAAGTAAGCAGGATAGTTCTTGCCCACAAGTTGTTTATATTCTAGTGAGATGACAACAATATAGGGAAGACAAATTGTTGACAAGCTCTGAAGATAAACAGCAGTAAGGGGAAGACCTGGATCCTGCCAAGATAAGGCCAAAATACCACTCCCTCCCAAAGTGGGATTCCAAGGACAGAATCCAGGTTGACAGTGGGGGTGAAGGCTGGAGTGGAGGTGACGTGGTTAGGATATGGCCAGGTAATGAATGGATGGATGGATAGGTGATGAATGAATGAATAAATGAATGAATGAATGAAAAAGCCTTTACTAAGCATCATCACCATCATCATCATCATCTTCCCTGTAATACTTTCCAGCTCTGGAACATAAATCCAATCCAGAGTTCCATTACTGCTGAAAGGGCATGTCAATCCACTGCCCTGTGGATCCATCCATCATCCCTGCAGCTCCCAAGACCAAAGCAGCCCACCAGGCAGCCCCCACTCTCCTCTATGTGCTCTCTCCCTGTTAGAATGGAAACTTCTTGAGGGCAGAGCTACCCTTTTGTTTGTTTCAAGACCCCAACACTTACAACAAGGCTCAGAACATAGTGTGGAATAAATGCATTTTCCTTCATTCATTTGCCAAACCTCAGTTTCTCCCTGTATAAAATGAAAACAGAAAAGCTTTCCAGTTGCAAGAATCCCCATAAAAAATTGTTATGCTATCTCATCAGCTCAAAGAACTCCCTGAGCACTAAGTCATCAACCATTGTGAAAGGTCCCCCTTGCTAGTCACATTGAAAATTCCTAAGCTTGGAACGTTTATCTAGCTGAGCCCCATTACTGAACCACAGCTAGTGCTGCCCCATCTGGGGCTGGCAAATTTCTCTTCTTTGCTTATAACTCCCTGCTCAAGGGTGAAATGAAATCAATGCTTGTTGAATGGTTGGGTGGATGGATGGATGGATGGATGGGTGGATGGATGGGTGGATGAGTAGATGGATGGGTGGATGGATGGATGGGTAAGTGAATGGATGGATGGATGGATAGATGGGTAGGTGGGTGGTTGGTTGGATGGTTGGATGGTTGGATGGATAGGTGGATGGGTGGGTGGGTGGATGGGTGGATGGATGGATGAGATGGATGGGTGGATGGATGAGTAGATGGATAGGTGGATGGGTAGATCGATGGATGGGAGGGGAAAGAAACAAAAAATACTATAGACACAATCTAAAAGTGACTTTTTTTCTTTTTGTAAATTCTAGCTATGTTCCCCTGATAGCAATGCCTGCCCTGCTCCATCACTACCTGACAGTTCATTGTAGTTTGTAGAAGAATTCAGTCAGAGGGAGACAGAAATATGATGTTGACTCAGACAGAAAGGGACCAGCTTTTCCTTTCAGACCAAGCTTTATCAGAAATGCTTTCTGTATTTTAACCCTGGTCACACCCATGTTCTTGAAGACAATTTGGACAAAGATACATTTTGGTTTCTAAAGATGGATCTCACATGGGTTTTCATGTTTTTGGTGGAAAAGTCCTAGTTCTCTGTATTCCTGTAGTTAGTTACTAGCTCCTGCCATCCATCCACTGTCTAGTCTCTTCTACCACCTGCTGAGAGAAAGAGAGCACATGCCCTGGAAGGAACCTAGAATGGGAAGTCTGGTATCCTGGGTTCAAATCCTAATTCTGCCCCTTACAACATCTGTGGCATTGGGTGAGTTGCTTCCTCTCTCTGAGTCTCACTTTTCGCATCTGTAAAATGAAAGGATTGGACCAGATGAGCCAGGAGGGTGACTACAGCTCAGGATCCAGTCGTCCTTTGTCTCATACGTACTTTCTTTGAAGAGGGTGCTGGGCACACACAGCTCTATGAGGGACACCAGAAGACAAGCCTCTGAACGTTTGTTGTGTATCAAAATGAGTAGGCTATACATTCTCTACTCCCATCAGCTCATCCTTGGGCATCCCTGCCTCTAAACACTGCTTGCTCATTGGGCCAGATTCCTACAGGGGAGACAATTACTCTGGGATCTGAAATGAGCACCTTCCCATTGATTTCAGTTCCCCATCTATGAAGTCTGTATGTTGGGCTAGGCCTTTGAAGACTCATAAAATCCTAGAGCTTTGTGGAAGCATGAAAGTAAGCTAATTCAGCCCAGGCTCATTTTTCATGTGATTAAACATTGACTCTTCTGTGGGATAACACATTAGGACTGATATCCTGGTGATGCCCTGGTATTCATCTTTACTCAGAGTCACCCTCTGATAGGCAGCCACTTGGCAACTAGAAGGCATAGGCCTGATCTGGGCACCTGCCATTACCCACTAACAAACCCACTCTGCCACCCGCATCGCCTGCCCTGCTTGCCATGAAAGAAGTACAAATGGAGATGACCAATGCTTAGTCTGACCCCCTTAGAAAGCTCAGGACATTCGTTGTCTTCCCTCTCCCCGATCCCTCAGATCTAATCACAGAATCACAAACTAAAGCTGGGAGGAACTTAGAGACCATCTGCTCCAAGTGCCTCATTTTACAGGTATGGAAACTGAGGCCAAGGGAGATTGTGACTCATCCATGTGGCACCAGGTGTTCAGCAGACCAGAACCTGGGTGCTTTGACTTCCAATCTAGTACTCCCCTTCTCTGCATCCACCCCATTTTCTCCACCCTTCCCTGCATCTACCCCATCAGGCTCCATTGCCTCTTCCTATACTTACTGCAATAACCCCCCAATCGGTTTCTTTACTTCTCTCTCTCCCTCAAGCTATTCTCCACACAGCCACCATGATTTCCTGAAAGCTTAGGTCTAACACTGTGTCACATCCATGTTCTAAAGCCTTTGGTGGCTACCTAGGGCCTCAGGTATAGAATGGTAGTTCCTTCCTTGGCATTCAAGGCTTTCCAAGGTATCACTCCAGCTGCATTCCCAGGGTGATTTCACAGTGCATCCTGCCCTTGGCATGGTGTCTCACTTGCTCTGTCCCAAATGCTTAGCCTTCCTTCTTCTACCTTCAGATAGCCACAAAGCCAGTCTGCATGCCCAGAACACACTCTTGCCCCATCTTTCCATGCTAGAGCACTATAGGCTTTGAAAGCCCCATTCAGTAGCCCCCTCCTGCAGGAAGCTTTCCCACATTTTCCCCAGTCATCATTGCTTTCTCCCTCTCAAGACTCTCTGGTCCTCACTCCTCTGGATGAACATTGTATCTATCCTTGGACCCCCTGCCCCATGATAAAGTAAACTCCTTGAGGGCAAGTCTGGCTTCAGAACTTGGCACTGGGCCTGGCGTGGAGCAGGCATTTGACAAATGCTCATTGAATTGGGTGCTTGATTAGAGCAGCAGCTCAATTTTAACTCAAAGGATGAGAAGAATAGATGGTGGGTATACTTCCCATCTGTTATAGGCCCAAGAGGGAGGGACGGGGGCATCATGAGAAAAGTCCTGCATTGGAATCCAAAGACTTGGGTTCAAATTCAGACTTTGTCACTGAACCTTTCCAGTTTCCTCGTATGTAAAACAAGGAGATGGATAACCTCTAAGCTACCCTTTCCTCCTTTGTGAAATAGGTCACCTCCCTTCTATGGGCCTAGTTTTTCTCATCTGTTGAATGGGAGCATTGGGCTAAATAATCTCTAAGCCGCTTACAGCTCAGATATTCTTTGTTCTATGATTGGGACATCATGGGGGGGGGGGAGATTTCCTTTAGATTCTAAGGCCCTAGATCCCAGTCCAAGACCTATCCCTTACTACCTAGGGGACCTTGAGCCAATCAATACACATTTCTTACCTTTAGGTTCTCCTCCTCTAGAGCAGTGGATAGAGGGCTGGCCTTCCAGTCTTGTCTCAGAGACTCATTCACTGTGTGACCCTGAGCAAGTCACAACCTCTCTGAGCTTCAGGCTCCTCTTTGGCAAAATGAGGGAGGTAGATCTGATGCCTTCCAGGTCCTGTCCACTTCAAAATCTCTCATCCTAGAATTCTCTCAGGAGATGGCTGAAAGCCTGTGACCCCTGTTAATCAGATCATGAGGCATCAGAGATGACAGAATTCACAGACAGCCGATTTAAAGGTCCCCTCCCACATGAGCACCCAAGCTGGCTTTTTCTTCCCATCCCATGGCCCTGAATGGCAGCTGACTGCCCTTAGAGGGAATGTCTTTCCTTGGGGTCATGGGATCTGTGTCTTTCCCCTGGGCCAGGGTTCCCTGGCAGTGGAGAGAAGCTGTCTTCACAGATCTCTTGGTACTGCCCCACTCAATCGACCTTGGCCCTGGATTTCCCTTCAAGTGTCTGGATTTGCATTTTACATTCCCATTGTTGGGGTGCAGGGGAACTAGCAGGCTGCCAAAGAGAGTGCCAACTCAGCCCTAACAGGAGCCCCCTTGAAGGGCAAATCAGATGCCGGCACTTGGATCCTAAAATCAAATGCTCGTTCAGCCAGAGTAACATGACGATTAACAGTGACCATCGATACTTACTGTGCAGTGTGATTTCCCACCCCTCAGACCCAGCACTTTATACTTTTTGTAGAGAATTGCCTCTAAAAAGAGGCTGCCCCTTTGCTGAGGGCAGTGTGGGGGAGTGGAGTGAGCTGGAGCTTAGGAGTCAGACAGCCCAGGTTCGAATCCTGCTTCTGGTACTTATTCGCTGGGTGAACTTGCCCAAGTCTATCTGAGCATCAGCTTCTTAATGTGTAAAATAAAGGCCTTGGATCTGATGGTCTGTGAGGGCCCTTCCAGCTTCAGATCCCAAGCCTCTAAAATGGACTTTAAAGGCAGAGGGCCAGTCCTTCTCTGGCACAAAGAAGGAGCTCAAGAGATGTGAGCTGAGTGACTGAGAGCGTGTGGCCCTGAGGCATCGCCTGGATAAGGAAAGAACAGAGATCTCAGAATGAAGAGAGGCATGGGTTCAAATCCTGTCTCTCACATTTACAAGCTATGTTCCCATCAGCCAATTGCTTCCTTCTCTCAATGTCTTCTCACATTTGTGAAATAGGAGCAGGAAGGCTGGGGTTATGAGGAAGCTCAAATAGGCCTCTCTGCCAGAGTGATTTGCAAGGGACCATAAGGCATACCGCATTTGGAAGGCCAAGACCCGGGTTCACATCGCAGCTCTTCCCCTTACTATCTGGGCACTGACACTAGGCAAGTCACAGCCTTTCTGGCCTCAGTTTCCACATCTCTAAAATGGAGAGATCAAACTAGATGACCCCTACTCTCTTTTTCAGATCCCAAATCTATGAGATAAATGTCAGTTACTATTCACAAACGCCTAGTAGCATTGATTTAGAACTAGGAGGGCACCCAGTTTGCAGGTGAGAAAACTGAAACTCAGAGAGGTCTGGGACTATTCAGTAGTTTGGTTACACTGTCAAGAGTGTGCCAGCATTCCCTTGTGAATGACAAAGAAGCAGGATGCCCAAAGAGTCAAGCTGGCCAAAGCCGGTAGCTTTGGGGTATCTTTGACATCTCTGCCCTCCTGCTCTACCATGTTTGTAAGAACCCTAGGGGCCTCTCCTGGCTGAGCACTCCCTCCCTTCAGACTGGCTTCTGTGGCTGGGGGCAGCCACCAGAGAGCTGAGGTGCTGAACTGGCCATAACCCAGAATCCATGCGGGAGAGCAGAAGCCTCCAAGGCCATCTCCCATCCACCTCGGTGCTGCTTTTCTTTGCTCATCCCTTACTGGAAATTAATGTTGCCTAAAGTGACCCCATTAGGAGGAGGGAGCTTCATTTAAATCTATATCAAATGGAATGCGGCTGTCTTTAAATAGGTTGCTTTGTATATAGGGCAGAATTTAGCTACTTGAAGAAAATGGGGCCAGGGTTTGTCCTCAGTGACAAAACATCTGTGTCCTTCTAGGAAGCTAGGATTCGGAGCTGGAAGGGACCTCCAGGAAGCACCCAGTCTAACCCTCTCACTTTTCAGAGGACAAAATGGACACCCAGAAAAGGGAGAGTCACTCTCATCTTCATATCCCATATGCTCTTTTCACTTTTCCCCATGACCACTTAGATTATCATCATTTTAGAAGATTCGTTGTGTTTAACAGTGCTTCTTGCTACTATTATCCCTGTTTTACAGACTAGAAAACTGAGACAGACAGAGGTTAAGTGACTTGGCTGCCTCTAATAAGAGTCTGAGGTCACATTTGAACTCAGGACTTCCTGACCCCAGGTCTAGAACTTCAGTGATCTGTCAACATCATGTATGGTCTAGTCCAACCTGGATTAAACAAAACAATTGTACAAATCTAGGACTGGAAATCTAGGACTGCTTAGATCACCATTCATGTGAAAAAGATCTGGCAAGGTTAATGGACCACAAGCTCAGTAAAGGTTATACATATGATGAGGCAGCTAAAGAGAGTTTAGTCTTCTTCAGACAATGGATACAGTCCAGGACTAGGGAAGTCATAGTCTCACTCTTCTCTGCCCTAGTTAGACCCCATCTAGAGGCCTGGGGAGGTCATTGAGAGTCTGGAGGGTCCGGAGGAAGGCAAGCAGGATTGTGTTGGGGCTGGATCCTAGCTTGAGCATCATTTCTTTTTCTTAATCATTATTTATTTATTTTTAGTTTTCAACATTCACTTTTATAAGATTTTGAGTTTTCAATTTCCCCCTCCCTCCACTTCCCCCTCCCCAAGTCAACATGTAATCTGATATAGGCTACACATGTACAGTCATAGTAAACATATTTCCCTATTAGTCATGTTGTGAAAGAAGATTCAGAACAAAAGGGGGGAAAACCATGAGAAAGAAAAAAAAGAGAAAACAGTATGCTTCGATCTGCATTCAGACCCCTTAGTTCTTTCTCTGGATGTGGACGGCATTTTCCATCTCAAGTCTCTTGGAATTGTCTTGGATCCTTGTATTGCTGAGAACCAAGTCTATCAAAGTGGGTCAGCACACTATGTTGCTGTCACTGTATACCGTGTTCTCCTGGTTCTACTTCCTTCACTCAGCATGGGTTCATGGAAGTCTTTCCAGGTTTTTCTGAAATCTCCCTGCTCACCATTTCTCATGGAACAACAGCATTCCATCACAATCATATACCACAACCTGTTCAGCCATTCCCCAATGGATGGGCATCCCCTCAATTTCCAATTCTTTTTCACCACAAAAAGAGCTGCTATAAATATTTTTGTACATGTGGGTCCTTTTCCCTTCTTTATGATCTCTTTGGGATACAGACCTAGTAGTGATATCACTGGATCAAAGGGTATGCGCAGTTTTATAGTGCTTTGGGCATAGTTCCAAAGGGCTCTCCAGAATGGTTGGATCAGTTCATAACTCCACCAACAATATTCCAATTTTCCCACATATTCTCTTACATGTGTCATTTTCCTGTTTTATCATGTTAGCCAATCTGATAGGGGTGAGGTAGTACCTCAGAGTTGTTGTGATTTGCATTTCTCTAATCAACAGTGATTTAGAGCGTTTTTTATGTTACTATAAATAGTGTTGATTTGTCCATCTGAAAGCTGCCTGTTCATATCCTTTGACCATTTATCAGTTGGGGAATGATTTGTATTCTTATACATTTAACACAGTTCTCTATATATTTTAGAAACGATGCCTTTATAAGAGACACTGGCTGTAAAAATTATTTCTCAGCCTTCTGCTCCCCTTCTAATCTTGGTTGCATTATCTTTGTGCAAAATCTTTTTAATTTAATGTAATCAAAATTATCCATTTTGTATTCTATAATGTTGTCTGTCTCTTGTTTGGTCATAAATTCTTCCCTTCTCCTCAGATCTGACTGGTAAACTATCCCTTACTCTAATTTGCTTATAGTTTCATGTCTCAATTGTGTACCCATTTGACGTTATTTCAGTATACGGTGTAAGATGCTGATCTATGCCTAGTTTCTGCCATACTGTTTACCGTTTTTCCCTGGGCTTCTTTTAACTTGAAGAAGAGCTCGATGATGGGCGGGGGCAGGGGCAGGAGAGGGAAGCCGTCTTTGGGAATTCGAAGTCAGACATGTTGTGTCTAATCCCAGAAGTCACCCTGCGGAAACACAGGATGGAAACTGCAGAGAGACAAATTTCCAGTTAATATAGGGAGACAAACACACAAAAACTGCCCCCACATTGAAGCCCCCTAAGAGTGAATTGGGCTACTGCCCTGAGAAAGGTAATGAGCCCTCCACCACTGGAGGGTTTTAAGTCTGGGAAACAGGAGGATGCCGGAGGGATTCTCGTTCAGGTTTAGGCTGTATTGGGGAAGGCACCAAACATTCATTAAGGAAGTACTGAGGGCGGGGGTGTTGTGCTAAGCACTTTACACTTCTTACCTCATTTACTCCTTGAGGAAACGGAGGCAAACCAATGTGAAATGACTTGCCCAGGGTCACATAGCTAGTTAGATTTGAGGCAGAATTTGAACTCAGGTCCTTTGAATTCAGGCCCGATGCTCTACACACTGCACCATTCAGCTGTTTCAGATAAGATCTCCTCTAGACTAGAGTCCCCTCAGATTCTGAGAGCACGTGATCCCGGTCTGTTTCAAAGCATCCTGGTGGGCTGTGTTAGTGCCTGGGTGCCATTCACTCCTTGCCAAAACAAGAAGGCCGAAGGAAGTGGGGTGATGAAGCGATGGGTGGTAGGCATTTTCTCTATAATCTCCCTCCCTGAGAGGAAAAGGCAAAGGGTTTGCGCTGCTGCCTGCCTGAGGAAGGAAGGGGCTTCTAGCTCGAGCCTCCTCGTTGGAAGTAGGATTGGAGGCCGCCACACTGGTCCTACCTGCAGAGTACCACGTGTGAGTGGGCTAGCTGGACAGCGTGAGCATCACAGCCAGGGGTACTTGCTCACATTCCCAATGAGCTAGAACTTGGGGCTAAATCTAATGAAATGGGTCTAACCGGCATAAACAATGTGTCTTATTCCTGGTTTATAAAAAAATTCAGCTTCACACATACATGACAGGGAAGCTGGGTTGTTTTTCAGTTTCTCTGAAAAGAATCTGGGGGTATTAGTGGATTGCAAGCTCTGTAGGCAGTAGTGATGGCCTTCAAAAAATGAATGGGGTTGCATTTTATATAGGCTGCACTAAGAGGCCTAGAACAGGGATTGGGAAGTGGTGGTCCCTCTGGGCTTTGCTCTAGACTGATCTGTGTTCGTTTCTAGGTGCCATATTTTAGGAAGGACATTGGTCCTCTATAAAAGGACAGCCAGGTAGATGAAGGATTCCCAAGACCATAAAGATGTTGGCTGCATGGCCTGGGGATGCTGAGCCTAGAGGAGAGAAGGCTTGGGGTGGAGAGGGAGGGGAGCCGTGACAGACTTCCAGTATTTGGAGGACTGCCATAAGAAAGATTGGTTGGCTTTGTTCTGCCTGCTCAGAGGGCCCAAGCAGGAGTATGAGCTGCAGAAGGGCAGACTGAGGCTCCACATTAGCACAACCTTGATGATTCTGGGGGCCCCAGTTGGAATAGGCTGCCTCAGGAAGAAGTAGCTTGTGTTCCTGAAGGGCTTCAGGCAGAGGCTAGCAGAGGCTTGGCCAAGAATGGTGTAAAGGGGCATCTGCAGGTCCGAGTTCCCTTCCAACTGTCATTCTGTGGCTTTGGGGCAGAGAGCAGGGAGCAGAAGGGCCGGCTTGCACTTGAACAGTTTGGCCCTGACCTTGGCCATCCTGCCCTAAGTTGGAAGAATGGGGATTCACTGGTAGAAAGAAGTGCCCAACCTTCCCACTGGGGAGGAAGTTGGGAAGTATTATTAACTTAGAAAACCAAGTCAGGTCCATTGCAGAATTAATCAGTCCTTTTATGAGGAGATGAAAGTCTGCATTATACAAACACATGCAAGATATAAATCACTCCCAGAAATTGATTGGTAAAAGGCACAAAAGCTTTGCCTCAATAGACCAGTCAGTCAGTAAACATTTATTAAGTACCTACTATGTGCCAGGCACTGTGCTAGGTGCTGGGTGTACAAAGAAAGGCAAAAGACAGTCCCTGCTAGGGAGAAGGTCACAGTCCAGTGGGGGAGAAAACGTGCAAACAACTATGAACAAGCAAGTCACAGAAAGGGTAGAAGGGAGGCAGGCAAGGTGGGGGGGGGGCAGATAGAGTGAGTGGGCAGAGGCATATGGTGGGAAGGAGTCCAGGGGTAGAAAACTGAGGCCTTGAGGCCATATGTGGTCCTCTAAATTTCACATCTGTGAAAGGGCCCCACTTGAGGACCTAGAGGGCCGCATGTGGCCTCGAGGCCATAGATTCTCCACCCTTGGGTTAGACAAAGGGCTTCTCTGCCCTAGTGTCTGTGTGACCTTGGGTAAATCTCTTAATCTCCATACCTCATAGGAGAAGAATGTACTCTTCAGCAGAAAACACTGTCTGGACCTGAGTAAGGAAACAAGCAGGAGCTGAAGCAGGGACTTCTCGTTCTGCAGCCCCAGCGCACGTGTAGCATGGAGTGGGGAGAAGGCAGGCTGTAGCCCCCCCCCCCCACCCCAGGAGGAGCAGCTGTGCCCAGAGAGAGCTGAGGATGAACAAATGCTTTAGACAGGAGCCCCCAGGAAGTGGGAGGACGTACCCTGTCCCCCGAGAGTGCTGTGGTGTGGAAGAGAGCTATGTGCAAAGACTGGGATGCTCAAAGTTAGCTCTTTCGTCCCCTTATGACCACAGGTCACAAAGTTCAAAAAGGACTTTGAAAGGCAAACCTGAGACAGAGAGGAGGGTGCTCTGGGTATGGCAGACAGCCTATGCAAGTGACAAAGTGGGGAGATGATATGTCAGCATTGGGGAACAGACAGGAGGACTCCAATCTGGCTAGAACATAGAGTACAGGAACAGGAGGACAGGGAAAGAAGTCTGAGAAGATAAGTTGGTGCCAGATTGGGGAGGGCTTTAAATCCTGAGCTGAGGAGTTTGTAGTTCATGCCAGAGGTAACAGGGAGCCATAGAAGACTGTGAGCAGGGGATGATATGGTTGGGCTCCTGCATCAGGAAGATCATTTAACAGCTGGGTGGAAGGGTAGATGGTGAATGAGGTGAAAGAATGGAAGCAGTGAAAGCACTCAGAACGCTGCCCAGCAAGGTGGAGATGGGAGACCGAGCTAGGATGGTGACCGTGTGGGCGGGAAGAGGGACCGGATCAAGAGAGGTGGCCAAGTTAGCAGCTGCAGGACCTGCCATTTCATCATCTGTGAAGAGTTAACTCCCTAGTGTTAAGGCCTCTGTGGAGGCTGTGAATTGGGGTGTCCAATTCAAGCCGGGAGTTTGGGAAGAAATCAGAGTTTGTGGAGGATTCGAATGTGAATGTGAGCTCCTTGAAGGCAGCAGCTGCCATTTGCTTTTTTTGGGTCCCCCATACTTAGCACAGAGTAAGTGCTTAATGAATGACTGTTGACTTGGTGACTGAAAAGAGGAGATCTATTTTGGATAGAAGCCTGTGAGCTGAGATCTCCATGAGGAGTTGTCCAGTGACAAGGGACTAGAGTTCAGAAGGGAGGTGAGCTGGATAGAGGCTCTCTGTTCTTGACCTTCTCCCCCGCCTCCACCTCCCTCAGCAGTTGGAATGGTTTTTCTCTCGTAAGCACTGCTCAGAATCCTCTGTATTTCTCCTAAGTTCTGTGTAGGACTCTATATATTGCAGCAATGACTTCAGACACCTCCTTTAGCACAACCCTCTGACAGTTCAGGACTGAAATGATAACAACCACCCCTCAGCTTGTGGCGGAGGGAGACCATGCTGAGATCTGTGACCCAGACATCTGAGACACATCTAATGAAGCACCATTTCTCAAGGTTCCAGCGAACCCTGGCCTTTCGCCAACATGAAGGAAGCAGCATATCCATGAGGACATTTGGATGCTAGCAATATTTTCCATCTAAAATAGTAAATATGAAATTATGTCTGAATCAAAATAGAAGATGCAATTTTGCAGTATGGAAATGGACTGACTCTGTTCAGCTTGGTTCCACAATCCCTCCTCTGCTTCTGGGTGAGCACTTGGGGTCTGTTGGTTGGCTCCAAGTCCCACCATACTCAATGGCCAGCAGCAATTGAGGGAATGCTGCTCTCTAGTACAACACTGAATTTCCCTTTGTGTATACAAGATGGTGAAGGTGAGATTGGGTTCAGGACAGGCAGGGCAGTGCAGTGAATAGCACATTGGCCCTTGAGCCTGAGGACCCTGGTTTACACTGTGCCATAGGTTCCCCACACCCCCAACTCTAGGTCACAGTCCCCTTTGTCCTGATTTCCCCCTATATCAGTGGCCCGGCATACCCTCTGTATAACATAAGGACCACATTCTTTCCATGTTGATCTATTTTAGGTGGAAATTATGCCTTGTGGGTTTCTTCCACTTCCCTCTCATATGGCTTTAGGCCCTATAATACCATAAAATGCCTATTTTCTGTAATGTGGATAGGGATGAGAACTTCCTGCGTGTGGGCTCTGGCTGCTAAGATGGACCCGGGCCCTTCCATTCTCACAGTGGTGTGGTGGGTGTTAACCAGCCCGCTCAGGGGGAGCTAATGAGAATCCGCAGCTTAACTCTGCACACAGCTAGGGAAATGGAACAGTGATGAACCTGGCTTCTGAAAGGCTACCCACATTTAATCCCAGTGTTTTCTCATGAGTCCCAAGACCACCTGATCCCATGATCCCACAGTCAGGAACTTGGAAGTGGCTTCTCTGCTGACTTAAGTCATAGCTCTGAGGGTGACTTGGCTCTCTGTGCCCCATTTTCTTCCTTGGCCAAAGGTGGCTATTTAGGGCCATATAGTGTCCATATTCACCAACTGATCATTTCTATATGTGACCACTGCTGCTTCTAAATGGAAGGAGTTGGGTATTTGGGATCCTGATGGAAGATGGGACCAATCAAACAGTGGACATTTGTCATTAAACACGGACAATTACCAGGTGCTGCATCTAGAACCAAGAAGACAAAGACAAAAGTGGAACCCGCCCCCCCACAAGGAGGTTAACAGAGAACATGACATTTACATGCACACATACACATACAGAATGGGCACTCTCTGAATAGAAAGGGGTCTGGGGAGCAAGGGCATGAGCTGCTGAGGGGCAGGTCAGGAAAGGCCTCAGACTGATTCCTGGAGGAAGCTCTGGGTCCCTAGAGAAGTACATTTCAGGCATGGAGGAGAGCCATTTCCAAAGCATGGAGATGAGAGATGGAGTACTATACCTTGTGGTCCAGATAATGAGCTAGTGTGGCTAGGGCCAAGAGTGCACAGAGGAGAAAATCTGAAGGAGTGCAGTGTGGAAAGAGGTGCCAAGAGGCAATGAGGGAGAGGATTTTCATGGCATCTTAAGATCTGCAGAGCACTTTAGAAGTTGTACCTCATTTTATCCTCATAACCCATCTGGGAGGGAGGTGCTATTATTATCATCCCAATTTTATACCTGAGTAAACTGAGGCAGGCAGAAGTTAAGGAACTTACCCAGAGTCACACAATGAGTAAGTGTCTGTGGCCCAATTTGAACTTGAGGTCTTCCTGACTCTGTGTCCCACACTCTATCCTCTGAGTGAGTACTCATGGAGGGGACTGGCAAGCCATGTCTGGGTCTCTGGTATGTGCACGGTATTGAATACCTAGTGTCTAAATTAGCAGCAAGGCAGCAAAGTGGCATAGTGGGTAGAACACTGGGCTTGGAATCACAAACATTCATCTTCATGAGTTCAAATCTGGCCTCAGACACTAGCTATGTAACCCTGGGTAAGTCACTTAACCCTGTCTGCCTTCATTTCCTCATTTGTAAAATGAGTTGGAGAAGAAAATGGCAAACCACTCCAGTGTATCTGCCAAGGAAACCCTAAAATGGGATCACAGAGAGCTGGGCACAACTGAAGTGATTTAACAAGAGCCAAGCTAGCAGCATCTTCCCTGAGTGCCCATGGCAAGTGGCATGAGACATCGACTCTAATCGGGGTTTGGAGCTTGGACCCCAGAGAGCCCCTGTGGCAGGGTAGAATTGTCTGGGGTGGATCCTGACCCCACCAGGAGGGAGTCTGCTGGAGATGCCTTCCCATTTGGAATCATACTTCTTGCTAATGCAGAAGGAAACTCTATTGCTTCTAGACTGCTGCCCTACTGTAAGCTAACTCAAAATTCAGTTCCTCTGGGAAGCTCCCAGATCACCCTGCTTTGGTCATGGGTGGATGGATTCATTGGGTACTCTCAGGTTCTTTTCTGGCATTTGCCTTATTTCTTCTTATGTTCTGGTGGGGGTAGGTGTCTGCACGCCATGCCTCTGAATAGATCCCTGCCCCACCTTGCTGTAGCACCACATCTAGGTCTTTACTGTCTCACTACTCAGCTTTTCTCCTTATCAACGACATTCTTTTGTGATGCCCAGGACTACCCTTCCCATCTCTGGCCTATTCAGGGCACCCAGTATCCTTGAGTTCTCTTCTGTTGTCAACATAAAACTTCTGGACTTGACTTTAAACTCGTTCATAACAAGATATCCATGACTATGTCACCTCCCTATTCAGCACTCCTCAATGACTCCCCTTTACCTCTAGGATCCAATCTAATCTCTTCCTCTGGGCCTTCCAAGGTCACCATCACTCAGCCCCTTCCTGGCTTCCCAGCCTCCTTGCACACCACTCTCAGCAAATTCTGTGGTCCAGCAGCCCTGGCTGACTGGCAGTTCCTCAGCTGTGACCTCCCATTGCTCATCTCTGCCATCCCAACACCCACTCCTAAAATGGACTCCTAACCACTCCCTTTCAAAAGCTCTCAGAGGAGCCTTCCCTGCCCCCCCCTCCTCTCCAGCTGCTAGCACTTACTGCCAAAAAGAGCTTACATTCATTTTGAAAAAGATCTGTATAAACTGGTGCTCATAGATGTAGTTGGACTGTAAGCTTCTTGAGGGCACAGACAGTTTCACTTCTATCTCTGTATCAGCAGAGGATTGCCAAGTGCTAGGCACGTACAGGAAGCACCTGATGGCCTGCCGCTTGGCCTAAGTTCTTACCTTCTTAGATGAATATCGGCATGCATTTCGATAGTCCCCAAAGGCCTGCAAAGGCCTTTGTCCATGACCTATTTCCATTGGGAGAGTGGTGCTAGTTCCAGCCCAATTTAGATATGAGGAAACCAAAGCTCAGAGTGTTGGAATGGCTTGCCCTGAGCCTCACCACACCTGCTCCAAGCAGGATTCAACCTTGGACCTTCTGGATTCCCACTCCAACCCTCTATGGCTGTGTCACCTCAGGATGGATCTTTACCAGAGGGTAAGCTCTCCGAGCAAGAGAGGACGGGTTTGGGGATCTATGGGACCTTGACTGGCTTTTCTTTGTATCATCCTAAATCACCGGTAACAATGATGGCGATGATCACAGTCATCACAACTGACTTTAAATTTCACAAACTACATGACGTACATTATTTCACAACTCCATAAGGCAAGTACCAGTAGTAATATTCCTCTCTTACAGAAAAAAAGAAACTGAGGCTCAGAGAGTTTGGCTGATTCTTCCATGGCTACACTTAATGATTATCAGAGGCAGAATTCAAATGGAGGTCTTAATGAAACCAAGCATCAGGGCTGACCCAGCCAGGAAATATCAGAGGCAGAATTTGTCTGCAGCTCTTCCTGCATCCCCATCCGGCATCCTCTCTCCTCTGCCGAGCTGCTGCTCACTTCATGCTGTGTAGGCATTTGCCCTCTCTGCCTATGGATGATGATCTTCTTGGGGGCATCCATCCATAATAGGGTGCCCGCTGCAGTCAGAGGGTTCAAGCTCTAGCACCACTCTCCACGCTCTTTCCTTCCAACAACTCCCAGAGAAAGCCCTCCGGGATCCTGGTTTGGGGTGTTTCGCATGAGCCTTGGGCTACAAACAGAGTTTCAACAAAAATCATTTTCAAAAGGAGAGCCTCAAGTAAGAGGACTCTGTCCAGGATGGTGCTTCCCTGCCTTAGCTGTGCTCTGGCTGTAACTGCAGGGGAGAAGTTGTGGCTGAAGCTGGAGTGCCAGGGGAGGCTTCCTGGCCAGGCTACATCTCCCAACGAGCTGCTCAATGAATCCTCCCAGCCCAGCTTCCCCTCTCAATGGAGCCAGCTGATGTGGCTGTTACAAATGTAACAAACACCTACATATTTGTTCAAAGACCACCCTGGGTTATTGCTGGGCTTCCTTTTTTATCTCTTGTTATTTATAAGTATGATTCACCTAATTATTTTGAGATGGAGAAATGTTCCCTACGAATATTGAAAATTGCAGTTATCTTCAGCATTGGTGGAAGGAAGGGGGCATGGGGGAGGGCAGCGTCTGGAGGAGAGTGAAGTCATTTGAGTCCTGCCTACTCTGTCTCATCATGTTTCCATCTCAGGTCTTGCCTTCAGCATTTAAAAGGAGAAAAGGCTTGTCTGGTCCTCTGGTCCAGCGCCTCCCATGCTCTTAGAGATGGCCCACGGAGGCCTCTGAGAAGCTTTTGGAGAGCAGGGAATGGGTTGGATTGGGCCCTTGAGTCTCTGGCACTCGGCAGAGTGATGCATTCTCAGTAGGCACTCCAAGGATCATCAGGTCTTACCTGGAGAACTAGGCAGCTCAGTGGCTTGAGCATCGACTGCGAGTCAGGAAGACCTTAAGAAAAACTTGAGCTTCTAGCTGCCTCGGGTGTCCTCACCCTAGGAAATGTCAGTGATAACAGCCCTGACCTTATTGGGGTTTAATGAGGTGATGTAGGTCAAGGGATTTGCAATTCTTAAAGCATAACATTCAGTCGTTTTTCAGTCATGTCCAACACTTCCTGACCCCATTTGGGCTTTTCTTGGCAGAGATACTGGACTGGTTTGCCATTTCCTTCTCCAGCTCACTTTACAGCTGAGGAAACTGAGGCAAACAGGGTCTGAGGCCAGATTTGAACTCAGGTCTTCCTGACTCTAGGCCCAGCATTCTGTCCACTGAGCCATTGAGCTGCCCAAAGCACTAGATAAATGCTACCTATTGTTATGACAATTATTATTTTAATTAGCTGTGGGTCACACGTGCATCTGTAGCGTGTACAGGTGTGGTATGTATGTGCACATGTGTGTGTCTGTGGTTTGTATTGTGTGTGTGTTTTCCTTTCTCTTTGATTTGCTCTTCTGAGTCATGCGTTCTCTAAGTTCACAGACTTAGATCTGGAAGAAATCTTGGAGGAACTGGTAGCTGAGTGGATAGGGTGTTGGACTTGGAATCAGAAAGGCCTGAGTTCATATTACAGCTCAGACACTTCCTAGTTATGGTGACACTGAGCAAGTCATTTTCTCTCTAAGCCTAGTTTCCTTCTCTGTAAAACAGGGACAATGTTGTCTGCCTCATGGTACCTAAGATGCCTGGCCCATTTGAAAGCACTCTTTCTTGCCTCTTTTTGGGTCCCCTGCACAGAGCCCAGTGCCTGGGACATGGCGGGTGCTTGAGGAATATTTAGTGACTATCTGCCAGCTCTTAGGGTTCTTATTATTCTAGAGGAAATTTGCTAAATATCCCCAGAATCTAAAAGGCTGGTGCGTTTAAGTGGATGGAGAACCTCCGGCTTCTTCTCAAAGCGGTAAAGAAGGAGTCAGAGGAGCTGCCTTTCCTGTGTGTCCATAGGCAACAAGACCCACGTTTCTTTTTTTTTAACTTTTGTATTGCTATCTTTGGTTTTCACATCATTTATATTTCCTGACGTATTTCACGTTCCCTCTATAACCTAACAACAAAGAGAAAAAACAGGGATATACAGTAACAGCAATATTGTTTTAAGAAACTTTGAGGGATCAAGTCATTTTGACTATTAAAAATGCCCAAATGAACCCGAAAGGACCTGTGAAGGAAGCTGCTCTCTGCAGCCGGAGAAGGCCCCTCCTTTCGGTGGCCTCTTGGCCATCCCGTCTTTGGGAGGAATACAGACACCCCGGTGATCTGTGTGGCTGCTTTTACAGACTCCTCTGTTGCAGAGCATGAGGATGCAGAGACATTCAACAAAGAATTCATTCACCCCTGTGCATTGTCAGTGCCTCTCCTAAGACTCAGTGACTTCATTGCTAATATTGGCATGGGGCAGAAGAGATTTTTTAAAAAGCTTTTTTGGAAATGATTAAGGATAAAGAAGGCAAAGGGATGTAAATTGCCTAGAAGCTTTATGCCTCTATGTCATGAAAACTTGGAGAATCAGTTGGCACTGGATATGGCAAAATGACATCACAGAGGATCAAGCAGATAAGCATTTATTAAGCCTCTACTATGTACCAGGGACTGGGTCAAGTGCTGAGGATCCAAAGTAAGGCAGAACTATTCCGATCCTCAAGGAGCTCACAATTTACCATGAGGAGACAACGTGAAAACAAGATGTGTACAGGACGAATTGGAGACTATCTCAGATGGAAGGTACCAGCAAAGGCTTGGGGCAGAAGATGGGATTTTAGCTGAGATGAGAAGGAAACCAGGGAAGCTGAGAAGAGGAGAGATGAGAAGAGAGAGAATTGTGGGCTTGGGGGACAGCCCATGAAAATGCCCAGAGTCAGAAGAGAAAATGGTTCCTGTCTTAAGGGACAGGAAATACTCCCAGTGTGGGAGGCATCTCTGAATCTGCGATCAGTGTGCACTTCAAGGATTAGCTGCTTAGGGCAAAGATCAAAATCACTAGCAAATCAAAAGCCCAAACATACATGAGAGTATATGGCACGGAGTCAAAGCAGCTCTGGCATGACCCATCTCCTCGTTCCCACGTGTATTCCATTGCCAAGTTTGGTCTCTTCAATTCCCAAACATCTCTTGTCTGCATCTCCTTCCCTCTTCTCGGGAAGCCTCCACAGGGCACAGCTTGAGCCCCCGCTGCCTCTCACCTGAGTGATGGCGGTAACCTTCTAAATTGACACCTGGATTCTAGTCTCTCTGCTCTCCCATTCTTCTTCCATGCTGATGCCAAACTGGTCTCCCTAAAGCAGACTGGCTCTGCCACTTCCCTGCCCAGTAACAGTGGCTCAAATCGAAAGTTCCTTACGAGCTGACCTCGCTCTGCTTCCCCAGGTTTAGTTCACTTTATCCCCCTTCCCACAATCTGTGTTCTAGCCACTCAGATTTAGTTGGAAGTCCTTCCGTCACCACTTTGGACAGTCTTGCTTCATGCTTGGAAAATCTTGTTTCCCTACAGCTGGTGGATAGAGTGCCAGGTTTGGAGTCCGAAAGACCTGAGTTCAAATCTGGCCTCAGCCACTTAACTGTCTGTGTGATCCTGGCTGGACAAGTCACTTAACATTGCCTGCCTCAGTTTCCTCAAGTATAAAATGGGGATAATAGTATCTACCTTATAGGCTGTTGTGAGGATTAAGTGAGACAAATAAAGCACAATGCCTGACATTGTGAATTGCTGTGTGAATGCTTATTCCCTTCCTCCATTCCCTCCCTTCCATCCTCTGAACTCAGAATACTTATATTCTTTTCAATACTCATCTGATGTGCCTCTTTTTAAGGGAGCTTATACTAATGCCTCAAAATGTTCTCTTCCTCAAATAATCATGTACATATTTATATATGTACATATCTCCTCCAATAAAATAGAAATGCCTGAAAGACTTTTCATTCTGTTTTGAACCCTAGTACTTATCATAGTGCTTGGCACACGGTAAGTGTATAACAAGTGCTAGTTGACTTTAACTGGATGCTTAAGAAAAAGAGAATTAGATACAGGAACGGATATTGTAATGGACTCATCATTTTCTAGGGAAATGCTTAAGAAAAGGAGAATTTGATACAGGAATAGACATTGTAATGGACTCATCATTTTCTAGGGAAATGCTTAAGAAAAGGAGAATTTGATACAGGAATAGACATTGTAATGGACTCATCATTTTCTAGGGAAATGCTTAAGAAAAGGATAATTAGATACAGGAACAGACATTGTAATGGATTCATCATTTCCTAGAGAAGTTTAACCAAAGCAAATTGATGGCCACATCAAGGAGATTAAAAGATCCAGGAGATTCTCTCAGGAAAGAAATAGCCAAGTTTTTTGTTTGTTTGTTTATATTTTCCCAGCCATTAGCATCACAGAGTAAGGTTCCCAGCATATTGAATGGACCCTTGGTGAAGAATTTGAATGAAGGCATAGTTGAGAATCATATGGCATGCCTGGCCAAACTGTGACTCAGATCATTGGAATGAATGACCACATCAGTAGTGAGTTCATGGAGCCAGCCATCAAGGCATGTATGGGGTACTTTACTCAAAGCTGCAGATGTGTAGACAGAAAAGGACACAATCCCTGCCTTCCAGAAGGTTACAGTTTAAGGGTGGGAATGATTTCATGCATGAACAAATAAGCAAATACAGTGTTAGATGTGATAGGGCAAAGGAGAAATGCAAGCAAAGAAGGAATCTGGGAAAATCTAGAGAGAGAACACCTGCAGCCAAGACAATATACAATTAGGGTCTTTCTTCTGGTCTGGGTGTGCCCTTGTTGAAGGTTTCCTGGAGGCAGAGCTGTGGGGGAACGAGCATGTTCCAGACATGAGAAATGGTTAAATGCATGGAAGTGTGAAACAGCAGGATGGGATGGACAATAACTAGTTGTTAAATATGGTTAGATGATGAGCTTATATGCTATATGTTTAAATATGATATTACTTTCAAGGTCAGTGGAGACACTGATGTGCTTTATGAGGTTAGATGAAGTGACTGTTCAGGCAGGCAGGTAGGTCTGGGGGAGGTCATCATCTTTCCCACTGGCTAGAGCCATGTACTAAGAGGTGACCATCATTCCCAAGCAACTTTAAACAAGAAGCATGTGCATAAGGAAGAACAGTGGTTAGTTTAATGTAAATATTAAATGGAGATTATTTCTTCTTTACCATCAGCATATCAGGCAGTGTGCCAGGCATGTTTCTAACACCTGTTCCACCCAGGCCTTCCTGCCAGGACTTCACGGTGTCGAAAACGTTCTGATGTGTGAAATGCTTTTTTAAATATAAGAAATAAAATTATTTTCAGCTGGTTGTCAGGCAGTTGGCAACAGGCTTGGTAAATATAAGGCTCAGCAATGTTGGCGATTCATGTTAGGTCAGAGCTACTGGGCTCAGCAAGAGGCTGTAGGAGTATAGGCTTTGATAGGAGCTCAGAGCTGCCAAGGACTTCAGTCCCATTTCACCAGGTTTTTTTTGCACCAGGAGCTGTCCAGCTTCAGCTTAAAGATGGCCAGGGAGGGATTCCACCCTTTCTTGAGGCAGCTTCTCCCAGTTCTGGACAGTTCCAAATGCTACTCAGTTTATCTCACATCCAGTTAAAATTGCCTCTTCATAATTTCTACCCATACGTCTTGGTTCTACCTTCTGGGGCCAACTGTTTCATCTTCTTCCATGCAACAGTCCTTCAAATACATGCAGATGATGACTTCTGGTCTCCCTCAGTTGTCTTATCTCCAGTCTATCTCCAGTCCCCAGCTTTGAATATGAGTGAGGTATACAGTGGATTGCAAGTAATATTAGCCTCATTTTTTTTCTGATGGGAAAGCCAAGTTTCAGAGATAAGAGGGACTTGTCAAAATCCATATGGTTGTAAGTGTTGAATCCCTGTCACAAACTTCAGGATTCTGACTCTCTTATTCCATTTTTCTTTCCCCTTGAATTCAGGGTCCAAAGGCAAGGTGTCATGACTCTAAGTTGTATTAGAAGTTGGCTAGGATTTCGCAGCCACAGAGATGACTACATAATGGACTTTGGTCCCCAGGTTCCATGATGCCCAGATAGAAGCATCTACATCAGAGCATCAAGTCACATGACATAACTGGAACATTGAACAATCTAAACTAGGCAGAGTAGTCCATTGGGAAATCTCCCAACATGGAAGACCTGAACCCAAGTGCCTGCTCCCCTGTGGAGCCTGAGCCAAGTCCTTCTACCTCTGACTTAGTTTCCACACCAGTGAGCTCCCATGGCTTTATATTAACTCTAGCATCAAATTGAACTTTGTTCTTTGGTATTTAAACGCCTGTCCAGTCGGCCCTGTTTCTGCCTTTCCAGTCTTCTTAGACTTTGCTCCTCTCTAAGTACTAGCTGGGCTGGCTGCCTTGCAAGTCCTCAAACATGAGACTCCATCTTGCTTCTCCTTGCTATCTCCCTGGAATCCTCTGCCTTTCCCCCAACGCCTTTAGTCTCTTGGGCTTTCTTCAAGATGTTTCACATCCCCACTTCTTCAGGAGTCCTTTCCTAGGCTCCCTAGCCACTGATGCTGTCCGCTTTTCAGCTCCTCTGTATCTCTCCTGTATGTACCCAGTTAGATATGTGTCGCCTCTTCCCATTTGGAGGACAGGGCTGCTTTGCCCTTCTTTGTATCCCTCCTGGCACATAACAAGCCCTTGATAAATAATAGATGCATGGTGACTGACATCTGTCAGGACAATTTGGCTACTAGTGTTTATACTCCTTAACAGTGGTAAGAGTTGGCATTTATATTTTGTTCTAAGGTTCTCTAACCACTGCACACTCTCCTGTTTGATCCTCACAGTGTCCCTGTGAGGCAGTTAGTAAGTACTGATGTTAATCCCATTTTACAGATGGAAAAACTGAGGTTCTGAGAAGTTAAGTGATTTTCTCATGATCACAGAGCTAGGTATATCTCTAAAATATCTCTAAAAACCCAGGCCCTACCTCACATTCAAGGGCTTGTGCTGAGAAGCATGACATGAACTATAAGGGACTGTAGTGGGTGGTCCTTTAGGGTATGGCATTTGTGCTTGGTTGGAGGCTCTCCATTGGGTCATTATCTTGTGGTGGGGGTGGTTTACCTGATGAGGCACTTGGAGATCCCTCAGGATCATGTCTGTCAGTACTCTTGGATTGACCCCTTATGAGAGAAATCTCAGCTTCTTTTCAGCACACACCTGCCTTTCCCCAACTGCAGACATCCTCCCCATTGGGCTTCATTGCTGTTGGAAATTCAGAGCATTTGAAAAAAAGTACTTTGAAGGAAACATTACACACAATGACAACAGGCCCAGACAAGGTCTGAGCTAGCCCCGAGCACTGGATGGATGATGATAGTAGGAAGGACAGACTTGAAAGAGATATAACGTGACTAATGCAGAAGTCAGAGAAGTGTAGGGGAAAGAATACAGATTTCCAATCGAAGGGCCTGGATTCAAATCTAGATTCTGCCACTCATGATGCGTGTGCCATTGGATGAGCCACTTCACCTCTGGGCTTCAGTTTCAACTGTAAAATGAACTAAATCACGTCAAAGTCTTCTTCCAGCCTTAAAGATGTGACGTACAATCCTAACCTCAATATGCAAAGAATGGTAATCTGGCCACTCTGGCAGAGAGCAAACCACGTAAGGTGACATTGTGAGGAGGCCAGAGAAGAGCCTTGGCCAGCACAGCTCAGGAACACTAGGTTTCCTGCTGTCTGAGGGCTTGGCCTTCGGGATGATAGCCCTTGGGTCCTTGCTTCAGGCCTTTGCTTCTCGGTCTCTCCTGGAGGTCTGTGTGCAGAGCATTTGGGTTGGGAGTCAGAGGCAGCCTCCCTTTTTCCCTCATCAGCCCCCTTGGAAGGAGAGAACAGGTTAAGGCAGATGTCAGCATCAAAGATGGCTGTGTTTCAGGGAATTATGAGCAATTTTACGTTGCTTGGACCAGCTGTCTGTCACTTTCCAATGAGCAGTTTAAAATAGAAACACACACAGAAACTCCCATGAGTGGCAGATTATTAATAAATCGACATGCAGTTCAGAATTTGTTCTTCCTTTTCTTTAAAGGTAAGACTCAACTAAGGAAAGATGAGGATGGAGCAATAGGCAGTGGGGGTGGGGAGTCGGCAAGGGCACACAATATTTAATTGCTGAAGCAATGTTTGGTGAATCTCAATCTATTTGGCAGGGGAGGGAAGGGAATAAGCATTTATTAAGTGCCTACTATGTACCAAGCACTGTGCTGAGCTCTTTATAAATCTCATCTGATCCTCACAACAACCATGAGAAATAGGTGCTTACAGTTGAAGACCTGAGGCAGACAGAAGTTAAGTGACTTGCCCAGAGTCACCCAGCTAGTATCTGAAGCCAGATTTGAATTTAGAGCTTCCTGACTCCAGACACTGAGCCACTTAGCTGCCTGCTATACACCAGGTGCTAATGATAAAGAGACAACATGAAATGTCTCCTGTCTTCAAGGAGTTTATGTTCTTTGGGGAAGAGGTCTGCATGGCAACATGTGCATAGATAATTATATATGTGCATGTATGAATACAAATACATAGATGCAGATGAAGCATATATACTTAGTTGAGGAGTGAGCGAATGATAACATCTAGAGGAACAAGCAAGAAATCCCATTGGCCTAGGTTTTGATCTGAGCCTTGGGGGAAGTCAGGGATGCTAAGAGGTGGAGGTGGGGCCTTCCAGCCATTTGGAACAGCCTAGACTCAAACCCAAAGGCAGGAATTAGGAGACTTGGGTGGCAGTGAGCAGCCCTGAAAGGCATGCAAAACTCATGGGGAAGTCAAGCCAGAAAGGGAGATTGGAAGACCAGGCTGGAGAATCCTGGGAATGGCAGGCTGAAGGACTAGACTTTACCCTTTCTTTATCTTAGTGGGGAGCCCTTTAAGGTTCAAGGCTTTGTCAAGTCAGGGAAGGATCCAGAGGCAGGTAGCCTGGACTCTGATGCAGAAGTTGCTCCTGTCCCCTTTCTTCCCATTTCATGGTTTCACCAGGACAATCCATTTTGTTCTTCCCTGCTCTTTATGTGAGGAAAGTCTTTGGGAAACTCTTGCACACTAAAAACAAAAAATGGTGCTCATGACCCATGCTCTTCTTCTTTAAAAATGTATTTTATTTTCCCACCAATTACATGTTAAAACAATTTTTTTTAACATTTACTTTTTTTTTTTTAAGTTTTGAGTTCCAAATTCTATCCCTCCCTTCCTGAGAAGGTGAGCAATCAGATCTAGGGTGTACAATTCATGTTCTTCTTGTTACTGGTTTTTTTATGTGTTCCTCCTCCCCCTCCCATCCAGATTAGTCTTCCCTTGCTTTCCTCCAGACCCAGCTCAGGTGCTGTTCCCTCCATGCAGCTGTGAGATGGCCCCTGCCGATAGTGCCCTGTCCTTTGATAGGGTCATAGCTTAGAGCTTAAAAGAAGCTCAGAGGTCATCTAGTTCACCCCTTACGTTTTACAGATGTGGGAACTGAGGAACTCACATGGCCAAGGTCACACAAGTAGAGAGCAGCCAATTTGGACCATGGATCAGGGTCTCTCACTCCAAATCCTGTGCTCTTTTCTCTACACCGAGCTGCCTTTCTAGATGCCTCCTGCTACATTTCATCCTCAATGTGGTGTCATCTGACTTGTATGGGACTTCATTGTTTATGTGTTTCCCACACCCCATCCTCCCAATAGAAGGTAAACTCCTTGAACACAATGACTGTTGCCTTACTTCGTCCTTGGTTCCTCAAGCCTTTGAAGAGTAAATGTTGAATAAATATGTGTTGAATGAAAGGTCACTTAAGGTGTTGCTGTGGTAGCAGCTAGGCAGAAAGCCTGGAAGAAACAGAGGAGAAATCTCCTTCCCTCTCCCAAGACCAGAAGGGATTAACTAGGGCTATGCTCCCACATGAGTAAAGGGAAATTCATGCCAGGTGAAATCAGATCCAAGGGAAAGGCCTAAACCAGAGCTAGCCAGAGGGGGAGAAAGCCCACAGTAGTACGGGTAGGAACTGTAGGTGGAAACCTGAGGTATAGCCTACAAGGAAGAAGGCGGGGCAGAGACCAGTAATCAAAACTGACATTTTCCTGCTTAGGCACCATGATTCAAGTGTTGTAAGCTCCCAGTAGGGTAGGAGAAAGGAGTGAGTGGTGTACAGGGAGAAGGCCATTCCTGAAACTCACAGTCAGGCCTGCCTATGAAAAGACAGGGAAACAGAGGCCGTTTGAGTTCTGGTAAGCTCGTATCAGTACTTGGTTTAAAGTCAACGGATAAGAGTCTTTTAGGTCAAGTCTTGCAGTATGATCCACTGCCTGATGGAGTCCAGGAAGGCCCTGGATAGTAAAGGGAGACCCTAGGAAGGATAATGGGTCTGAATGCTGGATTTTTTCCCCAGTTATGTTCCTATATTTGGATAACTATGGTGTAGGGAAAAGAGCTCTGCATTTGGAACCAGGAGCCCTGGGTTGAAATCCCAACTCTTCTAATATGAAATCTCCACAATCTTAGGTAAGGTCATGCATCTCTGAGTCTTGGTGCCCTCTCTAGAAAGATTGGATGCTACTTCTGATTCAAACAATCTTGAAGGGCTCCTGTGAGGATCAGAAGACCAAAAGGACCTAACACGTTTTCCAAACCATAGAAGACAGAAATAGCTGTGCATTCCTGGTATCCCTCTGAATGCAGCACAGTATGGTGGCAAGTGCCCTGGGATGGAAGCTGGGAGACCTCAGAGCAGGTCCCAGCCCTGCCTCTGATGAGCAAAGTGATCTTGGCCAAGTCATTGCCCCTTTCTAGTTTTCCCATTTGCAAGATGTTAAATGAGATGGTTTCTCTAAGGTCTCTTCCAGTTTGAACTCCTCTTTGACCTGTGACTGTTTAACTGTGGCTCCTACATGTTATGACCCACCCCCCTCTCCCAGTACTCATTCCAAAGAGACCTCATGGGTTGATTGCCCATGGTGTATGGGCTAGTATTAACTGATTAAGTTAGCATCAATAGCAGCTTCTTCATGGGGCAAGGGTGGCTTGTAGGGTTTCCCACGTTAGCGTTTCTAAAAATCCCTTTTAAAACTATACCCTCCTTATTTGTACTTCTCCAGAGCTCTACCAGAGAGAATGGGCAGCAAGATTTTGTTTGTAATTTCATGAAAACAAAGAGGATGGAGACATTTAAATCCCATCCCATATTTTCTCCCTAAATAGTACCTGGATATTTCCTCATTTGTGGCAACATCTACATTTTTGAGACAGGATATCTCAAAGTTTTTATAATTTCTGGAGATCTGATAATTTCCTCAGGAACACTTCCCATTTCCTAGAAAAAGGTGGGCATCCCCAGAAGCATTCTCATCAAAGAGACCTCATGGATTGATCCTTTGGCACTCGGGCTGGTCTTAACTGATCAAAGCACCTGCTCCACCCTAAACACACACTCACCTGAAAACAGAAAGAGCCCATCTTTGTCTCCAAGATTCAGTTTAACATCACCTTCCCCCAATCTGGGAGATTTCTACTCGGCAAAGCAGAATTCACCCATTCTCACTTCTAAAGAGATATTCTTTAGCTCTGGCAAGCCCTCCCTGACCAGCTAGAAGGAAGTTAGCTGAATAAATCCATCTAGCTTTGGGAAATTCTAGTCTTGTTTGTTCTCCCACTGTGATACTTGAATCCAGACACGTGGACAAGCCCCAGGGAAAGTGTACCCTCTCCACCTTCACTTTGGAAATGTAATCCTTAGTGAATTTCCCGGAGAAAATGATTCTTTCTCTTGCCCAGCAAATGCATTCTTTTTGAAGCCTTGGGTTTGAATCCTGCCTCAGACATTTAGTATCTGTTTGACCCTGGGCAAGTCACTTAACATCTCAAAGGCTTAATCCCCTCATCTGAACATGAAGTCATTGGGCCATATGGTTTATGGGTCTCTCCTAAATCTCTGATTCTCTGATTCTTGCTGGCACTGCCAGGGCTCTTGTCCCAGATTCAATCAACAAGCACTTGTTAATTGTATCATGTGCCAGACTCTGGGTGAGATGCTGAGGATCCAAGGACAAAAGTGAAGCAGCTCCTTCCCTCCAGGGGCTTACCTTCTATTAAAAAGATACACTGATTTCCCCACCAGGGGCTTCTGAAAAACACATTTGTAAATTTGATGGAGGGAGCTTCTATACAATTCTCAAATGCTAGGATTTTGCCCAAGGTAGTCAAACAAACCCAAGTCAATTTTCAGCACAAATCTCAGAAGACATTTCATTCTTTTCTTCTTTCAGCATGGATTAAGCACCTACTGTGTGCCATGCCCTGTACTCTGGGACAGGGGAAAAGATAAAGACATTTTTGACACTGCCCTGCATTTTGGATAGGAGTTGGACTGGACAGTCACTTAGGTCCCTTCCACATCTGAGATTCTGTTGTCATGAAGTTTGAGTGTAGTAGGAAAAAGAAGACCTATGCATGTAACTAGAGTCCAAAACAGATAACTGTCCATGCAAAGTGAAGTCAGAGAATGCAGTCGACATTTCCAGCTGGAGAGATCAGAGAAGGGGAATTTCAGTCAGGATATGAAGGCTATGAGATCTCAGCAGGCAGAGATGGTAGGGACCATTTCAGGCATAGGATATAAAGGGAGTAAAGTGTTTTGCTTTCAAGGAATATTGATTAGTTGCCCCCTCTGTGCAAAGCAGGCTTTGTCCATGTGTCCAGGAGATGGAGAGGAGCTCTGTTTGCTGAAGTCTGAAGGAGCTGAGGAGGGCAGTCAGAGGCAAGAATGGCCAAGCCCTCTTCAAAGCCATCCTGATGCTGTAACTTGAACTCTTCTTTGTGATTGTGGCTATTTTGTGTCTAGTCCAATTCGACAAGCCTTTATAAAGTGCTGATAGTATGCCAGGCAGTATGCTAGTCACCAAGAGTACAGAGACCCAAATGAAAGACTTTCTGCTCTATGCGGAGGGGAGTGGGGGATAGAATATGACATGTATAAAAGTAAATAGAAAATCGAGACCTAACAGCTCGAGATAATTCCTGAAAGGAGAAGGTGATGACCGCTCAGGGGGATTGTGAAACTGGGATGGAAGGTGGCCCCTGGGTTGTGTTTTAAAGGATGTGAGGGACTCTAGAAATAGGAGGGATGACATTTAAAACACAAAGGACAACTTGTACAAAGAATTAGTGGTGGTAGGCAAAGGGTAGGCTTCAGACACCAGCCAGCAGGGAAATGTGAAATTGAGAGTAAGGAAGAGGAGTAATTGTTGTTATCTGTGTGGCAGCATCCTTCCTCACCCTTACTTACCCCAAGTCCTTCTTATGTGGCATGCCATAAAGCAGCCTTTTTTGCTCATGGTCTGCCTATTTGGCGAAGGCTTGGATGGGGCGGCAGGGCGAGGCATGATTGGACTTGATGGCCATGGAAGTCCTTGAAAGCTCCATATTCCGGGACCTGGTGTCACTACTCCTTCGGTGCCATAAAAGGGGGGAATCTTGGCTCTATACATTCCTCCACTCATCCTTTTCCAGCCCAGTTCTGTTTGACACATAGTATGTCAGCCATATGGAATTCAACCCTAAGTGTTTCGGATGCCTTCCTTTTCTCATTTTAAACGTTTATTTCTGATGTTCTCTTAGCAACACAGAACTGTACACTCCATTCCAGCTGCCACCAGCCAGTAAGTGGGCTGATGTGCCAGGGCCATCCCCCTTAGTGCCAGCCTGCTCAAGTTTAGGGTCAGGGCTTCAAGCCAAATGGCATATGCAACTGGCAAATGTCATTTATTTTTCCCCTAGGCTCTGAAATACATAAGCATGCATTCATTGCCTGTGAGGATGGAGGTTAAGCTCTGTGTTCTTTATTGGAACCTTTAGAAAAATACCCATGCTCTCCACATTTCACGTTCCACATGTCCTGCCTTTTTATGGAGAAATGCTGCGGGATTGTTGTGTGTTTTTTCCTAAACCGACTCTAGAGATGTTCGTTTTTGTTAATGGCATAACATTCCACGAAATGGCTGGATTGCCAGAGAGTTTTCTTATTTCCCCCGAAAAGGGGAACAAAACCCCCACCCGTTTCCGGCAGTGTAATCACCCCAGTGGGGATGCGGGGGAGAAGTCGATCGTGCATGTGTCTGATTGCTTTCCAACTGAAATATGGGTCACGGTCGGACGTTCTGCGGGGCCGGATTTGCCTTAGCGCTTTCTGGCATAGATACCCTTCAAGGGTTCGCTTGGTGCTTTTCTCCACTGACTTTTTCAGTATCTCCGCAGACAGGCAAGCAGCACCAAGCACTTCCACCCCTTCCCCACCCCCATCTCAACCCCACCCCCTCTGGCTGCTCTTTCTTTCATTTAAAGAAAACACTACCTAATTGCTTTTTCTCTTGAGCCCCCCCAAGAGTTAAGATGAAGTTCACTGCTGCCCACGCAGGCTGAACCCTTCCGGTGGCTGTCTCCCCCACTCCCAGCTGCTGGCTAGCTCCAGCATCTAGGGGCTTCTGTGACTCGGTCCTCATCCCCAGCCCTGCTATGTGATGCGACGCTTTCCTGCTTGGCACTCCAGTTTGCCTGCTCCTACATGTGAGTCTTGCAAAAGCAGCCTCCCGTCTAGTCTCCAAGGCTATAGCAGGGCTCACATGACCAGGACACTGAAAGACAGCCAGATTTGAGAGCGGCCCCAGTCTCCGCCCGGCACGGCACGGCGGGCTCCCAGCTGACAGACAGAATATGGGGTGGGCTTTGTCACCAGAGCGCTGGGGCTGGCGTGCCCAGCAAGGCTCAAGATTGCACCGTGCCCAGAAACCTGCTGCCTCTTTCAGGGTGCAGGCAGAAAAAACCCTGAGAACCGGGGGTGCCCCCTCCTGTCTCCTGGCCAGTCGAGTGGGCTCTGGCGTGCAAGGACAGCTTCTAAAGTAAGGGGGAAGCATGAAGTCTTTGTTAAGCGCGCTGACAAAGAAGGAAGGTAAGGAGATGTTGGAGGAAGCCTTGGGTGGAGGAAGAGGACTGCCAGGCTGGGGGGCAGGGTGGGGGGGGTGGAGGTGGAACAGTGACTTGTTAGCAGAGATCCTTTGGGGAGGGAGAGGAGCATCTTGGGTCAGGGTTCCACATTAGGGAAATATCACTTAGAAGGCAAAGTAGAAGTCTGGAGTCTCAGCCCTTGCTTCCTCTTAACATTGTCAAGGAAAGTCTATGGACCTCATAGAACATTGTTACTGAATGCTTGGAAATGTGATTCCCTTGCATGCTATGTTGTTAAATGAGATCCCGGGAAACCCATGGAAGGCTTGGTTTTGGTCCTTCAGTTGGCTCAAAGGGCAACAGAGGTCTTGGCCAAGAACTTGGAATGGAATGGTTCGAGGCTTGGGGACACGTTTGCTCCCTGGCATTCCCCCTGCACTACTGGGCTTGGCAGTCAGGTTTTCTGTCTCCAGACTCTGATGGAATTGATGAGCGAGACACGGTAGAGCTGAATTGGGGGTCCATACGCTCCTTGTCATACCTTGTGTGATTTTTATTGTGGAAAGGAATATAAATAACTCATGTAAGACAGAGCTAAGAAAATACCCACCCACTTACACTTTGCAGATCGCCAGGAATAAAAAGTGGGGGGGGGGTGGAAACAGTTGGGTGGAATATTAATCATTTTTAGACAGAAAAATGGTTATTTTTAGTCTTTTTGCCCCCGAATCAGCCTTTTGTGGATGTTTCTAATTGAGTAGTTTATCCATCAGAGAGCCTTCCTCTTCAGAAGTGAGAGGAGTTATTCAGTCCTTGGACTGGTTTGGGAAAAGGCTCCTGGCCCCAAGCTCTTTGCTCAGTAAATGAAGAGGGAAAAAATAACTCAGAGGAAACAGGCAGGAAGCTCATGGGATGTAGATCTAGCAGCATCAAAGCGCCCTTTCAAATGGTCATCTTCATGTGTCTTCTGTGTTTCCCCTTCAGAAACTCCCCATTTGGGGACAGAGGGTGAAGAAATATTAAGGTGCTCTGGGCTTCTTTGAGGGGCTCTCATATTAGCATTCCCTTCCTTTCCCCACATGAGGCTGGGGGAGAACCCCTTTGGAATTTCAGTGATTGATCAGCATTTGGGTAGGCTGCCTCCTCTTGGTTTTATTGAAAACCACTGTGGACTGGAGAGACAAAATTGCATTCTAGGTTAGATTGCAGGATCATGAGGAAGAAGCTAAAGATCAGATGGTGTGAGGGACTGGACCAGGGACATAGAGTGAGCAAGCGGCTGAGCTGGGATCCAGATTCTCTTCATCCTCTGCTCATTGCTGCTGTGCCCCTCTGGGGGATGCAAATGAACATTTCCTTGTTGCTGCCTTTGTCCAAGTTCTTTTGTTGGGGATGGTTGACAAACCCACAGGTCTTTAAGACTTCCAAAGAACTTTTCAGTTTGATCTCATCAGAGCCTCACCCATCACTATCTTCGTACAGCTGGGGAAACTGAGCCCCAGAGAGGTTAAGGGAGCTGCCCAGGGCCCAAGGTGACTGTGAACCCAGGGGTTTCTGACTTTACCCACCGTACCATGGTGCCTGTCTTCCATAACGAGTTGCCTTTGGGAGAAGTATTTTCCCTCCCATTAACAGATACACCCCCTCCCCCAATTGTCATCCGTCTTTCTCAAGGACATTCATGTCATGTGCTGACACACAGGCAGGAAAGTAATAATTCACCAGAATTATCCTAGGGATGGGAACAGCAAGGGCAAGGTAGAGTGATGTGAGGAAGCATCTTCCCTGGCGAGAGCTGTCACATACATCTTTCCCCAAGAAGTTGATGACTCTCTGGGGCTGACCACCAAGAGCTCCTGCAGAGGATAGGTGATGCCCCTCCAAAGCAGGAGGGCCTGATGGAGGATGAATGTCTTGTAGAGCACCCCCTCAGCTGAGGATTTGGGCTTGTTCCCAGACACTGAGACATCCAGCAAGGGCACTGGATGAGGAAAAAGACCAATCCAGAAGTGGGTGCCCAAGGCTGTATCACTTATTCCCTTTTCCTAGGAGAATTAAAAGCATTGTGGGACAACTAACATTGTTGTTATCTATTGAGAATTTAAAAAAAAACAACCTCAAACTTTGATTTATTCGTTAATAAACTGGAATTCCACCAAAGAATTGTCCCTGCTATCCTTACCCCTCACGCCTTAGCCACCTGCACCGCCAGGCCACAACTTGATCACTTCGGCCAGCTTTTGTAACATTTTAAGATCCCTCACTTCTGGATTTCCAAAACCACTGGAATGTTGACTGGTTCAAGGAATGGCTCCTTCTTAGTGGTATCTTTTCAAGCGTCCCTTGGGGCCCTACCCAAGACCCGCAGGCCCATCCCTTCCTTATCCTATGTCCCCTGAGCAGACCCCTTGCATTTGTCCTGGTTTTGCTTTGGGAAACAGCCAGTGAAAGTCGGACTGTGTTTGAAAATTCTCTGCTGCCAAATAGCCCCTCTCACTTTACCCAGTGCCGTGAACAGAGAGAGTTGGGGGAGGGGGGTGAGATTGAACTATTGCTTAATTGGAGAGACTATGACTTCCCTGATGTGCCATTTTAAAATGCTTGCCGGCTGTATTTAATCAAAGCTTGATTCTGAGCAAAGTTCCCCAGGAAGTAGTCGGATGCATCTTTGCATGTCCCTCATGTTTCCAAATTGCGCTCTGGCCTTTATTGCTTGCTGAAGTGTGTACACTTTCAAAAGGATTGGTGTGTGGCACCAGCTGGGCACAGTGGGGAGAGCACAGTGTTCTGAGTCATGGCATTGGGTTCCTGACTGGCTGTTTGTGGGCAATCTCCTTCCCTTCCCGGACCTTTGCTTTCTTCCATAAGACTCGGGCCTTGGCCAAGGGAAGCTACGAAGGCTCTTCTAGCTCTGAAGCCTTGGGCCCCAGGAGGGCTGGGCTTGGGAGAAAGTGAGAAGGAGGGCACTTCTGATTCTCTTTCTTGGCAAGCTTTTCAAATGGTAGAGATAAGAAACTGCCATAGGGTGAGGTGGCTCGGAAGTAAGGCAGCCAGCCTTGAACCCGAGACTTGCTCCGTCAAACAAGACGTGTGTGACACCATCATGTACTAGCTGAGTGGGATTAGCACAGGAACTGGCACATAGTAGGTGTTTAATACATGCTTATTGATTCAACTGGGTAAGACCTTACCCTCTCAGAGCCCAGGCACCAACTTTCTTAAGTCTAACTTAAAGACAAGTCACAATTCTGCCTAAATGGACTGAGTTTCCACACTGGAACTTCCTTATCATCAATGAAATAAAAGGTTTCCCCTCCTCTTCAAAGAAAAAGGAAGGAAGGAGGGAAGGAAGGACTGTGTGTAGATAAGATATTGCACACGAGTTTCCTTTCCAGCTCTGAAGTTATCATGGAAAATGGGTCTCAATATATTAATAGATACTGCATACTGGCCCTAAGAAACTCTTCCATCTTTCCTCTTTTCCTCTGTTCCATATTCATTCCCAATTTCAGTGTCCTTTAGTCTATTGAGCTGCCAGGAAGAAGCATCAATGCTGGGCCTTATGTGGCAGTGCCAGGAGAGATGTTGCAAACCTTTTTTTATTTTAATTGCCCTGACTGTTCTTGGGATTGGAGAAATTAAAATTCTCCTCTCTGGACCTACATTCTCTCGGGGATATTTATTTCTGTCTCCTTTATTGTGGCCTGTTTATTGAACAATGCTCTTGTTCTTAGGGCAGTCAGGGAAGAGAGGGTACAAGTACAGCTTGTATGCAGAGAGTTTGCAGACTGGATCCCGGAGCCACCAAAGGCATGAAAGCCCAGGTGGGTGGGGAGACAGCAACCCCGGAGGAAGGGCTGGTTCACTCTTGACTTGTTCCTTTCTTCCAAGGCTGCTTTATGAATTTTCTTCAGAGGGTTACAAGGCAGAGAGGGTGGCTCCTGTTCCAGGTGATACACATCTCTGGCCAGATAATGACCCTCAATTTTGAGAGCATCAAACATCTGTTCCCCCCAGGGATCCAACCTGCTGTTCTAGGAAGACCCAGGAGGCATTGCTGTTACTTAGCACTCGATAAGGGTTTTATAAAGTGGTTTAAAATCTGTGGCTTGAGTAGAAAGTGCCATTCTTAGATAGAGCTGGTTATATTTGTGTGAATGAGAAAAGGAAGCCTGGATCTGACCAAAATAGGACTGAGGAGTGCACTTTCTAAGCAGTCTGATTTCAGCTTAGCCAAAGAATGAACCTTCTGGCTGCACTGTCCGATAGAAAAAGGACCTTGGGAAGTAGTGAGCTCTCCATCACTGACACTGTTCAAAGGACAGCTGAATGGCCATCTGCCAGGGATTCTGGGGGTTTGGGTACACTGCAAGCTGAATATAAGTCAGCAGTGTACTTGGGCAGCCCTCCCTCACCATGCTAACATAAACTGAGCTTTTATTGAGAGTCAGTGCATAGAAGTGGAGGGGGCAGTGCCAGTCCCCAGGTGGCAACTCAGGACCATAGGCTTAGAGCTGGAAAGTACCCTAGAGTTCTGCCAGTCCAACCCTCCCATTTCACAGATGAGAAAACAGGCCTAGGAAGGCAGGTCATGCCTCTCCCAAGGCCACCCAGGAATAAGTAACAGAGCCAAGCTTGACATGAGTGGAATGAGAGCCGAGCTGGGAGTCAGAGGAGCTCAGCTGGAATCCCAGCTCTCCTGGACACAGGGCAATCATTACTTCACCTCTCTGGGTCTCAGATTTCTCATCTGTTGAATGGGGGTGTTGTACTGGGTGGCCTCTAAGGTGCATTCTTGGTCTGAATCTATAACCCCAAGTCATAGGAGATGAGGCAGCTGGTAGCACATTACACAGAGCACTGGGCCTGGGGATAGGAAGGCCTGAGTTCAAATCTAGCCTTGGACACCTGCTGTCTGTGTGATCCTGGGCAAGTCACTTAATCTCTGTCTTGCTTTAATTTTTAAAAATTTTTAGTAATTGCTTTAATTTCCCCAACTGTAAAATTGGGCTAATAATAGCCCCTACCTTGGATGGTTATTGCGAGGATCTCATGAGATAATTGTAAAAAGCCATAAGCCCATCTAGGCGCTATATCAATTTCAAGCCATCTGGGTGGCACAATGGATAGACCACTGGGCCTGGAGTTTGGAAGACCTGAGTTCAAACCCAGCCTCAGATGCTTATTGGTGGTGTGACCCCTGGGGAGTCACCTTCTGCTTCCCTCAGTTTCCTCAACTATAAAGTCATCATAGTAAGAGCACTGTCTTCCCCGAATTGGTGGAAGGATTAAATGAGAGAATATTTGCAACGTGCTTAGCACTGGTACACGGTAGACACTTAATAAATGCTTATTTCCTTCTTGCTTTCCTTCCTTCCAGTTCCATCGCCCTTCCCACTGTATTGTTTTGTCTCTGAATCATTCCTCCAATCCTTTATTTTACAGCAAACTGAGTCCCACTGAGGGGGCAAGTAACAGAGGTGGCATTTGACCCCAGGCCCTCTGCCTCCCATTCTGTCCATGGAGGTTGAGCCTTAATGATTGCTCTACAGATGAGAAAATTGACCTTTTCGTTCATGCAATAATTGATTTGTCAAATTGCATGTGTGTGTCCTTGCTCCCCGTTTTCTGAGGAAAGGCGCTGTGGTGAGGGGAACATGTGCAGACACTCCTCCTGCTCATACTTCCGACATGCCCACTTTGGGGGGGGCAGTCATTTCCCTTGGAAATGGGCTCCAGTCCAAGAGCTCCCCAACTATCCTGATTGCTAGCTGTTCGGCCTCTCGGGTTGGGGGACAGATTATAAAGGATATCAGCTCTGGGTCAGAAGGTCAGGTTTCTAGAATGTTCTTAGGTTAAGCAGAAGTATTTGAGAAAAATCACGTCTTCCTGCCCAGCTCCATAAACTGAGCCCCCCTGGTTTTTTAAAGAGCCTATTCAGAGGATTTATTTTTGTAGCACGTACACCTCCTCCTGCCACCTTTCCCCCCATGAGAGTGAGAAGGCAAATTTCCATCAAGTGAGCTGAGATTGATGGAATGCATTTTCCTAAAATGTATAATGAGGAGAAGGTTTGGGTTTACCCAAATGTTTTTGCTCTTTGATTTAATTTTACTGTTTCTAATAATTCCATTATCCAGAATTTTATGCTTGTGTGTGTTACCTAGGAGCAGCTAGGCAGCTCCGTGGATAGAGCACTGGCCCTAGAGACAGGAAGACCTGAGTTCAAATCCAGCTTCAGATACTTACTAGCTGTGTGACCCTGGGCAAGTGACTTGGCCTGTCTTTGCCCTAATCCACTAGAGAAGGAAATGACAAACCACTCCAGTATCCTTACCAAGAAAACCCTGTAGACAGTATGGTCCACAAGATCATGAAAACAAACAAAATGTTAACCTTCCTTGATTCTGATGCGCCTCATGAGGGAAGGGGTGTAAGGATGCTCCCCAATTTACAGATGAGGAAATCGAGGCTGAAGTGAGCAGATTTGTCCAAATTCACATAGCTGTTGAGTAATGGGCTGAGTGAGAGGGGGTGTTTTCAGGTCACATCATCCTCTGTGCCTCAGTTTCCTTGCTTGGGAGGCTTGGGTTAAATGACCTCTGAGGTCTCACCCAACTCAAGCTCTGCTGTTCTGCTTGGTCCTGGTCAGACCCAGCTGAAGGACAGGATCCAGTTTGGAACACCACCACTACGTTTGACAAAGGACATTGCTAAATTATAATGTGCCCAGAAGGTAACCAGGCTGGTGAGAGGCTTTGAGATTATGGGGTCATAGCTTTAGGGCTGGATGACCTTCTGAGGGCCTAAAGTTTAACTCCCCCATTTCACAGAGGAATAAACTGAAGCTGGCATGGGGGAGACGACTTACCCACCCAAGGTAACAAGGAAGTAAGTGGCAGAACATGAATTTGAACCCTATGACTCCAAATTCAAGACCCTCCACCTGCCCCACAAATGATGCTATAGGAGGCTTGGGTGAAAGAACCAAGGGATTATTTTAGCCTGAAGAAGAGAAAACTGGGGAATAGGAAAATGGACAGGGATGCCATAGCTGTTCTCCAATATTTGCAAGGCTGTCCTATGGAGTAAGTAGACCTTTTCTGCTTGGAATAAGGAAGGAGATTTGCAGTGAGGCCAATGTTGGTGTGAGATTAAGGCAAAATCTCCTGATGACAAGAGCTCACCCAAGGGATCATAGGCTGCTATTTCAGGAGGGAAAGAGTTCCCCTTACCTGGAGTTCTTCAAGGAAAAATGGTGTGACCACTGGCTGGGGGGCGGGGGGTGGTTGAGAAGATTCTTTGCATCCCCAGAACTGATTAGTCAGTGCTGAATGCATGTTGGATGGTGTATCAGGAGGGCAGAGTTTATAATCTCAAAGAGGATCATAAACATGTCTGAAAGGTTCGGAATCGCCGGATATAAGAAACTCTCAAAGTAGAAGGCAGAAGAATCAAAACATTTATTTAGGCTCAACAGTAACCAACCCATGAACCAGCAACCCCATTTTGATATGTTGATCCAAATCTTCCAGGCCCAATAAGTACGCCTTGAAAGAGTAACCAGGAGGCTACAGAGAAACATGATTGCGTAAAGCAAAATCATGTTTCCCCCTTTATGGTAATAAGATTACCCACTGGACTGAAGTCTTTGTTCAGCTTCCTCCCGTAGATCAGCTCTGCTACTGGCAGCTCCTGCCTCAGCTGTGTCCGTGTCTGTGTCTGAAGCTGCAACTGTAACTGACGATGTAACTGTCGCTGTAACTGACGTAACTGTCGCTGGCTCCAACCGAAAAAGGAAAGAGAGAATCTTCAAGCTGTCCTCTCCCCTCTTATAGGGTCTCTGACATCATCAAGCTCCGCCCGAATGACCAGGGCCGATTGGTTCCTGAGTTGGCCCCTCCCCCTAGCATAGACATCAACACCTCCCCTCAGCCAGCCCCATGACTCCTCACACAGGAAGCTGTCTGCTTCCCGGCATGCTCCCCCGGCCTCCTGCCCCGGAAGAGCAAGCCACAGTGTCCAGAGGCTCAATGAGGCAAGCTGAGCCATTCAAAGAAAACAAAAGCCATTATGGCTACAGATGGGTGGATGGATGGATGGACAGATGGATGGATGGATGGGTGGATGGGTAGATGGATGAATGGGTGGGTGGATGGGTATGTAGGTAGGTGGGTGGATGGATGGATGGATGGATAGATATATGTTGAACCAGCAAATGGACTAGTAACTTTCTCTCCTTCAGTATGAAAAGTCAACTCTCCTTGGATGTAATCCTGGGTTTAGAGCTTGAAGGCAGCTCAAGAGACCCTCAAGTCCAACCCCCTTATTTCCAGGATGAGAAAACTGAGCCCCAGAAAAATGAAAAAATGTTGCCAAGGCCACACAGCTAGTAACTGAACCCAGGGTTTCATGACTCCATGTCTTGGGGCAACACAGGATTGCTCCCATCACAGGGCCTGCTCAGCATGCTTTCTCTCTCTTTTTCTCTCCTGTTACCCAGTGCCATTCAGAGAGGCCCCGACATACTCAAACCGGCGGCGGAGACCCCCGAGCACACTGGCAGCCCCCCGAGTTCTGCTGCGCTCCAACAGTGATAACAACCTCAACGTGAACAACCTCCCCGACTGGTCTGTGTGCTCCTCGGCCTCTTCCCACCGCAGCCTTTCACCCCAGCTCCTCCAGCAGATGCAGGGCAACCCAAATGGCACAGTAAAAACCATCGGGAGCTACACACCGGGGCCTCGGAGCCGCTCTCCATCGCTGAACCGGCTTGGGGAGGATGCCAGGAGGCAGCAGCAGGCCCCACCCCTGCCACAGCGGCACATCAGGTGACTCTGGGGCCCTGGGCAAGGGGCTCCCAGCCTTTTAATGCACACCCCCTAGAACCATGTCCAGTGATTTTCAGGGGTAACTACAGGTCAAGCTCAGCTTCACTGTGGTTCCAAACCCATTTGTCAAAAAATCTTTTCTAAATGTATTGATTTGTTCGGTTTTCTGTCTTCAGTCCAGTGTGCTGAAGACAACTGAAGCCTCCTCATGGCATCTTGGGATGTTGAGCTGGGAGAGACCTGAGAGAGTCTCCCCTCCAACCACCTCATTTTACAGGGGAGTAAACTGAGGCACAGAGAGGTGGTGGGCCTTGCGTGGGGTCTCCCAGGGCTGGGATTGGAGCCTAGGCCCTCTGAGTTATGCACAACTTCAGGTGGTCATTCTGGATGTCTGGGGTGGTGCAGTCATTGGATCTCCAGGGCTGGCTTAGGGGGCTGCAGCTCCTCTCACAAGGTCCTTGGACCAAAGTCCCTGTTTCAGTTTTTCTTGTGTATTTGCTTCTTGGTCCCATCAGTGGGAGCCACAGACCATCTTTGGGCTGTGGCTGCCTAAGCTTATCAGGAGTCTTGCACTCTCCAGAAGGCCCTTCCTGCTGCTGTGTTGTCACCCTCAGACTCCCTGCTACCATTGGAACTAGACTGTATCTGAAGGTTTTTCTGGCTCAGGCTGGTATAGGGGGAAGGGCACCTTGGGGGTGGTGGGGTCAGGGGCAAGAAGAGAGCCATCTAACTCTACTGGGCCTCAGTTTCCTCTTCCCTAAAATGAAGGGGTCAGACTAGGCAGCATCTAAATTTTCTTCTAGCTCCAATTCCTCTGATCCTTTGTCTCGGGGGTTAAGTATGCCTTCCCTCTGTCCCCCCTTTCATACTTTCTCCCTGGGCCCCAGGGTGGCTGGGTGGGTGTTAGGGGAACAAGAGAGACTGTCTTTTCTGTTGGTGATGGCTTGCTTCCTTGTGTGTGCACATGTATGTATGTGGTTGGGGTACAAGCTAAATGACTCCATCAAATATCAAGGCTGCCAATTGCCCAGCTGTGCCCCCACCCCCAAGCCTGGCACTCCCATGAGGGGACCTAGCTGCTCTGAATTTTGTAGGCAGAGGAGCCCAGCCAAGGGGGAAAGTGAGAAAGGGAGGGCAGAGGAAGCAGTGTCCCCCCACCTTCCCCTTACTTTACTGGGGCCATGACGCCCAGACTAGCCATATCTCCTTCACCGTTGGCTGGGCCAGCTCATCTGCATGGGGCTAGGGAGCCATGGGGGACCCTGTGGAAATGTCGAGTTCATTCTTAGCTCAAGGTGGATGCTCAGCCTCAAAATTCCTAGTAGATTGAGAATGATGGAGACCTCAGTGGCAGGAGTCCCAAAAGGTAGTGAGACTCACTGGGGGCCCTTAGTCACTAATATAGGGCCAACTCCAAAGGGAGGGGAAGTGAATTCACTACTCTCCTGAATAGGAAATTTTAATAAGATGCTGAAGACAGTGTATCCTGAATCTTGGCAAAGCCTCAGCTGAAGAGTGCTGGAGAGGGAATGGAGCCCCAGGGGCGTTCAAGGAGATTTCTGACAATTATCTCCTTTCTTTTATCCTTGTGCCAGGGCAGAAGATTGAGTGAGAACAAGGCAGGCAGTTCCCTGTTCTCATTACCTGTTCTATGAGTGCACACACGCACGCGCGTGTGTGTGTGTGTGTGTGTGTGTGTGACTGTATGGATAGGGGTGTGGCTGTGTATGTATGTATGCATGGAGGGGGTTAGACTGAGGGATTGAGTTCGAATGCAGAGGTCATGCCCTTCCCCTCCCTTTTCTATCACTGTCTATGTGGGCAGCTTTGGGGGAGGGAGAGGAGCTGGGCCCAAGGGCAGCCCAGGGTTCTATCCCATTGCTGGGCCCAGTCTCTGGGCCTTGGGGTAGCTGGAGGTGGCCAGAGTCAAGTCAGTCTGAGAGCTTTTATGAGGCACTCACTACGTGTAGGGCATCGTGGTAAATACTTGGAATTCAAATCCAAGCAAAAGGAAGAGCACCTGCCCTGGGGAGGCTTACTGTCTGAAGATCAGAACAACCCAGAAAAGGAAACAGAATTGGGGCAAGGGCAGGCTGCCAGGGAGAGACTGTGCCTGGCTAGAAGAGCCTGGTGGAGCCTCGTGGAAAATGAAGAGAGGACTGACCTGGGGTCCTCCTGCAGTAGAGGGTCTGGGGAGAGCTGGCCAATCGAGGGAGGGGCCTTCCCAGGTAGGATTTCCAGGCTCAAAGTGATCTTCCAGGATGATGAGGTTTCTGAGCCCTGATGGAGAAGTCCAGGGGGCCATCCAGCCCACTGGCTGTCCCTAGGGGTGGGGTGTTCCCACGAAAACCCTTTGGGTCATGGCAGCATAGACTTAGATTTAGAGCTGTAAATATGAGCGGGGGTGGCAAGAGAGATGGAAGAACAGTTAGAAAGATAGAGGATAGACAGACAGGGTGGGTGAGTGAACATTTATTAAGTGCTTGCTGTATGCCAGCCCATACATTATTCTCAGCACTGAGGATGTAAATGGAAGCAAATTCAGCAGCCTTTTCCCTCAGGGAGCTGACTGAATGAGGGGAGACAATGGGGGATGAGGAAGGGGAGGGGGTCATGGCTCCAAGAATTGTCATGTAGGCCTGACACCTCCCTGGCAGATGAGGCAAAGCTGAGCTGGCAGAGTCCAAACCAGGAGGGAGGCAGTGGAGACGATGGGCTGAGCTTGGAGTCCCTAAATAGACACTGCGGGATATGGGCTGTACCATGTCCAGATCAGATCTGCCCATTGGCAGAGCTGGCAGGAAGTTCTCAGTCTGGTGGAAAATGCTGACTACTGTGTTACCTTCCTGGGTCTGTGACTAACTACATATAGGACTTTCCTAAAGTGAAGGTCTGACTACGTCTCTCCTCCTCCCTCAGTAAACCCAGTGTCTCCCTCTTACCTGCAGCATCAAATCTAAAGTCCCCTGGCATGTAAAGCTTGTCAGCTCCAGCCCCCTCTATGATCCTGCTTCATTGGTCTGCCTGCTTTTTCATACTCCATCTCCCACCTCCAGGCCTTTGCAATCCCTGTGTCCCCATGCCTGGAAAGTGCTCATTTATTACCTCTTCGATTCTTTGGCTTTCCTTAAGTCTCAGCTGCAGTCCTACCTTCTGCAGAAGCTCTTCCCACTTCCTTCCCCTCTGAGACTGCCTTCCATCTCCTGCTCACAAGCCTTTTATGTATCTATGCCTGCTTTTTAAAACTTGAGTTCCTTGAGGGCAGGAAATCTTTGTCCTTGTGTGTACTTGGCAGTTCCTGGCACATGTTGTTGTTCAGGCATGCCCGACTCTCCATGACCCCATGTGGGGTTTTCCTAGCAAAGAGGCTGGAGTGATTGGCCATTTCCTTCTCTAGCTCATTTTACAGATGAGGAAACTGAGGCAAACAGGGTCAAGTGACTTGCTCAGAGTCATACAGCTAGCAAGTGTCCAAGGCTGGATTTGAATTCAGTTCTTCCTGACTACAGGCCCAGCACTCTATCCAATACACCCCCCCAGCTGCCCGGTACTATGCCCAATGGCACATAGTAGGCATTTGATCAGTTCACCTCTATCTCCATACCTATCATGTGAAATAAGGATCTACACCTGCCCTGTTCTACCCAAGAAAGACCTTGGCCATGATGACAACTCAGCCTTGTGTGGTGCTTTGAGGGTTACAAACCACTTTCCTCACAACACACATGTGAGCCAGCCAGGGAAGCGATGGTCATCCTCACTGCACAGATGAGGAGACCGAGGGTCAGGTTGGTGACTTTTCCAGGGTGGTCACTTGCTAAGTGGCAGAGGCAGGATTTAGTCCTGGATCCACCCACTGTAGTACTCATGGGAGCTTAGATCTAGAAAGGGAAGGACCTCAGAGACCATCAAGGCTGCCCTCCTCCTCCCACTCTCCTTGTTTCATGGGGGAGACTTTGATCCAGAGGTGAAGTGCCAAGCTGAGGTGACACAGGGACCAAGTGAGAGGGTACCATCCCAGGTGCCCCACTTTGGGGTGAGCTCCAAGACCTGGAAGTCAGGGGGCTCAGGGCAAGCACTCAGGCAGGGCATATTGACGGAATTTACTTTGGTCATGAGGATCCAGGGTCACAGGATGAAGCAGGAGGTGTGTGGTGAACCCCCCTCCATCATCTGCAGCCACTTTTGATCCTGGCTTCCCTGTACAGACCCTCGTGCTCACATCCATGCCCCCCATGCTGGTGAAAGAGCCTTGTCTGGTCCTGATGATGGATGGGTTGCTATATGCCATCTTCCTGGGGTACTTGGGAACATCCCTTCCAGCCGTCGCCTTTTGTGGTCAAACCTTCACCTTCCTATAACTTCTCCATTTGGACCCTTTAGTGGTCTGTCTCCTAGAAGAGACAACGTGAGAATGATTAGGTATCAATGCAATGTCTTCTAGGAGGTGACTGGGGAGGCGGGAGGGAGACTCTCAGGGGGCAGGCCTCCTGCTGAAGATTTAAAGGAAGCCAGGAAGGGACCTTTGCAGCAGCAAAAAAAGATTACCCTACAAAGGATGCTGCTAGCACCAAAAGCATGTCTGGGGGAGCCCAATTTAGTGCTGAAAAGGGGAGAGCAGAGCCCAGGCGGTGAACAGTCACTGTTTTAATGTCACAGCAGATTACTATGTGGAGGTAGGGGAACTGAGATGAGCCAAGTGGTGCCAAGTCCTGAAGCCCTGCCTCAGTAGCCCAGTTCTGCCCCCCCCACCCCTGCATGCACCACACACAGACACACACACAAATACCAGGTAGGCATAGAAGAGATCAGGAGCACATACATACACACACAGTCATACACACATGTGCATACACACAGTCATACACACATGCACGCACACATGCATGCATACACATACATACACACACAAAAATACCAGGCATAGCAGAGATCAGGAGCATATACATACACAGTCATATACATGTGTGCACACATACACAGTTATACACATGTGTGCACACAAGTATCCTCAGGGACAAGACAGCCCATGGTAGAGTTTGGCCAGGACTACCTGAAGCTTCCTCAGATGGTCAGGCCCAGTTAGAGTTTCTCCTCAACTGGTGCAGCCTCTGGGAGCCCCCAGTCCCCTCCAGGTCATGGCGAGGCATCCAAGATGGAGGTCTATTTGGGGAGGTTAGTTGCTATGTAAGGCCAGTTTTCTCATTTTTCCCTTTCCATGAAGATAACATCTTTTGAAAGATAACTTTCTTCTTTCCAAGAAGGTAATTAGCTTTTCCAAAGTTATCTCCTTTTGCCTCTCAAGACAGAGATTCTCTGGCTCACCTCATACAAGAAAGCAGTTTGTATAAACAGGGAATAGTTAAAATTTGTGAGACACCATGCTCCAATACACTGGAAAAGGGTGAGGGCCTTCTGCTTCCAGCCTGGAGAGATGCATAGCATGGTAGTGATGGGTACCCTGGATTTGCACTGACTTTTGTGGTGCTGTCCAATGAGGGAGAAGGGGTGCCAGGCAGCAGTGGTGATGGGAGCTGGGGCCAGCATTCATCCAAGACATTTAGTCTGTTTGAATATGTATCTTGACATGAATTATTGGGAAGGAGGGAGGGGAAAAGTGATCAAAAGAGAAAGGAGAGAGAGGGAGAGACAGAGAGAGCTGACAGCCCCAAAGTTATGTGGAAAATATGGAGAGAGAAGAGCTGAACAGTACAATGAGGTGGGTTCGGATCTGAGTGACTGGGATGTTCCAGAGAGTGGTCATGAATGATCCAATGTCCCCCTGGATGTGCCTCAGTCTTCTGATCAATAGAATGGGGATAAGGGTATCACCTCTCTCAGGGTTATGAGGTGACTTTTAAAGAGCTTCCTTGGTGTTAGCTATTATTGTCATTCATTTTATTGGCCAGCTGCTGCACAGATTTGTCCTTGTGGCCCTAGAGTAGGGAGCAAAGAATGATGGATGGCAGTTTCAGTGAAGCTAACTTAGGATTGGTGGAGAGCTGTCCCCTCACTGGGGCCAAACCTGATAACCACCTGTCAGGGTTATGAGAGAATGGGGTTCTTTTTCAGGTGGGGAGGGTGGACTAGCTGGACTCTGAGCCCTTCCCTCCTCCTCCCCTTGTTCTGGGCGGAATCTAAGATGGTTTTCTGTCTCAAAGGAGTTAAAACTTGAGGAAAGTAAAGCTAAGGGAGGGCGAGTGAGTTAGGAGAAACGTGTGCTCACCAGCTGCAGGACATAGAAGCGGGGGTGGGGTGTGGACTGCAGTGGGGGAGCCAGGTCACACCAGACCCCACTTCGGATTCCTCAGCTGACGATGGGCCAATTCCCCATAGTTGGAGAATGTCCAGAGCCCCTGTAGACAGACTGGGGAGGGTGAGTTCCCCCCAGACACCTCAGAGCATTTCACATTTTTTCAAAGGTTAGATTAGTACAAGACTACAAATAAGAGAGGTTCTTTTCATCTTCCTTTAGTCATTCTTAAGCATCTCAGAGTGAACATCTTGAGCCCATGCTCCCTGTACATTCTGTGTGTACACCATATGATGTTCTTTGGGATTTGAGGCCACTCGTTTCTGTTTGTTGTGTTTGCTGCTGATGGGATAGACCCAGAACAGAATCTCCTTGAGGACAGGCCCTGGGGGGCTGACTTGTTTATACTTGTTAATTTTATTCCTTTTGGCCTCTTACACAATAGGCACTTAGTAACTTAGTGATCAGTCTGGGGTATGGGTGGCAGAATGAGATGATGATAACACGTTCATTTCAGTAAGCATTTGTTACTTATACAGCACATACCAGGGCTTCTTCTGGATCCTGGGAATACAAAGACAAAACAGAAATCACACCTGCCCTCAAGGAGGTTACATTCTACTGGAAACAATATGTATCCAGAAAAGTCAATAAAAATAGATGAAAAGTAAACACAAAGTACTTCAGGGTGGGGTGGGGTGGGATGGGAGAGAGCCCTGATATTTCCAGGTCTAAAGCCCCTCCCAGCCCTGACATTCTCTATTCTAAAGCCCCTCCTAGCCTTGGCATTCTATGTTCTGAGCCCCTCAAAGTCCTGACATCCCTTGTTCTAAGAATCCTGGGATTCTGGCGTATAGCAATTCCTCTGTTACTCGTTTTTTGATCCTTTGGAGAAGAGCTGAAGCAACATGCCCTTATTTGGAGAATGAGGGTGACTCGCCAGGAATAAATGGTTTGAAGCCAAGAAGGGGCATGGATCTGAAGTTCCCAAGCTTATTCTTCAGGTCTGAGTATGCCAAGTCATCAGAGGAAGTTTGATTTTTAGATGAGAAATGGTATGCTGTAATATCCATTGCAAAGGGAAATGCATCCCCCCACCCCTGACCCTTGAGACCAGCCACAAATGTCCCTTCCATTTCCCCAGTGCCCCAAGAGATTTTAGCCTCTTTCTCCTGAAGCATCAGAGGAGGCTTTTGTGGAGTATTATGTGAACACAAAGTCCTGTACGGCTTCTTGCAGTTTCTGATCTGAGCATGGCATTGATAAGGAGACAAGCTCCATAGATGGGTAGTGACTTCACAACCTCTGATTTGGGACATCTTCTTTCCTCTTAGTATTTTCTGTGCATGGAATGTTTTTGTCACACAATGGATCCTTAGAACTCCAAGGTTCTATTTTTATGTTTATGCATTACATATGTGTATACATATATGCATATAGACATACGTATATATGTATGTCTCTGGTGATGGTGAGTGTCAGGATCCTGAGCTAATGGAAGGCACACTGGATGTAGAATGAGGTCTGGGCTCAAATCTGGGCATTGCCATGCCCTGGAGAGCTACTTACCTACCCTTCCTTCCCCAGTGACTTTCCAAAGCAGAAGCCAAGGAACCGTTAGCTCTGCAGTCAAAGCCAGGTTCCCTCCTGGGACAGCCTGCAACTATTCGCTTGCTTTGCCATTCATCATTTTGTGCTCAGTGGCTTCTCCCTCCACAGGCACCAGTTACCAACTTCTGTTAGCCATGACTCGGGCTTCTCCACTGCATCTGGCAGCTGCTGGCCATCCAGGAGGCCATCTGGGGTCCAGCTCCTAGATTCCCTCTGGATGCCAACCCACAAAGCGCTCGTGGCTTGCGATCCAGGGCTTGGCTTTGTTGGGAGGCTCTGGCAGCATGCCCAGGAGGGAATGTTGGCATCCACCTCTAAATGCACAGTTGAGACAACTTTTCTTGAGCCCATTTTGAGGCTTGATGCTGACAGTTGACATTTCTGGGATGTTTTAAGGATCACAGAGAACATTCCACGCTTCGTCTCTGACTCCTACAACCACCCAGTGCTGAGACAGGTCGTTGGCTGTTATCCTTCCCATTTTAAAGAGGAACAAACAGGCTCAGAGGGACAACATGATTGAAATGTAAGCACACGGCTAATAAATGCCAGAGGTAGGATTCTAACTCAGATCTCTTCTGACTCCAAGACCAGAATTCATTCCACTCTGCCAAAGTTATGTTAAAGATTCCCTAAATGCCTACAACTTCAGGGCATCACTGATTCAGAGCTAAATGGGACATTCAGTTTCAGTAAGTCCATCTCTTATTTTTGCATATGAGGAAACTGAGGCTCAGAAAAATAACAACCAAGGTCACACACATATATATGGCAGGGCTGGGATTTGAACATAGGACTTTTGATTCCAATTTCAGTCCTCTCTCCATTGGGCCATACTGCTTGCCAATAATAAAACTGACTACTGCTTATTGCTATCCCACTATCCTCAGCTTCAGTCACTTTGGCCCTTCTAGGCCCTGGAGGACAACAGCTGCGAGGAACGTTGCAAACTTGAACAAACTGCGCACACATCAGTTCTCATTGCTGCTGCTCCTGGTAGCAGAAGGTACATGAGAAGCCCTAGCCAAGGAAGACTTGGCTTCCAAATCAGGGCATGAGACTCTGATTGCCAGTGACTTGGCCAGGTCTGCTTGTTTGCCAAGATGTCAGCTCCTCTGCCTGGTCCTGAGCTTTCACCACCCTGGGTATACTCCTTGGACTCAGTCCAACTGGCCTGGATTCTTGGTGGAGAGGGTTCTGACCTCTGCTACCTGTGTGCCCTGTGACACAGTGCCATATCACTCCCTCCCCAGGGCTCCCATCCCAGCCCTTCTCTTGATACCTGCTCCTTGCCTTTCCTGGGTGCTATGTCACAGCTGGAGCTCCATGGGATGCCTGCTGCACTCCTCAGGGTGCTGGGTGCTCTTGGCACACAGAAATCACTGAATGTGCTGATTGAATTAATGGAGTGCACTACCCACTGGGGTGATGGTAGTGGTGCCTTCTTTTTATAGCATTCAGGTCAGTTTGTATTCAGGCTATTGCTTAGGACTGGTGCTGTTTGATCTCGTCCTTCAGCCTCAGAGCTAGCTGAGCATGCTGTACAGCCATGAATCTCCCAGCTGCCAGCTCAGCTGCTGCCAGGAAGTGTTGTCTCCTAGCCTTTTCTGGGCATGCAAGGTGTTGGCTACATTATGAATCCTTGTAAATCTCAGGTTCTGCATTATATATATATACGCATAAGATGATAAATAAGGGTGGCCACCCTGGTTAGCGAAAAGAGCACTGGACTTGGTGAGATTGGGCTCAGATCTGGGTTCTGACATATCCCAGCAGGACAGCTGTGGCCAAATCCATTTTCTGAGCCTCAGTTTCCCCATTGTGAAATGGAAGGAATAATGCTGTTATTACCTGCCTACCTCGCAGGATTGTTGTGAAGAAACAAATGAGATTCTTTACATGGAGCGCTTTGTGGACCTGGATGTATGAATATAGTGGTCAGCTATTAGGGGGTGTCATTTGGTTTTCTGGTTTTGCTCTTGCTTTCATCTTAGACAGGTGGCCAATGAGTTTTGAAATCCATAGGTGTAGATAGATGTATATTTTCTTCATTTAGGAGATGATGGCCTTGAACGTTTGGTTTTTCGCTAAAATGGTGGGCCTACCCATGAGTACTTCATAAACTCCTCCCTGTACAAATCCTGCCGGTTTTTGTTATGAACCAGTAGTGAAAGGCCCTGTCTTACATTTGCACAGAATGAGCATTCTGGTGCTAAACTGTGAGCCAAGCCATTGACACAGAATGATTCAGAGACAAAAAGGAGCCCGTGGGCAGCTGTACTCTCTCTTTCTGCTGCTCTTTTGCTTCTAGCCTGCTCCAGCTTTCTCTGTCCTCCCTCATGCTTTCCCGTCTGCCCCTTGGTCCTTCCTTGGTGGCCCCATGGACATCCCTGAGCTTACATCTGGCCTGGTACTCAGGTGCTCAGACAGAAATCTCTTTCACATTGATTGTTGTTCTCTCTTGTTTTTCCACTGAGGGATAGGGGTGGAGAATGGGGAATATTGAGAGCTAAAAATTCTATTTTGTGCTTTTTTTACATTTAATTTGTTATTTTCCCAATAAGCAAACATATCTTTCTCTCCCTCCTACTCCCCCCCGCCCCACCACTAAATGAACAGTGAGAGTAAAAAAAAATCCTCATAAGAAATGTGCATAGTCAAGGCCAACCAGTGCCCAGATGGGCCATGCCCCAAATTGTATCGCTCACTCCATGACTTTTCTTGCTTGGGTGGTTAGTGGGTTTCATTGTTCTCTGGAACCATGGGTTGCTATCATAGTGATTGGACTGGATTGCTGGAGCTGGTTAAATTGCTTCTCTTTACAATGTTGCCTCATCGTATACATTGCTCTACTTCCACTCTCTTCACTTCTCATCAATTCAGAAAAGTCTTCTTAGGTTGTCCATTTCACCATTTCTTATCTAAATTCTCCCTTCTCCCAGCTTTCTGCTGCCAATTCTGTTTGTATTTTTGGAAAGGGAGAGGAGTCTGGCAACCAAAGAAGGATGAGCTTATCGTTGATACCTGGCAGACTTGTGTGACGTGGTATGAAATGGAAGTGTTGATCACTAAGGGCCAGGATGGCTTCCACAAGTGCAGGCCAGCACCTACCCTTATCACCAGCCTTGACAGGGCTGCTAGATTCATCAATCTGCTCTGTCCATAGAAGGATCTAGATATGGGCTGGATAATAGCAGTGGTGGGGTAAATACTGAACCAGACCAAAGGAGGAGGTGGTTATGCGTCATTGCTCATGAGGGATGTCTTGAGTGGAGTTTTCCAAGGTTTCCCCCTGTGCTATTCAACATTTTTATTAGTAATTTGCCTGAAGGTATGCTTGTCACATTGGCAGGTGGTACAACGTTGGGAACCAGAGTTAACATTTTACATGAGGGGATCCAAATCCCAAAAGCTAATTTAATGGGTCAAATCTAAGAAGATGAACTCTACCAGGGTTAAGTTCTAATCTGTGTCCAAGAAATCAGGTTAGTCAGAATAAAACAAGGAAGACTTGTTCTTTTAAAAAAGACTGGAGATTCTAGTTGACTGAAAGGTCCCTGTGAGTCACCGGTGACATGGGAATCAAAAGCTCTCTCACTATTTTAAGCTGTAGTAAGAGGGGAAGAGCACCTCAAAGGCATGAGGCCATAGTCCTGGCAGACTGTGACCTTGTCAGAACCCATCTCACACTCTGAGCTAAGTCCTGGGTGCTCTCTTCTAGGAAGGACTCTGACATGCTGGGACGTATTTGGAGGACAGCTAGGATTCCGGGGCCGGGAAGGGCTGGGGCCTGTGCAATGGAGAAGGATCCAATGAAAGATGGGAGGTGATTTAGGAGAGATATGAAGTCAGCCTTCCAGGACTCGAAAGGATTCCATGGAAGAGGGACCCATTTTCATCTCTTTGGTCCATACCAGAAATACCAGGTAAACATCAGAGAGGGCCAGATTGAGGTTGGATGCAAGGACATCCTTCCTAACAGAGAGCTGTCCCTAGGTGGGATGGGCTGCCTCAGTAGGTAGCGAGCTCTCCTTCAGCAGAGACTTCCTCTCAGTGTCTGGCTGACCACTTGGTTGAGATTGTGTAGAAGAGAGGATTCTTTGTAAGACCTAACTTAGACTAGATGGCCACAGAGGTCCCTTCCAGCTCTGGGATTCTGGATTTACTTTTCAAAAGCAGTGAAGAAATCATCTTGGAATCTGTGTGGTTGATGACTAGACTGACCATCCGATGGAATGAAAGAGACTGCAGAGAGATTTCTCAGGATTGGAAGATGCCACAAGGGAATTTGCAGAATCCTAGAAGATCTATACAGCCTGAATATGAAAGAAACAGCAAAGTATGCATTGCCTTTTAGCCTAAGAACCGCTCTGAACTCCATGAATGGATCTGTACAGACCTCTCTTGATATGGTGACCCCTCCTCTGGTGTACACTGTAACCTGTCCACACCTTTTTATCCTGTGGATTTCATTCATTTCATACACACAGCATCACAGAATTTCAAAGTTGGAAGGGACCTCAGTGGCCATGTGGTCCAACGCAGACCTGAACAAGAAACCCCTGTACCCCATCCTGGAAAACCTGGCATCCAACCCTTATGTAAACACTGCAAATGAAGGGGAACCTGCTCCTTTCAGAGACATCCCATTCTAAATAGGCATAGCTGTAAATTGTAATTCTTTAAAAACCCTTATCAAGCACTTACTACATAGTTAGTATACTGTATTCTGGGAATACAGATACAAGTAGAAAGAAACTCAGTCCCTGTCTTCAGAAAGCTTATGCTCTAATGAGGAGACACAGCACATGAAAGGAATCTGAAAAAGCCAGGTTGGGGATGGGGGGAACAGGGAAGAAAGGAAGTGTGGGCATGATAGAGCCAGGAGGGAACTGTGACATGGCTGGCCTGGACACCACACTAGGGATCCTCAGGGGGAGCAGCCAGTGAGAGAGAGAGGGCTCTTCCAGGGTGAAAAGGCCAGAGGGAAAGTGAACTTCTCAGGGAGGAAGACTCCATGACATGGTCTAAGAGAAGCTCCAGAGAGTCAGGGATGCAGCCTGGAGAAGAACAGAGTGAGTTTTTCCTTACATCAAACCTATATCTGTCCTCGTACAACCCCCAAATTGCTGCTGGTCATACCCTCTGGGACCAAGAAGAGCTCAGCTTCTTCCTTGGGACAGCCTGCAAATACTCCAGGCATCTCTGATTACTCCTCTCGTCTATCCACTCTTTTCTGAGCTAAATATATGAGTGAGACTTTCTGGGTCCTCTGTCTATTTCCATGACTATTCTTACCTTGGTTGAGCTCTCCTTCCAGGACTTTTAATTTGGAGGATAGCTCTGGGGCCACCCCTGCCTTACTGTGCTCCTCGGCCTTGCTCCATCTCCTTTTCCCAGTCCTACAGATCCCTAAGGATGCCTTTGTGGAACACGGCAGTGCATGAACAAGGTTCAGGCCCCCTGTGCTACGGACCTTCAGAAAAGTGCCCCAAAAACCTGTTTTTACTCTCCAATCATCATTGGTAATGTGCTTTCTGTTGCCCTCTGGATCATCAGAACATGGGATGAGCTCTTGCTGTTCCCCCACTTCTAGTCACATTGCATCCCCTGGGAGGAGGCCAAGAGTAAGGAGCAGCAGGACTTTGAGCCCTCTCGTTTCAGGAAGCCCCCTCCAATCTGGGCTGGCATTTCCTGCCTAATCAGTGCCATCTGCACATTATGGCCAATTGGTAAGAACATGGTCAGTTGAATGGAATTCATGCCATCAGAGGATATATACTGCCTTTGGTCATTTCTACCAGATCCTAGATTATTAAAAACCTCCCAGGACAAAAATCTGAAATGACGCTGCTGCTTTTCATGTTTTTGTTAATGCTTTGGGGAACTGACCCTAAATTTCCTGTGGGTTTTTACAAGTTTTCCTGAACTCACTGACTTTCAGAATGAAATACGCTGGAGACTTGTATCAGAAGATGTCTGATTTTCCCCTCTGCATTTGGCGAACTAGAAGGTGACAGATACAAAATGCAGGGCACCTTGGGAATGAGAAAAACTGTGTCTGAGCAGGCTCATTGAGATGTTGGCGGGCAGAGTGGTGCCAACACCCCACATGGCCCGGCTCTATGCCTGGTGAGGATTAGAGCTGTAACATAGCTTCTATCATCACTTTGGTCATTAGATCCAAAAAGGTCCTTGAAGCCATCAGGTTCCCCCTCACCTTGCCATTTGAAGGCCAATCCAGGATCACTCTGGTCACTGGATCCAAAAAGGTCCTTGAAGCCATCAAGTTCCCCCTCACCTTGCCGTTTCAGGGCCAGGATACAGCCAGGTCAACCAGGGTTTTTTTCCTAAAGCTGGCCAGCTGCTACCAATTTCTACTTTGTAATTTTGCTTAGATTTCCATAACCCAACCTGGACATGGGGCAGAATTCCACAACAATTTACAAAGTTTACATGTTAAGGCACACCATGAAACTTCAGGTAACCAGGAAACCAAATTCTCCACGTTGGCATTTCAGCATTCTGGTTAAGTGAAGTCACATTGGAATTCCTTCTAAAAAAGTACTGCTTTTGTTGCTGTGAGTATAAACCCTTTAGCATGGAGACTGTACTATCTTATCCTAAACTGCTCCAGAAAGCAGGCATCCAGAGTCATTGGTCTGAGAGATTAGACCCCATTGGATTCCATGAGTGGAGCCTCTGCCCCAACACCCCTGAGGCATGGCTAGATGGCCTCTTGTTGGTGGTTTGGCAGTGGATGCCCACTCTGGGATGGATTAGACTCCCATGTCCTACAGGTCGCTTCTGACTCTGGAATTTGGTGGTTGGCTCCCAGTTTATTGTGTTTCCTGCTCACTCAGCAGACCATCAAGCATTTATTAAGTGCCTCCTACCTGCTGAGCATTCCAGCATGCAGCCTCCTCCCCATGCACTGCCACTGGAGTACCTCTGGTGAGAACTAATGAGATGACAAATTTTGATATGATTAATTTCAATTCTAAAAACATTCATCTGCCTTATACCTATACCTGCTCTATATAAGGCACCGTGCCTTGTGCTAGGAATACAAAGACAAAAATAAAGCCTAACAAAACAATTCCTGGCCTCTAACATCTTGTATTCTTCTGAGATTGGGGAGGGAGGGACAACAGACCTACAAACAGGCATAGATACAAAGTAATGAAGAAAGAGGAGAGGGTGCTAATGGAGAAATGGGTTGGGAGACCCAGAGAAGACTTGGCTGGGGGCAGAGGCAGAGATTTGAAAGAAGGCTTGTACTCCCAGAGGCAGCAGTGAGACAAGAGGGTCATTTGTGTGAATACCAAGAGATGTGAGAGGCTGGTCGAGGCCAGGAGCCACGAGTGGTTCAGGCTGGCTGAAAGATACGTTCCCCTGCCCCCCGAAAAAAGGCTAGTAACAGAACATAGAGGCCCATATGTGTGTGTATGTATGTGTGTATATGTATATATGTGTCTGTATATATGTATGTGTATATATGTGTATGTGTATGTGTGTATGTAGGGATCTCAGAATCAGGGAGGTTTCCTTTATCTAGAGGCAATTGTGAGCTACAGAAAGATTTTGAAGAGAGGAATGATGTGCTCAGCCCCATAACTTGGGATGATTATTCTGCAGAAGTATGATGGTGGATTGGAGAGAGGATACCTTAAACATGAGGAGGTCAATTAGGAGGCCATCACTGTAGTCTAGGTGGGAGGCTATGGCAGGGAACAGATGGATAGGATTTTTGAGTCATGCCTCTGGCTGTGCCTGTGTGTGTATAGCTGTGTGATCTTTATAGAAATGATTAAGTCCTCGGGAAGTGATGAGACTAGCAGGAGAGAGTACTGAGAAAGAAAAGAAGAGGAGCCTTGACAGAGCACTGAGCTGTTTAATGACCTAGAGACGGATGATGATGACCCAGCAAAGGAAATTGAGAAGAGCTGAGCAGACAGGTAGAAGGCATACCTTCAAGGGAGGAGGGGAGAGGGGAGTGGCTGGCCATATCCTTCAGAGGCAGGAGAAGAGTCAAGAAGCCATCTGAGACTGCTGGCAGACAAGTATTGGTGGAGTGGTGGGATCTGAAGCAAGATGGCTTCAGTCTGGGAGTATAGTGGGTGGTGGCACAGGGGAGGCATGAGGTGAGTGCAGACGGCTCTTTGAGTTTTGCAGTGAATGGAGACTTGGGAGGATGGCAGGGTCAGGTGACGGTCCCCCACAGCCACCACAGAATGGGGGAGGCATGGATTCCAACACTGATTCTACCACTTCCTACATGGGTCACCCTGGGCAAGTCACTTAACCCCTGGGTCTGAGACTCCTCCTCTGTAAAATGAAGAGGGGAGTCTCCAAGAATCTCCAAGGTTCTTTCCAGCTGTAAATCTACGGTCCTATGACCTCAGTGTGTCTTCAGGAAGCCAGGAAGGAGAAAAGGAGAGGTGGGGAGAGAAAGTTGAGAGGGAGGACATTGGAAAAGGGGGTCTAGAAAGGGAGAAGGGAGAGAAAGTGAGAGAGGAAGAGGGAAGGATGGATAGAGGAAGGAAGGCGGGAGAGAGAGCTGAAGCAAGGGGAGAGAGGAAGAAGCAGAAAGAGACAAACACTTTGAGGATGAAGTGATAAAGATGGGATTGAAAGCACAAACAGGGATTTGTTCTTGACAAAGTGAAGGCCCCCTTCTTCCTCAGAGACTGGAGCTGAAGAGTTGGGGTTAGAGCTATGCCTCTGGGGCGTGGGCAGGAGCAATGGTGGGCCCCCTGTGAATGGCACCCATTTCTCAATGAAGTTGGAATTGAAGACATCGGCAGAGAGGGAGAAAGGTGTGGGGGTAGATTCTGAGGAGGGCCTAAAGGACCCTGGTTTCTGCAGGAGTACGGCTGCAGTTCAGATCCTGAATGGGTGCTAGTTCCAGCATAGAAATAAGGCTCCCCACAAACCCAAAGCTTCTGGTCTAGCTAGTTTGCCTCGGGGCTCCTTCCTCCTCCTGCAGGGAACAAGTGAATATGTTATTAGGTCTCTGTCATTTAAGGCTTTCTTAGCACCCCTTGTGAAATCCCCAGCATGTTAGCCCACTATAGGAAGGAATGAATCAATAGGTTTATGTGTGGGACTCTGGGGAAGTCATTTGCCTTTTCTCTGACTCAGTTTCTTTGTGGTAAAAATAGTGATAACACATGCAGCCTTCTCTCCAAAATTGTGGTGAGAACCATTTACGAGATAATGTGTATAAAGCCCATGGGAACCTTAAAATACCCTACAAATGCTTGTCAGTGTTGTAATTATTACGGGTACCATCATCTTCCCTTCCCTCCAAGATACGCAGTGATAATAGCTAGCATTTAGCTGTTTATAGGGAGCCTCGTGGCACAATGGATATAGATTGTTGGTCCAGGCTCAGAGACTTACTAGCTGTTTGACCCTGAGCAAGACACCCAACCTCTCTCAGTTTCCCTATCTGTAAAATGGGAATAGGAATAGCTGTCACCTCATATGGTGTGACATGTAAAGTGCCTGGTAAATCTTAAAGTGATAGATAAGTTATCATCATCCCCACCCTGGTTAGAGATCATCTTCCCCCTGCACTCTGAATATTGTATTTTCATGACTGAATTCTTGTCTGTTGAGGAAATCATACTCACAGCATCAAAGGAATATTTTTCAGGAGGAAATCCAATGTGACTCCACTTAACCGGAATATTGAAAGGCTGAGGGGGAAAGTTGATTTCCTGGTTAACTGAAGGTTCATGGTGTGCCTGGCACATGTAGACCCTCGATAAATGCTTGCAGATTTTTGCCTGTGTTCAGGTTGTAGACATCTAAAGTAGAAGCAGTGTAAGACCCCCCACCCCACCCCGAAAGAGGCAGCTGGCCGGATAGACGCTGGCCACCCTAGTCAAAAACCAAGATCCAGGGTACTCACTGTGCTCCTGGGGGTGGAAATGGAAGGGCCCCTTAGAAACTCTCCTTCCCAATCCCCTCATGTTCCAGATCTGGAAACAGGCCTGAGGAGAAGTAAGTCACCTGGGAGAATCCAAGAATCAGACCCAGGATTTAAACCAGAGGGCTCTCCATTCCATGCCCCACTAATACTGCATTGCTGCACACTGCGGTAGCTAAGGGGCACCACAGTGCACAGAGCACTGGATCCGGACTCAGGAGGAGCCAAGTTCAAATCCAGCTCACTTACTAGTTGTGTGACCCTTGGCAAGCCACTTACCCTCTGTCTGCCTCAGTTTCCCCATATCTGAAATGGGGCTAATAATAGCACCAGGATTGTCATGACAGAACATTTGTAAAGTGCTTAGCACAGTGACTGGCACACAGTAGGTGCTTAATAAATGCTTCTTTCCTTTCTTCCTATACCAAGATGGGGCCAGTGGGCATTTGTCCTGAGATGCTTATGTCCATGGATGTGAGCGCTAATAGTCAGTCAACTAACACCTAATAAGCATCTCCTTTGTGCTGTGCTGTGTCCTGGTGACCAAAAGAAAGGCTCCCTGCTCACTGGGCGCTCGTGGGTTAACAATGATGTACAAACAAGATAGCAACTGAGTGAAGCAGAGAATTAACGGGAAAGACTTCTGGAGGAGGTGGCTCTTCAGCTGGGACTTGAAGGAAGCATTTCTGATCCTTCTTCTCCATGGTGACCACTGTACCCTTGCCTCAAGAGAAGCTCAGACCAAACCTGGGGGCATCAGTGGGACACATGGTAGGGGCTTAGTAAATGGCTCCTGTAACTGTGCGGCATGACTGTCCTTTGAACTGGTCCCTTACGCCGCTGCCGCCACCCCAGTCAGACTGGGTCTAGCTCTGCTCCCATCCCTTCCCCCCCAGTGTGTGCCCCTCTGCTCCTATAGACCCTGGGCCAGCACCTTTGTCTTGGTGACTTCAGGGCAGAGGATTCAACAGTCCAGAGGGCTTGGGCATCAAAGAGAAAAAAGGAGCAGATTTCTAGGCTCAAATGTCCTCTTGATCCCCTCCCTCTGGCTGTGGTAGTTAAAGTCTGTGTAAAAACAGGTCAACAATTTTTGTCGTTGTTCGATCTTTTCAGTCATGTCTGACTCTCCGTGATCCCATTTTGGGGTTTCCTTGGCAAAGATCCTGGAGTGGTTTGCCATTGCCTTTTCCAGTTCATTTTATAGATTTGGAAACTGAGGCAGACAGGGTTAATTGACTTGTCCAGGATCGTATAGGTAATAAGTGTCTGAGACCGGATTTGAATTGATGAAAATGAGTCTTCCTGATTCCAGGCCAGGCATTCTCTCCTCTGCACCACCTAACAGTCCAGACACCGACTTTCAGATGGACAGTTCTTAACCAGCTCTTAGTCCCTAATTGAGGCTTTTCTCCTGGTATAATCTGAGGAATTGAAGCATCATTGGAAAAGGGGGAGCTTTAGAAAGCAAGTGAGCCCCTGAGCCCCAGGAAGAAATAACTGCACACTCCTCTGGTCTCAAGTATCTAGGTAGACAGCTCCTTCAGTGGGACAAGTCTCCAGTCCTGAAGTTGCTTTGGGACAGAAGGTGTCTTGAGAGCTAGTCCTCTAAGCTCAGCTCCTGGCTCTTAAGCCTCCTTGGGGCAAGGGCCATGCCACCCTTGTCTCTGGAGCTGGTACCTGTGCCTTATACCATTCTCGTTCCCTCTGCGTGTAACAGGTGTTTAATTTGCTTCCTCTGAATGGAGTTGGCCCTCACCAGGCACAGAGCTGCAGCAAGAACGGAAGCTTCAGCTGAATGGGCGCTGAGCCCAGGGACGCCTCCACAAAGTTTGCGTGTTCAAAATAAATTCTTAGGATCTCTGAGGTTCTTCAGGTTTTGGTCTTTCTCCTAAAAGGAGAGCTTGGAAGATGAAGTAACTACGGTCCAGTCCCTTAGGGCCCAGGTCGCTGAGGTTTGGCCTGTAGAAATTTAGATTTTAGAATGCCCTGGAAAATCACGTCTGTCTTTGTCCACAGCCCTTTTTTTTTTTTTTAATTTTCTACAAGCAATGGCAGACTGTGCACAGATAGCACTGGTCGTGACGGTCCCAAGCCACCCATCTTCTCTGTTCATTGGGCCAAGAAATACATGTGTTGAATGTTGACAAAGTGGATGGCCCGGACTCCGCTGGCCAGCACTACCCTACTGAGTGCAAGGGGGCCAAAGCATGGATGAGTGGGGCTGTGAGCTAGTCCTGCCACAGAGGGCGGAGGTCGTGGGTGTCCTATGGCTTGAACAAGCGTGGCCCTGAATGAAGAGCCCCGGCTAAGCATGGCTTCATGATTGGTCCATCGTTAATGAAGACAGGCAATGTCTCTTTCAGTTCAATTTCACAGATATTTATGAAATGCCTATTCGGTGCCAGGCCCTTTGCTGAGCTCCGGGAAGATGAGATCAAAAAGAAAAAGACCTTTCTATGGGCAGAAGAGTCATGGAGCCAGAAAATGAAATACAAATAATCCGAGGAGGGAGAGAGCATTGATTCCTAGGGGCATCAGGATGAACTTCCTTTGGGAGGTGGCTCCTGAGCTCCTCATAAACAGCTAGGTGGTGCCATAATGGATAGAACATCTGCTTGGAATCAGAAAGCCTCATCTCCCTGAGTTCAACTCTGACCTCAGACACTTACTAGCTGTGTGACTGTGGCCAAGTCACTTCATCCTGTTGGTCTCAGTTTCCTCATCTGTAAAATGGGCCGGAGAAGGAAATGGCAAACCGCTCCAGTGTCCCTGCCAAGAAAACCCCAACCGGGGTGGTGAAGAGTCGGACACAACTGAAATGACTCAACAGCAACAGCATGAGAAGATCCTTGAAGGAAGCGAGGGGCGCCACAAGGTGGAGATGCGGAAGGAGTGCGTGCCAGGCATGGGGACCAGCCTGTGCAAAGCCATGGAGCATGCCAGGGTGAGGCAGGAGCACGTTGGCCACTTTAGCTGAACCTGTAATTTTATCCATGGGTGATCTCTCCCCAGCCTAGGCCCTACTTCAACAAGACTCCTCAAACCAAAGGGAAATGATTGATTTTTAACAGTTCCTCTCATTCCATGTAGCTAATTAATCCATCCTATAGGGACTTAACCTTTTTTTATTTGTTTTCTTTGAGCGCCTAGATTTTCAACGAAATTTGAAGGTGGTAATGGTCTCTTCCCATGACAAAGGAGATGCAGAGAACACCCAGTCTCCACACAAGGCGTTCCTTGCATTCCCGGAGCGTCCTATGATCTTGGGAAGTCACTGAAGGGACTTTGGAGCACTCCTTTAGGAAGATTGGTTTTCTTCCATAAAATAATAATTTTGCAAATGGTGTATTTGAAATTGGGGGACTAGTGTGATGAAGGTAGTGCTCGAGGAGGTAGCTTGGTGCTGGGAAGAAGACATGGGTGCTGGGAAGCCTATGGTTGGGCATCCTCAGAAATAAGGATCAGGAGGTTAGATGGGCCAGGTAAATTAAGTCTATTTTATGGACTGATGTTTTCTAAAGGAATTAGGTTTTCTACATTGCATTTCACTTGCTTTTCTTTTTCTCCAGGACAGAATAACTTCTGCAAGTCCCACTTTATAGTGTTTGAAATCCTTAACAATCCTTGAAAGAAAACTGGAAGTCACTTGTTTACCCCCAAAGTAGTCAGGATATCTTTGCCCAATATATTTCACTGTTATTTTGGAAGCAGTGTGATGAGAGATTTGGAACTGAAGTCATGCTAGGCTGGAGTCCAGATCCTGTCTCTGACACTTACTGGCTGTGTGACCTGGGGCAAATACCACTCTGAGCCTCAGTTTCTTCATCTGTACAATGACGCAACAATGTGCCATGTGCCTCATAGGGTTGTGGAGAGGATTCCTTTCTGAGCCTTGCTGTAAAAGAAATTACTTGTTATTTCACTGATTAAAACCTTTAACTCTTCCACCAATGTATAGGAGATAAATTGTAGCCAATGGGGTTTAAATCAATATTTCAAATAATTTCTACAGACAAGCCCTTCCTCCTGTCACCTAGGCTGTTGCAATAGCCCCCTGAGTGGTCTTCCTGCCTCCAGCCTTTCCCCTCCTCAAGTCATCCACCAAAGAGCTGGCAAAATTACCTGTTGGTAGCTCATGTCTCTCTCCTGCTCAAAAGTCTTCTGTGGCTCCCAACTGCTTGCATAGAAGAGAACACAGCCTTTCCAGGCTTTCATCACATCTCTTTCAGGGAGTCTACTTTCCAGAGTTGTCAAAATTCCAAGCCTGGAGAAAACTCAGTGGCTACACGGAACAGCCCACATGCAAATACTTTACATTTATCCCCAAGAAATTTCATCTTCTTGGAACTGAATCACTATCATTCAGTAGGTTAGTTAGCCCTCCCAGCACTGTGTCATCTGCAGATCTGATGACCTTGCCATCTGTGGCATTATTAGAGTCACAGATTAAAAAATTCAACAGTATGAATCCAAATCCAGATCCCTGGGGCACTCCACTTGAGAGCTTCCAATTTGGAATTGATAAATACCTGTAGCGAATACCTTCAGATCTCCCTACTCCAAAAGCTCCAAATTCATCTGTTTGTACTAATTGTCTAGTCCACCTCTCTTCCTCTAAACTCAATACTTTGTCTCTTCCCCTCTGTGCTTTCCCACAAGACACTCCTCATGGCTGGCATGCCCTCACTTCTGCGTCCCCAAATTGTAGCTCACACTGTCTTGTGTAGCCTTCACTGACCCTCCCTGTTAGTGTTCTATCTCTTCTCAGTTTCCCTTGTGCTACATATATCCATGTTGAGTGGTGGGGGTTTCCCTCTTAGTAGAATATGAGTGTCTTAAGGGCAAGAACTGTCTTTGTATCAAAGGTGCCTAAGATAAGTAATAATTATTAATACTTATATATGAAAAATATTAATATGATATTAAACATTAATAAAAATATTTGACCTGCATTTCTTATACAATATCAAATGGTTCCTTGGATGAGGAAGTCAGTGTTCCTTCCCAGGCACCTGTGTTAGCCCAGTATGGTTGATTTGTGAATATTTGTTGACTACAAAATTCTTGGGGCTGAGGGATCTACTTGTTTGACTCAACTAATCCTTCAATCACCTCCACTGATTTATCAAATCGGCTCTTTTCCCTTTACCAAAACAACCACCTGTTTGAAGCATGCTGACCCAATAAATAACTCAGCTGTTAGCACCTTGTCGATGGGGGGGTCTGTTTTCCTTGTAGACTTTTGCATTCTTTTGAAGGCAGAGAGAAAGTCAGACAGCCTTTTCCATTGTAAAGCTGGCACTGCTTGCCTCAGGCTGTGAAGGGCTGTTGGTGACAGCCACCCGTGCTTCCCCATGAGAGCCTTGGGGCAGGGGTGGGGCAGAGCAAGGCTGCCCTCACTGTCCACAATGAAGACAACCTCAATGACTCAGTAGTAGCTGGTAGACACCCTCCATTTAGATTTTCTAAACACTCAGGCTGGATCTCAAGCATTCCAAAGTGTATTATGGCAGGTTTGAGAGTACAAATGCCAGATTCAAAGTTGGAAGGACCTCAGGGACCATGGAATCCAGCCTTTACTTGAGCAGTCAACCAATAGCCTTTATGAAGAGCCTGCTTTGTGCCAAGAATCCCTTTTGTAGAACACCTGATAAGCGATTGTCCTGTCTTTCCTCCTATGGAGAGCTCATCACCTCCCAAGGGGATGATGCCTTTTGGACAAATCTCATTGTCTGGCTCAAGTCTATGTCACTTGCCTTGTCTGAGCCTCAGTCTCCAACTCTATAAAATGGGCTGACTAGATGATTGGGGTTAATGCATGGAATCCCACTAGTTCTGTCGTCTAGTGCTAAGTAGAGCAAGCCTTATCCCCTTCCCGAAGAATGGCCTTTCAAGCACGGCCTGGCCACAGACTCTAACCGAGAGGCCCATTTATAAGTCCTATTTCAGATTGTATTGTGCCTGCTTTAAGGGGGCTGTCCAGTACACAGCTATGGTGGTACCTTTTCCAGTCTTTACCAATGTTATCCATGGTTAGCCCTTATTTGAGCTTCATCTGAAAAATAAAAGAGTGTCATTTCCTTGAGGGCAGACTCGTTCATCTTTCATCTTTCTTTCTTCAGCACTAGAACAGTGCCTGGCTTATCTTAGGCACATAAGTGTCTGTTTTCTCCAGTACCCTTCAAACTCAAACTAACTTGCCGGGTAGGGGGCTTCCTCCTGGGTGAGAAGTTTTGCTGGTGGAGGAGAGGAGAGAAAGAAACCCCTTCTCCCCCCTCCCCACCCCTCCACCCATACCCTCTGGTCAGGTGCAGGACACAAGCCACAGAACTATTCAAGACCAGGACTGGAGATTCAGCCTGAACCCAAGGAGGTGGCTTTGCCCCTTCGATTCAGTTGAGAATCCAGTTCAGGAGATAGCTGGGCATCTTTAGAGTTAATTTAGCACCTCATTATCTGTCCCTTACTTTCTTTAACTGCATCAAACAGTGGGGGAAGAGGAGGGGAATCAATTAGAGATCACTAGGGAGAGATCAGCCTTCCCCTCCCCAGCACATGTACACACGGCAGGCCCAGGAGGAAGGTATTACTAGGTGTCTTTTCATCCCCACTTTGCAGAGGAGGAAACAGTCTCAGAGAAGTCAAATGATGGCCAGATGGTTTTCCAGTGAGTTTCAGAGTTTGAATCCACGCCTTGCAGGCTTCTGGTCCAACACCCTATGTTCAGTCACACATTGTCCCTTCATCAGCATTCCCCGCATGTGAGGCCGAGAGCCAGCCCCAGCTCTCCAGATGTGTTCTGCCCAGGCAGAGTAGAAGGTCTCCTTGTCATGTGCCCAGTGTCATCTCTCTCCCTTCTTGGGCCCTCTTGTCATCATAGCTTTAGCTTTCTGGTTTCTTCTTTTTCTCTTTGTTTCCAGGGCCTAATGGGTCCAGATGTTTCCTAGCTACTTCCCTGGCCTCCTGCTGTCATAGTTGGCTGGTCTTTTTCCCCTGTAGTTTGGAGTGATGGCAGATAGCTTTTCAATATCTGCAGTATGGACCCTCCCCACATGGGAGACTTGCCCTGAGAGGCTTCCCAGCCATTTCCTCATCCACCCTGTATTTGTGATGGGCTCCAGGGGTATCAGCTGGTTCAGACGACCTTTAGTCCAGTTTTATTCACCAAAGAGTGAATTTGTTTATTTTTATTTTATTACTTATTTTATTTCATTATTAGTATTTATTTGTTATTATTTATCATTTATTCATAAGGAGTGACAAGTGTGAAACAGACTTACCCTCTTCAGAGAAAGGGTAAAATTTGTTAAGATCTTGGAAAACAAACCTCTTTCATCCAATGATGCAGAGAAACAGCAGCTTCTGGTGTGGATCAAAGTCCATAGTCAATTTGCCTTCTGGAAAGGGTGATCAGTTTGGAAGCTGAGATGTGGGTTCAAATCCTGATTCTGCCCCTTCCTCTGTGACTTGGCCAAGTCCTCAAACCTGCCTCGCTTCATAATCTGAACAATGAGGGGGGTGGGGCTAGATGATTGCTGATGTCCTGGACCCCAGGACAGTGCTCTCCCTTCTTCCCCACACTGTCTCTCTTGCTGATATTGGTTTGCTTTTCCTCTTGGTCCAGGCCAATTACTTTTCTCTCCCTTCCGGGCTATAACTCATCAGTACATGGTTGTTTGTCTGTCATCTCCCTCATTTGAACTTCTCAAGAGCAGGAGCTGTTTCTTATCCATCTTCACAGCCCTAATGCTTAGTACAGTGTCCAGCCCACGGTAAGCACTTGCAGCTGCTGTTGTCCATCCTTCATTCTGGAGGATGGCCAATGATGTCACAGGCAAGGTCTTGACTCGCAAGTGAACTGGATTGAACTAAGGCATTGCACAAAGGCATCAGCCTTGAGGGCCATTGGCTGTCTGTGCCCATAAAGAGTTTTCTGACTAGATTGGAAAGGCCTTCTTGGATCCTCCAGCTGGTCATCCATTTGCCATGGAAATCTCATAAGAAATCCATTTGTGGTGACAGCTGCTGATTATCACTGATAAGAAAATGGCTGGACACATCCAATTTTTCCTTCTTAAAAGTGAAGTATTAGGCCCTTTTCACCAACAGAGATAAGAAAATTACCAGGTAGTTACCAAAAGGAGAGGTTTCAAATAGCACTTTCCTGTGAAACTCCCCCTTTCTCCCTTCAGTCTGAACTGAACACTCTGGAGATCTCATTGGCACTGTCTTAAGTCCAAATGGAAACGTGACTCTGTTTAGGGTAGGGAGGGTGGGTGGGGTGGTCCCCCACAGCCCGAGAGGCCACTGCTTTGTGCAGCTGAGTGCACCAAGATCCTGGCGTATTGGTAGATTGTAAACTGCTAGAGGGTGGGCAGTGATCCCCCCTTGTCTTCACTGTGTCCCCCATGTCTAGCACAAGGCCCTGCAGAGAGCAGAAATTTCACCAATGCTGTTGAATTAAATATAGCATTTTCTTTATTAAAAAATCATTTTTATATTTTATTTGACTTTTTTCAAAATTATGTGCAAGAACAAATTTTAACATTCACTTTTTAAAATTTGAGTTCCAAATTCTCTCTTTTCTTCTCTCTTTGAGAAGGCAAGCGTTTGCTGTAGATTATACAAGTGCAGTCAGGCAAAACATGTTTCCATGTTATTAAAAATCTTCCAATGGAGAATGTTTGACCCCTAGGAAAGAGGTCCCTGTAGACAGTGAGCAACTGTGGAGTCACCGCATCCAGCCTGGGAGAGGGTGAAAACCTGGCTTAGCGAAAAGAAGCCCGCCCATCCTCCGTGGTGATTCTGTTGTTTCTTTTCCTCTCCTCCAGCTCTGGCTTCGCTCCTGGTGCCAGCAAGGATGCCATCTCTGCCTTTGACTACCCGGGGCCCAAGCGCAAGCTCTACAGCGCGGTACCTGGGAGACTGTTTGTTGTTGTAAAGCCATATCAACCTCAAGTCGATGGAGAGATCCACCTTCACCGGGGCGACAGGGTCAAAGGTCAGCTTCCAGTTCTGTTGTTTTCCTTGGGTTTTTTCCCCAGGTACTTACTTGCCCACACATGGGTGAACAGGCTTTCAAGAAAGGCCTCTCAGTTCCCAAAATGTTCTGTTGTTTTTTATCATGTCCGACTCTTCATGACCCCATTTGGTGTTTTCTCGGCAGAGATACTGGAATGGCTTGCCATTTCCTTCTCCGGCTCATTTTACAGATGAGGAAACTGAGGAAGACAAGGTTAAGGGACTTGCCCAGGGTCACACAGCTAGCTAGTAAATGTCTGAGGCCAGATTTGAACTCTTTCTGATTCCAAGCCCAGGGCTCTACCCACTGCACCACCCAGCGGCCCCTGTCATAGGATTGAGAACCAGGAGGGACCTGAGAGGCCACGTAGTCCAACACAGTTCATTTCAGGCCCAGAGAGGTCAGGGCACTGGACAGGAGGCAAACTTGGCTTTGAACCCAACCGTCCTCCTTCTCCAAATCCTTCCATCTGCTCTGTTGGCTACATCAAGGCTGCCGCCCATGTCCAGAAGCACTGAATATTAGATCCCTCCCATTTTATTGATGGGAAAACTGAGGTTGGGGAGAATAATTGTTCTCCAGGACGCACAGTCATTTAGGGGCCGGGGTAGGGCTGGAGCTCATGCTTCTCTCCTTGGTGGCCTTGCTCCTAGGGCAGTGTATTTGCATCGCCTTAGGGAGAAACAGTGAGGCCTGATTGTGAGTCCACGAGGCAAGGCTTCAGATCTCACTCCTGACCCTTCTTAAATCTGGGACTCTGGACTAGTAACTGCCCCTTTCTGAGCCTCTAGTGACTCATCTGTAAAATGGATACGATGATCCCTGAGCCTGTAGCCCTCAGAATTTCTGTGAGACATGGGTGAGATCGTATCTGTAGAGTGCTCTGCAAACTTTAAAGTGCCATGGAGTTTTCTGCTCCAACTCCTCCTCCTCCTCCTCCTTGTCATCATCATTTTCCCCCTCCTGGTGCTCACTGGCAATGTGACTATACATGGCCTCCCCTGTCCTCATGACTGTCTCCCACTGCCCAGAGTCACAGCTGGGAAGAGCCTTCTGCTTCCCTCCCTTGGCCCTGCCTCTGGGTTTCCCCTCCTCACCATTGGAGGCCCCTGACTTCTGGCTGAGCTGTGATCCCTGCTGATGGGGGCCTGCCATGGGAGGGGACCTGCCTGCTCTCTCAAGGAGGCCCAACAGGCCCAGCCACAGAAGAACTGAAGAAAGGATCTTCTCCCTCTGGCTTTGGGTGGGGATGGGGGAGGGGGAGCAGGTGTGGGGGGGATGTGACTAAGAGCCCCTGAGCATCCTCATGTCAAAATCCTCCAGTCTTGAAGACATCCCAAAGCCCATTATATTGATAATGCAGGAAATTAAATCATCCCACAGCCTGGGGGGGGGGTAGATGTTTCTGAAGATGCCATTTACCGTTTTGTCTTTCTGCTTATGCTTCCTGCATCTCCTCTAAATATTGATCCCCACCCTTCTGTGAGAATGGACTCAGTAGCACCATGGAGTGGTGCTGTGTGACAGCCTAAGGCGGAAATGGCTGGGATCTGGGATTTCTTCTGGGCAGGGAAGCCATCCCTCAGCAGGGCAGAGGGGCCTGGACCTTGAAGGACCTCCTCAGGATCATGCAGAGGAAATGGTTTACCCAAGGGCACCTGAGGCAGAATTTGAACCCAGACCCTCTGATTCCAAAGCCATTGCTTCTTCCTGGTGCTGTGGCTCTCAGGGAGTGGCCTTAGGCACAATGCAGTCAGTAAATGTGCTCCTGGCCACACTGTTCAAGCCATGGTCAGTGCAGGATCTGAACCCAGGTCTTTGGGACTCAGCTTCAGCTGCCTGTCCCGTTCACTGTGCTAGAGCTGTCACTAGCCATGCTGGTTCTCTGGGCATGGGCGAAAGACATCCTTGCGTGGAATTTCTAAGTCAGGTAGACATCAGTGTAGACAATGAGGGTGGGAGGAGAGCACCCTCATTTGGGAAGCCCTGGAATCTAACGAGCCTGCCGCTGGTGGGAGTGGGCAAGGGCTCCTGAAGCCATCTGCTGATGTCCCATCTTAATTTATGATTCTCATACACTAGATACTGAGCTTCGTCTCTCTCCTTTGAAGAGGAAAAATTGCTGTTAGGACCTTACAAATTGTGGTGGCTTGAGACAGCACTCTAACTGCACAGGCCTAATTACAGCTCTGAGCCACACAGACCCTGTTTCATCATTAGTGATACACACACACACACACACACATAACTTTGAGGCCCTTGAAATTTCCCTGAAAGTTAAGAACTTCTTAACCCAAAAAGCCACCCAAGCACCCCTGGAGAAGTTCAGCTTAGCTGAAGCTTCATCCCAATTGCAGTGTTAGGAATCCTCCAGAGGCTGCTTGGAGTCAGGAAAGCCCCCATGTCTGTCTGTCCAGTAGGGGATGAATGGTCAGAGCTCTGGGCACATGCACCAGCCCCTGGGAGTGTAGGGCCCCAAGGCCAGAGGTGCAGGGCTGAGTGCTGGAGGAAGCTGTCCATCATCTACTCCTGGCCTCCCCTCACTTTTTTCCCATTGGTGGAGCAGTCTAACCTGCCTAAGCTGTGCATTGGTGCTGACTTCCTGTGTTATATCCCACAGGTGACAGATCCCACAGGCACAGGGAGGAAACCCTATTGTTGGCTGTGCCCTGAGGAGGCCCTGATGTGGAAGGGGGCAGCTGCTCTGGAAGGGGGGGAGGAAGTCGGTTGAGTATGTGGTGGTGGGGGGAGGGGAAGAGCTGTTGTATAATTAGGAGGTTGTATTGCTTCACTAAAAATACCTCCTGAGTCAGCCCCTCCGTGACATCATGCATCTGCTGCTTGGAATACAGTTAAGGCCAAGTATCCCTTGTGTAGATAATCATCCCCAGCAGTAAAAGCCCACCCCTCAGGTACAGATCCTTGGGCCTGTGTCTACACTGGTGACTTCTTGCCCCATGCTACCCCAGCTTCCCAGTTGTTGGCTGGGAGGCTGCCTCGTCTACACCAGCCTGGCCTCTAGAGGCTGCCAAGGTCTGTTCCTGGGTGACCAAAGGCTTTGGTTCCCCAGAAATTAATGATTGCATTTCAATATGAATTGCTTCATAGCCCACAACTCCAAATCTCTCTAGCACCCACCCGCCGGCTGGATTGCTTACAAAACTGTGTTCTTTTCCAGGTTTCTATTTCTGCTCACGATTATCTAAAAAGATAAAGGGAAGCACAGCTGTCAAAGCATTGCCACCCCACCTTCTCCGGGGAGGCCTGGGAGGGGCAGGGAGGGCCCTGGTATTTGAAAGATTCCTTTGGTGCAATCTTTGCTCCTTCCACTGCTTTCCCTGCTAGGAGAGTGCTCCCTAACTGTCAGAACCGACCAAAGGAAGACGAATGTCTGTCTGGGAAAGGAAGGTGGGAATCCTTCTAGCTGAAATTGGAGGTGCTTGTTTTCCCTTCATGTGCTAGGTCCAAGTGCAGGAGCTGGTAATGTCTGGCAGCCTAACCTTCCCCAGCAGCCTCTTCCATGTCCTGCTCCCTCCCTGGCTCTTCTATTCCTGGCTAGGCCAGGAGGTCACTTCAGGGCACCAAAAAGCATGGTCCCCGTTGGGTTGACTTGGGTGCCATTTATCTGCCCCTTACCAGGCAGCATCTTTGGCTGTTCAGGCCAAGAATAAACACAGGGTCTTTGTAGCACAGAATGGTTGTTTGTTCTTGTAGCCAACTTGCAATCTTTATAATCAGAGGGTGGGAACATCATTGCTTCAATGAAGGAGCCTTCAAATGATGCCCATAGACTGGAGAAGAATGTGGACTCCTGGGCTCTGGATCTCCTTGAATGACACATAAATTACTGGGAAGTCAAAGCCTCTTGATGTCTATGTGTGTGCACGCCTGTCCTGATTCACGGTCTAGGCGCCATTCTGGGCAATTTTAGTTCATTGAGGAGAAAACTGCCATCTGCTTCCCCTGTGTAGCACACTTCATCTTCAACCCTTGTCAATACAATTTTTATGATTGGGAATACCAGGAAGGATTGCATGTGCTCTGGATGGTCCATCCAAACTGTCTAAGGCCATCACTTCCGACCACATTCAAGTCACCATCGAAAGGAATGATCCCAGAGAAACGATGCGACCAGTTCAACCCCTTCCTTCTAATTCTTATTGTGGATGTTCAGCAAAGTTTTATCCTTGCCCCCCACCCTTTCTATCCCTCCCTCCATCCCTGCCTCCCTCTCTACCTCTCACCTCATTGACTCCATGGCTTCATGGGTCACCTATGACACCAATGATGAAAACAGTATGTATCTCTCTCCTGACTCTCCATTTCCAGCTGCCAACTGGACATCACTTGGGTGTCCTAGCAGCATCTCAAACTCAACAGATCCAAAACCAAAGTTATCTTCCCGCACAAACCTGGTCTTCCTCCCAGCCTCCTCATTTCTTTGGAAGGGACCACCATCCTTCCTGGTTCATGGCATCATAGGATCATATTTTTTTGTGTGTGTGCTGGAAAGAACCTTGGTGTTCATCTATTCCAAACCCTTCATTTTATAGATGAAGTATCTGAGGCTGTGTCTTGCCCAAATTCTCCTACACAGTAAGTCAAGACTCACACTCAGCTCTTCCTGACTCCAAGTCCAATGTCCAGTCCCATGTATGCCCAGCACTGACTCCTCTTGGCCTCTTCCCCTCTTCTCAGTCCTCACCTCCTGTCTATTCCCAAGCATGGTTGATTCTGCCTCCATAGCATGGATCCTACATGTTCCCTCCCCTCCACTAAGGGGCACCCCTCTAGCTCAGGTCCTCATCAGCTGTTGCCTAGACTAATACAGTTGCCCCTTTGTGTGTTCTTTCTGCCTCCAATCTCTCCTCTCTCTACTTCATCCTTCACAGAGCTACCAAAATGAGCTTATGCATAAGTATGACCATAGCATTTCCCCTACCCTCACTCAGAAACCTTCACTGACTCCCTGTTGCCTCTAGGACAAAATATAAACTACCTAGGCTAGCAATTAAAGCCTTCCACAGTCTGGCTCCAACCTCCTTTGCTGACTTTGATCTCTTATTACGTGACAATTCTAGCCAAACCGGACAACTGGGGTCCCTACCCCCTCTCATCCTAAATTCTCCTGACTTCAGGGAAATGATCACTAAATTTCCCATGCTCCAGACTGGCTCTGCTCTTTCTGTCTTTGTGACTGTGGGCAAGCCATTTAGCCATTCTGTGCTTCAGTTTCCTCATCTGTCAAATAATGGTTGTATCCACCAGCTCTCAAGGTTATTTGGACATCAGTGCTTTATAAACTTGTGGAGAGGCAGCCTATAAGCATACAGTGATGATAAGTTATGTCATAATCTTTTACGAAGATGACCATGGTGAGCAGAGAACCCAAGCCTGGGAGTCATGAGGCCTCTCTGTCAGCCTGACCAAGATATCAGGGTCTCTCAAGTGCCTAGAACATAATAAGAGATCTCAGAGATTCCTGGGGACCATCAAGGCTGGACAGCTCATCAACCTCATTGACCCAGTAGCTCCTCTGTTCACAGGCATGGGGGAAGTGCTGGGGAAAGGGTACAAGGAAGTATCAAGAAATGGCCTCTACCCTCTAGGATCTCATGGTAGTGAAGGGGAGAAACTTCACTTGCATACATGTGCACATGCACTGTTGATGAGTTATGTAATGCAACAAGGTGGCACTAAATGAGCTTTCACATAGTGATCCAGGATGGATTGCCGAATGAGTGGGAGAGATGAGGACTATGAGTTCAGAGGATCCCAAGCTCACTCTGACCAGGCATAGTCAGGAAGGGTTCATGGGGGCAGTAGGATGGAAGCCAAGCGGGGAATCTCATAGCAAATTAAGTCAGGCATCAGAGTGAGTTAAGGGTGGTGTTGGTGGGGCTTGAGCAAAGGTGCAAGGTGGGAAATCCTGAAGTCTGGTCAAGGCAGAGTGAATGGACCAGACTGGCTAGAAAGCTTTGTGTAGGGGTCTTACGGGAAGTGAGTCTGAAAGAAGCTGGAGAGGATCTGGCAAAACATGCTGAGGACTTTGAGCTTGTTCCTGAAGGCTCCTGGGAGACACTGCAGGTTATCTGTGAAAAGCATAGCGGCTGTGTTTGAGGAAGATCATTTCACAGCTGAGCTCCAAGCCTCTAGGGAGAGGAGATATCACCTGAAGAACGCCAGGCAGGTGGTCAGGGTGACAATGAGGGATGCAAAGCAAGACATGGATGAAAGAAAATCATGTGGACTTGGAGGCAGTAGGTGTGCAGGGAGAGGGAAGGGGCAGACGTGACTCAGGCTTGGAGCTTTACCAATGTTGCAGCCCATTGGTCAGCATAGGTGGAGGAAGGGAAGGAGCTGGCTCCAGTGTGATTTTTTAAATTCATGAATGAAAAACCACTTATTAAGCACTTACTGTGTACCTACCCCATGCAAAGGACTGAGCATACAAAGAGAAAACAGTGAAGCGATATTTCTTTTTCTCAAGAAATATACGTTCTGCTTGGGAGGGACAATACACAGTAAAAAGATCATCTACCAAGCGAATTGGAAGGCTCCGAAGGCCTCTAGGGGGCTGCAGGATGGATGGCAAGGCCCAAGTGCCTCAGGCTTCCTCAGGAGGCCAGCGAACTGGGCTGGCCATGGGGGGAAGGGTTTTGGCCCCAAGGACGTAGAGGTGGTGCAGACGGTAGGGCAAAAGAACTTTGGGATCGGGCGTCAGGGCGAATGCTGACGTCTGCTGGTCTTCCATCTCACCAGAAGGAGGAGGAGGTGATCCCTAGCTCGTTAAGCCATCTTCATCATCACCATCCTCATCATCCTGGCGAGGGAGCACAGTGGATAGAACTCTGGACTTGGGTTCAAGAAGACCTGAGTTCGAATGTGACCTCAGAAACTTACCCGCCATGTGACCCTGGGCAAGTCACTGAACCTCTGCCTGCCTTAGTTTCCTCATCTGCAGAATGGGAGCCTCCTGACCCCCGCAGCTCCCATTGCGAGGGGCTCCGCACACTGTAAGGTTAGTTTGTGTGACGCCTGCGATCTCTGCTGTGACTGCTGGTGATCTGAGAACTGTTGGTACAGTAGAACATTGATGGCCAGAGTGTGCGTGTGGCTCTGAGGGTTGTCATGCGCTTTACAAACATTGTCACGGTGACTCTGGGAGGCGGAAGCCGTTAGTTATCGTCCCTGTTTGACAAACGAAGGAGCTGAGACAGATGGACAGACGGACGGACGGAGGTTAGTTCTTGCTTTGGGTCACACAGCCAGGAAGCGTCTGAGGCTGGATTTGAACTCAGCTATCCCTGACTTCGTGTCCAGGGCTCTCTCCACTGTGCCGCCTCATCGGGTGAACAGCCGGGCAGCCTGGCGGGCTATGAGCCGTCCCTAGCAGGGGAGAAGACGGACTAGGAAGAAAAGAGGGCGGAGCAGCCCAGCCCGGCCCGGCGGAGGAGATTCATCTTCTCGCTGCTGGGCTAGCCTGTAAGAACATGATGAACGGAAAATACAGGAAGATTTATGTGGACTGATGCAAAATGAAGCAGGGAGAACCAAGCCGACAATGCACTTATCGATCACAACAATTGGCAACAAAATAGTAAATGTCGGGTGCAATAAAATGGTAGTTGCCGAGCTTGGCCCCAAAAAGGAAAGATTAGAAGGGGGCTGACAGGATAGTCAAGTGTACTATACATAGGGACCTGGAATTCAGGCCTGGAGACGGAGATTTGGAGGGTTACAGGAGCTAAACCCTAGCGGTAGGGAACCATGGAAGAAATGCTGTCTTTAGGATCTGATAGCCTGGGCTTGCCTCTTAGACCTCAAAGTAAGTCACTGTGAGCCTCAGTTTTCTCATCCCTAAAGTGGAGGGGGAGTCCTGCTAGATGATTTTAAAGTCCCTACCCACTCATAATCTAGGATCCCATGAGTCAATGAGATTGCCGTGGCAGGGGGAGGAGACTCTGTCTCCCTACACTGTAAAGAAACCACCTCCAGCCACAGATGCGCTTGGGCTTCCAGCTCATGTTCAGAGGCCAGGGCCGTTAAAAAGTCAAAGCCCAACTACTGAAAAGGGAGTGATTGCTGATTCTGCCGGTTTGATTGGGTTGGATTTTTTTTTTTTTTTTTTTGCCCTATCCAGGACACTGGTATTGGGCTGACTCGGCTTTCTCAAATTTGCCGACCTTCACAAAGCTGGCTCACTGGGGGCTCAATGCTGAATCCATTTTCAGACTCCAGGTGTCAGTTTGAAGCCAGGATTGCCATGACTGCAAATGTTCTGAGCCTCAGAAGAACGTTCAAACCTTTGTCTGTCACCCACAGAGGGCTCGATAGTGAAGCTAAGGAAAAAAATCCCCCTTCAGGAGATCAATTGGAAAACATGCTTTAAATGAAGGGGTGACTTGAGTGGGCAGTAGCTTATGAGCTGGACTCCTTTTTCTCCCTTTAAGCTAAACTGTCTCATTAATGACTTTGCACCATCAATCACTGCCTGGCTGAGGTTCCTTGTCAGACATCGAGCAAGAAATGTCAACCTGAGAGAGACTCTGGCAGCTTCACAGCTCGGTTCCTTCCAGAGAAATATCGACACTTTGGCCCAAAATGTTATGACCTGACAGTTGAGTGATAACAACTGGGCTGGGAAATTTTCCAAAGAACCTCGGTACAAGAAGGAACAATATGTCTAAATTCATAGGCCATGCCAAAGTTGGAGGAGCACAGCTGATGACAGCCTGAGCATCCTGTGGTTTAGTGCTCCCAGAGTTCAAGAATGGGGTGGCTTCCTGGTAGGGCTCCCCTGAGGGGAGGGAGGGTCAGGCACAGAGCCAGAGGAGGTAGCTTCCCCTGTAATGCAATAGCCCCACTAATGGTCTAAGAGCTAGATTCTGACAGACAGCCCATGGGAGGGGTTTATTTTCAAGAGTTCACTTCATGTTTTTTAAACTAGCTTTTTTTTTTTTATACCTCCTCTTCTTTGAGTAGATGGGAGGTTTGGGGTATAAAACACTACATAGAATGTCAGACTTGATGGATGTGAAAAAAAATTGTTACAAAAATAGTTTTTTAAGAGGGGAGGGAGGAGGACTGTTGATAAGTGTAGATGATTTTCAAAAATCGTTTTTAAGAAAAAAAAAGTTTTATTGATGCCCTTCCTTTTTATCTAATGGTCTTTTCTGGATCTTTGCAAATCTACGCAGTTATCACCCACCACCCAGCCAAGATTGTATCTTCCTTTGTAATAAAGAAAAAACTAGATAAGTAAAGAATTTGCTAGAAATGACCACCCAAGGTCCCTGTAGACCTTGCCTCACCTGGAGAGGAAGGAATCCTGATTCCTTCTCCAGAGCCAGTATTTTCTGATGGAGTCCGCACAACTTGGATGCTTGTGTAAAATCCAGATGTGCCTTCACTCCTTTCACTTTCACTAAAGGAACACAAGTTGCCTTCCTTTCTCTGCTTCCTGATTACTTTGAGTAATCATTCCGGCCTTTTCTTCATTCCGTGCTAGGGTTAGGTCTGAATCAGTATACACAGATTAAAGAGATTTAGCTAGGGAGCTTGCTTAAGAGGCTGAAGGCAACTCAGAAGAGACTATGAAATTTGCATAAATTAGGGAGATTAGAGCTAAAGAGAAGGGGGTCTGGGATGGGCTTTGAATCAGAAATCAAAGACTATATGATACTAAGCAATGAAGGTATATGTCTCCATACTGACACATCAAAAAAAAAAAAAAAAGAAATGGTCAACTGACCCATCAATGGGCATTTATTAAGAATTTACTTGTCTCCAGTTTCTATTGAAAAACCAACTCCAGGGGTTATTGCCACATCTAGGAGGATTGGGTAGGAATAGGGTGAAAAGGACCCATCAAATAGAAGGAAAGACCTAGGGGGGCTGGGGGAGGGGTCAAGTCTGATTTCATAATTGAGGTGCAATATATAGAGAGAGAAAGTTGGAGGGCTAGTGTGTGTATATACACATGCATGTATACGTGTACATATATATACATACACTTATACACACGTATGTATGTATGTATTATGTATGTGGAAAAGCTCACTTTCCATTGGAGCTACCCCAAAATGTTTTGGACTGGCCAGGAAGTAGTGTGGCATTGTGGGATGAATGGACTGTGTCTCTATTCACAAGACCTGGGTTCAAATCTTTCCTCTGTCGCACTACCTGTGTGACCGTGGGTGTGTTACTAATGGTCAGACTAGATTGACTCTAAGGTCCCTTCCACCTTGAAATCTATAGTCCTCCGAGCCTTTGAGAGGGACTGACCCTGACTGGAAGTCTCCAAACCCATGCTGAAGGGCCACTTGGATGGGGAAGGGGAGAACAGGCAGGATGCCTTTTCAGATACAAATTAGACTGCAGACTTCTGAGGCCCCTTCCAGTTCTGAGATTCTGAGTTTCTAGGACTAATCATTACATCCCAGGCCTTTGTTATGTTTGAATGGAAGCTCCTTGTGGGCAGGAGCCATCTTAATAGGTAATTGTGTTCCTCACGCTCAGCACTTTGTGTCAGGCATAGCATAAATACTAAATAAGTGCTTCTTCATTCAAGTTGGGTCAACAGACACTCATTAAGCACCTACTATGTGCCAGCCACTCTGCTAAGTACTGGGGATTTAAAGAAAGGAAATAAAGAGGCCTTGCTTTAACAGAGCTAGTGATCTAATGGGGGCAAGGGGGTGGGTATGTTGGGCAAGCAACTGTGTACAAATAATGGAAATGATCAAGACAAATAAGCAATAATCCCATACGCTCATGTGAAATATGTCATTGGCCTGGAAGCCCACCTGGGTGCACTGACAAGGATCAGCAGGCGTAGGAGCCCCAGTGGATCTGCAGCCAGGACCCCCAGATGGTTCTGAGCCTGACCAGAAGCTCCTCTGATGCTTCCTGGCAGACCCTGAGTCAATAACCACAGCGGCTGGCATCTGTCCCTGCTGACCTAAGCAGCTGTGATGGGGGAGACCCCCTAGTCAGCCCGAGTCACCAAGGGGCAAGACACACAGGTGGGAAAGGGAAGCGGTCACCTTCGAGACAAGGACACTTGGCATCCATTGATCTCTGGTAGTAGTCTGGTTCCATCTTGCCCCTTTTTCTGAGTGAATGAGTCATTCTTGTTGTTTCAGAGAAGGCCGCCTCCTAGCAGAGGAAGCGCCATGACTGAGTATTTCAGGTGGTTCTGCCTGCCTCTGCACTGGGGCTGTTAATTTGGTCAGGGTTGGCACAAATGAAGTGTGGGTTTCCCCCAGAACTCTAAGTATGGCGTGGGTATGTAATCTGTGTTCAGTAAACAGGAATAGAATCACAGGATGCTGAAGTCACGGAGGCCTTAGAGACACATTGAGAGCCATCCACCTATTTAAGAGAAGAGGAAAACGGATGGGCTGGTTCAGAAGGAAGACAGGATGTGAGCAAGGCCACATAGCTCCTCCCATGACCAAGTTGGGACTGGCCATGGCTGTTTCCATTAGCTGGTGAAAATGCCCTGGGGCAGGGGCAGTAGACTCCTCTTGGGGAACTGGGTTCAAATCCCCATACTAAAGATCTGAGCTTTGTGGCTTAGCAGGCAGAAAACTACAGAAAGTTTAGGCTGCATTAAGAAAAGAAAGTTTAGCATGAAGTGATAATTCCATTGTATATTGTCCTGCTCATGCCACATCTATAGCATGGTGTATTGTGTTCACCTCTGGATGCCACATTTTTAGAACATTGATAAGCTGGAACATGTCTATAAAATGGCAAGCAGAGTGGGAGAGGACAGTAACAGCTGCCGTATGAGGATCAGGTGAACAACTTGAGCAGCCTTAAAGGGGCCATGAGGGCTGACCTCAAGAATTGGAAGGGCCACCATGGGAAGAGGGGAAAGAATCCATGTGCTTGGCTTAGAAAGTAGGAGCGATGTCTGGAAGATTCTGAGGCAAACTGAGATTTATGGAAGAGAAAGCTTCCCAATGTTTGGAGCTGCCCGTAAATGGGACAGGAAGTAGTGGCCTTCCCATTGATGGAGGGCTTTAAGTAAAGCCTTGGTGACCTCTGTTGGGGGATGTTGTAGAAGGAATCTCAGCTCAGCAGTGGGTGGGTTTAGCACCTCTGAGGTCCCTTATAGGATCTCCATCACTGCTGCCCCATAATGGTCACTGTTGACTGACTTGGAGCATCCAGACCAAGGCACACTGGCTAGTACAACAGTGGAAGCTCTGTAAGAGACTTTCATCTGAGGCTTTAGTTATTATTCCTGAACGGAGTCGAGTTGGGAAGGGAAAGGGAGAGTCCTAGGCTTGGCCACAGAGAAATACAGATCCCAGAGAAATACAGATACAGAAATACAGGCTATGTTCATCTGGGGCGGTCCCCAGGCACCTCGAGCATGGCCGCATTGTGTGAGTGGGGCCCTGGTCTACACGTAAGCCTGAGGGCTGTTTTCTTTTTCTGCCCCAAATGGTTTTCTTCACGCCATTAATCTTTCTAAAGTAAGTCATTGGAGTCTCCCCCTGACCCTGCCCCCCATAAACAAGCTGGGAGGAAAGAGCCATGACAGCTCAGTGACAGTTCCATTGACAGCCCGAAAATGGCAAGGAAGCCGGCAGAGGCCAGAGGAACACCTGTTTTCTGTTTCTGCCTCACCTAGGTCAAAGGCTCTTCTTGGTGCTTTGAGGACAGGAACAAAAGCAAGCGAGGGAGCGATGGGAAAATGGATCTCACTGGAAGAGCTAGGGAGAGCAGGCTGTGGCTGCCTTTGGAAACCACACAGCTCTTCAACACCTCCCTCCCCCAACACACACACGTGTACATGCATGCACGCATGCACACACACATATACATAGATGCACACCTATACCAGCTTTTCCCTGAAACAAGAGCCCATTTTTTTTAACACTGATGTTCTTCAGGTAATGTGTGCAGTAGCTAGACACTTAACTGGGTATCATCAGTAGGACCTTGGAGAAGCACTTTGTTGGCAGGAGAGGGCAGTATCACGTTACAGGATAGAAAAGGCCCAGTGGCCTCCAGCCTCCTCACCCAAGTGAAATTTCTCTCCCCAATGTCACTAACAAAATCTTCATTGCCAAACCTCCCAGCCTTTTCTGCACCTCTGGACAATGGCAAGCACCCTCTTGTCCTGGATGCCTCTTCTGTTTTGGTCTCTAGGCTGCCATCCTCTCCTGGCTCTCCTCCCCATCTGGCCAATCCTCCACAGGCTCCTTCGCTGCATCTTCGTGGCATCTCAGATTCAGCGTCTAAAGCAGAGCTTGTCATCTTTTCCCCAAACCTTCCCCTCTTCCCAGCTCCCTCATGTATGTGGAGGGTGCCACCATGTTCCCAGCTAATCAGGCTCATCACTTCAGTGTCATCTTTTCCCCTCCCTTATTCTCTCCTTCCATATCCAAAGACTAGCCAAATTTGGACGTTTCTACTTTCAAAATGCCTCCTAAATCCAGGCACCACACTGCTGCTCTCAAGCCAGTGAAGGCCCTCCTCACCCGTCACCTAGACCCCTGCCAATAGTATCTCCCCAAAGCAGTGCATCCTGTACTGAGCTGCTGCAGTGGTCAGGGTGGTGGGGGGAGGGGGAGGAGATTAAGCAGTTATTATGTATGTCAGGCACTGTCCTAAGCACTTGGAATACAGACACAAGCCGCCAAGACAGCCCCTGCCCTTAAGGAACATGTATTCTAATTGGAGAATACAAAACATAAAGGATTCTGGGAGATGGATAAGGGACTCATGACAGGTATGGAGACCGTAGGCCTGTGCTCCACCAAGAGAAGGCAAAAAACTGCCTATCAGAGGTTAGGCTATGACGGAGTTCGCTTATATCACAGTCATAACAACACTGGACTTGGGGAGCCTTACAGTCCACCAATACCTCCAGATTCTTTTCTGACAAAATACTGGCAGTCACCCCCCTCCCTCTATCCTGTGCTTGTGAAGGCGATCTTTTTCGATTCCTAGAACATGTAGGTTATTTTCCTTTCCCCCAATCTTTTGAAATAGACTTAGTAGTGGTATTGCTGGGTCAAAGGGCATAGGAAGTTTAATAACTCTTGGAGCATAATTCCAGATCGCTCTCTGAAATGGTTGGATCAGTTCACAATTCCACCAACAATGAGTTAGTGTCCCAATTTTTCCACATTCCCTCCAACATTTATCTCTTTCCCCTTCAATCATTTTAGCCAATCTAGTGGGCACAAAATTATTTCTCAAGGTTGTTTTAACATGCATTTCTCTAATCAAGAATGATTTAAAGCATTTTTATATGACTATAAACTGTTTTGATTTCTTTATTGGAAAATTGCCTGTTCATATCCCTCCGGCCATTTATCAATTGCGGAATGACTCATATTCTTCTATATTTGACAAAGTCCTATATATATTTTGGATATAAGACCTTTACCTGATAAACTATCTATAAAAATCTTCCCCCAATTTTGTTTTCCTTCTAATCTTGGCTATATTTGTTTTATTTGTACAAGCCCTTTTTAATTTAACTTGATCAAAATTATCCATTTTATGCCTAATTTTTCTGTCTATCTCATTCATTCATAAATGGTTCAACTATCCATAAGTCTGATAAGTAATGAGTTCCATGTTCTTCTAATTTTCTTGTAAAATCTCTCTTTATATCTCGGTCATGTATCATTTTGACCTGATCTTGGTAAATGGTGTGAGATATTGGTCCAATTTCCATTTAAGTCTTAATTAGATTCAAGTCTTTGTGTCTGCTGACCAGAGTTCAGCTTCTTTCTCATTCTGTCCTCCCAGTCCCCTCACACTTATTGGTGGATCCAGTGGCCAGCCAAGAGCCCCTGGGCTACCATCGTTCCCCACTCTGGGTCATCACTGCTGCAAAGTCTTGAGGAGTATCTTTCCTCCCCCTTGTGGGCAGTGGTTGACCACGTGGACATCAGAATTCTATGGAATCTTAGCTTCTTCCATACTCCAACTCAACATATGCAGGCCCAAATCGATGTTACCCTATGCGGCCTTTTCTTCTCTCTTACCTCCTGATGAAGGATAGAAGGACCTTTGTCATATAAACCAGTTGATGATGATGACGCTAGTAGTGGTTAATGTTGGTATTGATGTCATAAAGGTATACAAATTGTTTACGTGTTATCACATTTGAGAATTAAGGGGTGTGGCACCAGAACCAAAAATACTAACCCCCAGTGGGCACTCCCAAACAGGCTCTTCTCCATCGTGCCCTCTCTCAGCCCCTTCCATTACCCAGCAGGTTCTTTTTCTCCTGCTGTCAGTGTATAAAATTCAGGGTGAGATGAAGGACCTCAATTCCTTTCCTTTGTTAAATGAATCTCCGGGACACAGGTTTTTCCCTTTCATAAATGTTCTGGTCTCCCTGGTCAGAACAGTTGTGAGCAAGTGATCTTTCATCCTTTCAATCAAAGTGATGGATAATCAAGTATGTCCTATAGAATCACGTCACAGAGAGATCAGCCATAGGAAGAATCAGGATCGGTTCCCCAGGTTCCTGCCATGTGGGGCTCTTGCTTAGACTGTGTCCTTGTTCCAGCTAGAGCTGAAGGAGTGGTCTACAGGTTCAGTCATAGGATGAGGCAGCCATTGAGACGCCCAGAGTCCCAAGCTACACAGGAAGCATGAGGATGAAACAGAACAAGATCTGGGCCTGGAGTCAGAAAGATTCAAGTTCAAATCCTGCCGCAGCCCCTTGCTTGCTGTGTGACCCTGAGCAAGTCACTTACCTTTGTCATCTCTAAAAAGAGGATGATGATAGCACTTCCCTCCCAGGGTTGTTATGAGCATCCATAGAGCACCTACATAAAGCACTTTATAAGCTTTAAAGGGCTATGTAAATGCTGATGGTGTCGCTTCATTGCTGTGGTTATGGTGGGAGTGGGCGTGCTTAATCTTGGAATTGGAAATGACCTTCACAGTCACACTGTCCAACCCATACTTGAAGGACCAACTCTGCCATCCTATTCGCACCAAATGGTTGGCCCTCCAGCCAAAGGCTCAAAGACTTCTGGAGAGGGGAAGGCTCCACCTTTCCTCTCCCCCAGTGGCCCACAGCTAGCTCTCAGCTAGGGGCAGCTAGATGGCACCATGCCATGGTGAACAGAGCCCTGGTCCTGGAGTCAGGAAGACTCATCTTCCTGAGATCAAATCTGGCCTCGGACACTGTGTGACCCTGGGTAAGTCACTTCACCCCGTTTGTCTCCATTCTTCATCTGTAAAATGAGTTGGAGAAGGAAATGGCAAACCCTTCCAGTATCTCTGCCAAGAAAACCCCAAATGGGTCATGAAGAGTCAGACATGATTGAAATGAACAGCAACAAGGTTGTCATGTTCTGGGCCCAGCTTTTTAAATCTTTTCCTCGACAGCTTCCACTGATTGCTTCTAGTTGGGCCCTCTGGGGCCATTCTGCTGCAGGTAGCTAACTGATTGGGAGCAGGCTCCTTGAGTCTCCTGGGTCAGCGCTTGGTGGTCCTGTCTTCAGTTTTAGCATTTAACATTATGGAAACAAGATGGGCCCCTGAGTCAGAAAAGGGTGGCCAGACTCCATCGAGTTGGAATTGATTTCCTGGAGTAAAAAGCCGTTCCTAGGGATTATTTCACTGGGCAGCTGGGATGTGCTGCCACATCTGACTCAGAAGATTTGCTTTTCTTCAGATCATTAAATGAAGCTCTTGTAAAGCCAGCATTTTACTAACTGGCCAACCCATCATTCCACTGACCTTCAGCACCAAGTCAGCATGGCTCGGGCTTGGTTTTAGCTTTTCAGTTTCCTTGTCAGGTTGGGATGAAAACCAAGATGGGGACTCAGTGACATTTCTCATTTATACCTCCCTGAATCTTCCATGCATTCTTCACAATTAACCTCCCAGACATGAAGGGGAGGGACAGGATTCCCAAATGAGTGTGTTCTGAGGACATTCAAGGGGCTTGGTTCAGGCCACTTCAGTTTTGTGGGCAGGTTTTTTCCTATTCTGTCATAGTCATCGGGGTCTCTTTCTCCCTGAAACAGATCTAACATTTAGGTTTACCAAGCACTGGAACTAAAGCATTGCATTTGATTCTTACAACAGCCATTTGAGATGCATGGTGGTACAGTGGACAGAGGACCAGCCTTGGAGTTGGGAAGGCCTGGGTTCAAATCCTGCCTCTGACATATACTAGCAGTAGGATGCCCAGGGGCAAATCACAACCTTTCCTAGACAGCTTTTTAAGACTGAGGCAGCTTGAGGCAATGTAGAAAAAAATCATCTTCCATGAAGTCAGAGGATATGGGTTCTGTTTGAACCTCTGACACATCCTACCTGCGTGACTTTGGGCAAGTCACCTTAGTTTCCTCATCTATAAAATGAGTCAGCTCCCTCTGCCTCCAGATTTGTGATTTTACGTTTTGGACAAATGGCCCTTTTGTATCAGGGAAGGAAGTTGACATTTGAGAAGTTCTCTGCTTAGACAAAGTTCAAGGGCAAGATGATGATGGTGATGATGATGGTGGTGATGGTGGTGGTGATGATGGTGATGGTGATGATGGTGATGATGATGGTGGTGATGATAATGATGATGGTGATGATGGTGGTGGTGATGGTGGTGGTGATGATGGTGATGGTGATGGTGATGATGACGGTGGTGATGATAATGATGATGGTGATGATGGTGATGATGGTGATGATGGTGATGGTGATGATGGTGATGGTGATGGTGGTGGTGATGGTGATGATGGTGTGATGGTGGTGATGATGGTGATGGTGATGGTGGTGGTGGTGGTGATGATGGTGGTGATGATAATGATGATGGTGATGATGATGATGGTGGTGATGATGGTGATGGTGATGGTGGTGATGATGGTGGTGGTGATGGTGATGCTGATGGTGGTGGTGATGGTGGTGATGATGGTGATGGTGATGGTGATGATGATGGTGGTGATGATAATGATGATGGTGATGATGGTGATGGTGATGATGGTGATGGTGATGATGATGATCAATTCCTATAGAGTATATTCTCACTGAGGTATAATTATTCCTATTTTATGGTTGAGAAAACTGGGGCCAAGAACAATGAAGTGACTTGTTCTTGGCCAGGTGGCAAAGCTGAGATCCCCAGAGTAGCCTCAATCTGTTATTCTTTTGTTCCCTGTCCGGGTTATCTTTTAGACATCCTAGGATAGTGAAAGCGCCTTAGAGATCATAGCATTCAATGCCCTTGTTGTATAGATAGGGAAACTGAGCCTAGAGTAAGGCAGTGACTTGCTCAAGGGTGCATAGGTCACACCTCCTAAAGTAAGAATTCACGCCCAGCTCTTCTGATTCCAAATCCAGCACCCAGCCCTCTCCCAGGTATACCCAGGTAAACTGAGGGTCCTCAGAGTTTGTCAGTGAACCCTCATTGAGTGCCTATTATGTACCAGCTGTTGTGCTGCTCACTAGAGATACAAAGAAAGACAAAAGACAGTCCCTGCCCTGGAGAAAGTCATGGTCGAAAGAGGGAAAGTAGCTTCCCAGTGCTCGTCAATCGCATTAATAGAATAGCTAGGTCTAGAGCCCAGGACGTCACATTCTTACTCTGCTCTTCTTTTTCCCTGGGCTGTCCTCTTTGACAGTTCATTTTTGGTTCCTGCGTTGTCAGTCAACCATGTGTGTGTGTGTGTGTGCACATATGTGTGCATGTGCGTGCATGTCTATGTGTATGTGTGTAGAAGAGAAAACCAAGTTAACGTGTTTCTGTTTCTTCCTCTCTCTCAGTGTTGAGCATTGGTGAAGGCGGCTTCTGGGAAGGCAGCACCCGGGGCCACATTGGCTGGTTTCCTGCTGATTGTGTGGAGGAAGTCCAGTGTAAACCAAATGAAAGCAAGCCAGGTAAGGTTTAGGAGTCATCCAAATGACTCATTTCTTTTTTTCTACCACTGAATGAAAAGAAACGTCCCATCTTGTCCCTGGGCCTCAGGCAGCTTTTGTCTGTCTTGGCCTGTTGATAACTCCCCAACCGGCTGCCTCAGCAGGGGGCTGCCTGAGCTGCTTGGATGGTCCCCACTCACGTGAGCTCGTGTTTGCATCTCTTTGCTGGGCTTTGTGTGTGATCCTGGAGATTGTAGCTGTTTGCCATTGTGCTTCTTTTTCCTCACAGTTTAGAAGCTCTCTGCAGACAGGGAGCATGCTTTCTTGGAAATTCAGTGTCTCCTTCAGTGTGCCTAGCACAGACAAGTCTTTGCAGGCTCGCTTACTCCATGTGTGTTGAATGTACTTTAACTGGTGGATCTAATACTGAATTATTTTCCTCTTCCATGACTCTTGCAGAATACCCTAGCTCTGCCAGTCATGTTTTAAAGTAGGTCCTATCTCCCCATCAGTGATGTAATGGACAGAAGACTGGACTTGGAGTTTGAATCCTTTGTGTCACCCTGGGCAAGTCACTGAGACTTTCCCAGCCATACTTACCTTATTTGCAAAATGAGGATAATATGGGAGTAGTATGAGAATCAAATGAAAAATATGTGGAAATACATTTATAAACCGTAAATCGTTACAGAAGTATTACTAGCATTCCCTTCCAAGCTCTGGAAATGGTTCATTAAGCTAGGTATCCAAGTGCTTAGAGCACTGGCCCTAGAGTCAGGAAGACCTGAGTTCAAATCCAGCCTCAGACACTTCCTAGCTGTGCGACTCTGGGCCAGTCGTTTAGCCTCTCTTTGCCTCAGTTTCCCTAAACCGTAAAATGAGACTAATAGCACCTTCCTCTCAGAGCTGCTGTGAGGAGCACATGAGATCATCATTATAAAGTGCTTAGCACAGTGCCAATATGCAGTAAGTGCTCTATAAATGCTTATTCTCTTCCCTTCCCCTCACCACTCCAGCCCTTTTAGGCTCACTCTCCTGGGGTTCACCTCTAGTTCCCCTTGGGATGGGGTTACTTCATGTGTGCATTAGTTTGTCCTGCATGTTACTACTGACCTCCAAGCCAAGTTCAGTTATGGAACCAGAAATAGGCCTCATGTTCTAACACAGTGGACTGGAGGGAGAATGCCTCCCCAGTGTTTGAACTGGGTCCTAGCGGTTGGGCTGGGAGGCCTCCTAGTCCTAACTCCTTGGGGTTCACAGGAGGAGCCCGAGGCCCAGAAAGGGTCAGACTTGATCACAGACCCAGAAGAGGATTCCAGGGCCTTCCCCTGGCTCCCCACAGCCCTCTGGGCCACCCCACTAGCCTTGTTTCACTTTCAGTGACTAGCATGGTGAGGGATGCAGAATGGAAGTCTCACTGAATGTGACACAGCCAACTCCCTAAGATGTTTGGATTCCTGACTTGCTTTGGAGCTTATGTGGTTTGCTATGTGAGACACACATCCTACCCCTTCTCCCCTTCCCAAATAAGCTCCTGGAAGGAGTCATTGGATCTCTTCTCTCCACTCTAGCCCACTGCTCTCTGGGTGGGGACTCTGCATTTTGACTGCAGTGGCCTTCCCCAAGGGGGCCAATGACCTCTTTACTGCTGGGCCCAAGGGCCCTTTCTCAGGCCTCCTCCTCTGGGACTTCTGTCGCTTTGTCAACTGTTGAGAACCATGCTCCGCAGTCTCCTTTACTGGACTCCCATCTCCTGCCCACAAGTATGGGCGTCACACAAAGTTCTGTATGTGACTTTCTTTGCTGGAGTGATTCAAAATCCGGCCCTTCAGGATCTTAGCCTACCTATCTAGCCAACTGTGCAATAGAAAACCAGGGCTTCTTCAGCCTGGGTGTGTTATGATCTGCCCTTCCACTGCCTCCCCACCCCACCTTTTTCCACTTCGTAGAGGAAGCCACAGGACCTGGGCCACCAGAGCCCAATCCTATGCCTGGCCACCTGGGGTGGGAGGAATTAATGCATTCAACTTTGGATCTCGGCCCTATGACTCTGCTGCCCTGATTGGCGAGTGTGTCCAAACTCCACCTAACCCACTCTATATAGCTGTGTATGGTCATTCTTCACATCCCATCACACCAGCCACCAGGACACCAGGGCTGATGCAGACCTCTCACCATCTTTCCTACTGCTGTACCACCACTTTCTTCTTCTTCCTCTTAACCTGAGAAGAAGAATCACTTCAAACACCACCATTGCTACTTAAAGGGCCATGACAGTTGGCCGCCCCATCCCCCTGTTTACCACCAAAAAGTCCCCTCTCTGCATTCTTTTGCCATTCGAATGAGCAGCTCTGGGAGGGTATAGATAGCCCCCCTTTTGTATCAGGATCCCAGCACCTTGAATCCTACTCGATGTCAGTCCCCATGGGTTCATCATCTTCTCTCTTCAGGTAACTGTTCTATTTTTCCAGCCCTAATCTGTCCCTCTGGCCAGTCCTGCCTTAGCACTGACTGTTAGTCATGGCTACCAATTTGTTCCCTTAGCACTTAAACCCAAGGACTTCCAACAGAACTCATTCTCTTTTCCCCTAACCAATCCCTCCCTCAAACAGCCCTGTCCTGTCCTTCAAGGTCTGGATTTACAGCCTGGTGCCTCCTCCCCACCCAGCTGCCTGCTTGTGGTCATTCTACCTCCCCAATCCTTCTCCCTCTCAACCCCTGCCTACCACCATATTAGCTCAGGCCCTCATCATGTCTCACTAAGACTGTCGTAACAGGCTTTTCTCTCTCCTCCGTGCTTTCAGACTCTTCGTCCTCTAGCCCACTTCCCAGTTAGCTACCAAAAGTCTTCCAAAGGGCCAGGGCACTCCCCTGCTCCAAAGTCTCCCATGGCTCCCTAGTGCAATCCAGTCCAAGAAGCTCTTGTAAAGCCGCCATGATGCACAAGGCATTGCTCTGGGCACTGGGCAGACCAAGCCAATTCTTCTAAGAGCAAATGCAAATGTCTCAGCCTGACATTTAAGGCCCCCACAATCTGGCTTCAACTTACCTTTGCAGGCTTATTTCATATTACTTCCCTTCACACACATGCCATCTTCCAGCCAAACTGGACGACTAGCTAGCTGTTCCGGAGCTCAGAATTCTCTCTCCCTCCTCCGTGTATTCACACCAGCCCTCCCCCGAGGCTGGAAATCACTGGGTCCTCTGCTTTCCAATCCAGATGCTACCTCCTACATGAAAACCTTCCCTGATCCCCTCCCAAGCCCACCCCAGTGGGTAGCAATCATTTCCTCCTTAAATGAGCTTATGGTTCTGACTGCCATACCACCACCATCACCACCGCCCGAACGGCTTGGAAGGAAGAGAATCTTTTTGTCTCTGCATCCCTGGTACCAGTCCAATTCCCTGCCCTTAATAAATGACTCTGGGATTTAATTGAATTGATTTGGACCTCCTGAGTTGAATTGCTGTGAAGAGTGATATTGTAACATGAAGTCATTAGTTCTCAATAACAGGAATTGCACCTGAATATTACAAGGGGGACTAATGGCTGGTCCTAAGGCTAGAGGATTGGTGACTTCCTCCCCATGGGACCCTGCACAGATGGCGGGCACAGCAATGATGGAGCTGGGTCATGCTTCCTTTCACAATAAAGCCTGTCTCTCTCTCTCTCCCTCTCCCTCTCTCTCTCTCTCTCTCTCCCTCTCCCTCTCTCTCTCTCTCTCTCTCTCTCTCTCTCAGGAGAAGTCCCTTTGGGACTTTAAGATGTCTCTTATTTCACTGTAGCCAAAATTAGCACAATGAACACCAACACATAGAAAATTTATACTTACAGAATTATGGAATGTTCAACCTCCATGGACCCTTAGAACATAGAATGTCAGGACTGGGAGGAACCTTAGAATCCCTGAGTACCAAAGCCTGGAGGGACCTTCAACCATAGAATGTAGTGTTAAAACAAGGAATCTCAGAGCAGGGAGCAATCTGAGAAGTCATCTAGATCAAGGGTTTCATCCAGTCCACAACACTCCCAAGCCTATCCTAGTCCAAATTAAAATAAAATTGGGAAATATTTAACTGAAATAAATAAAAATACAATAGAACAGATACCATTCCATTTGAAAGCTGCATGGATCCTCGAGTATGGATCCGTGGCCCCCATTTCTGTTTGGGTTTGATGGCACTGACCTGGACCCCTCCCCCTCATGTTAGAGACAGTGAAACTGAGGCTCTGCAACACTTAACTCAAGCAGAGCAGTTATTTTTGGTGAAACCCTTTTGTCATCACTTATGGATTTTGAGTCCTTTTGGCTCCCATTCTGAAGTTTCACTTAGAAGAAGCTTCTTGCCTTTTGCCAGCAGTTTGTTTGGGGGCTGGGAGTTTGTTGCTTTCTTGGCACATCCACACCCTTTATAGTGGATGTCTCGGGGGTGGGGTAGGGCATATTTAGCAGGGAAAGGTTATAGTCCTAGAGCCAAAATGACCTGGCAATCCAGTCAGTCTCAGACCCACATTTGACAGAGAAGAAAACGGACCAGGGCAGATTAAAGGACTTGTCCAGCAAGTGGTCTAGGAGGCAGTAGTTTTATTTTTTTTTTCAGCCTGCTAATCATTAGCAAACAAAAACATTTGCCAGGAGGGAGCAATGTGGGTATATTGGACAAAGTGGGATATGAATACAAGGGTCTAGATCTTCAGCAGGAGGTAAAAATCAGGCCAAAATTCAGTATTACCCCGATGTCAGAATAGCTAGGAGAGAGAGAGCTGGACCAAAAGGCAGAAAGTGTGGGTTTGACTCCTGCTCCCCTCTGCCCCTTCTCAAAGACCCCTCTTTGCAAATGGCTGCTCTCAGTGCGATGCTCTCAAGAAAGGCCATGGCAGGAACTCCGCTTCTTCTCCAAGGGCAAGTCAGCCTCCTTCTCTGAGAGGAGCTCCTTCTGCTCTGCCTGGATGAGGTGCCTGCATTTACAAATGCAAACTGAGGGTTTTACTTTGACCAAGTGCACTTCAGGTTGGGGGATATTTGCAGCTCTCCAGGCATAAGAACTCAGTTTCCTAAGAAAGTTCAGGTAAATAACAGGACTCATTACCCTTTTATGGCTGAAAATGGTGTTCAGACAAAGCTCAGACAGCCTTGTTGAGCACTCCTCCCTAGTTGCTTGAATTTACCCTGGTTTTTCCTGTGCCCAATTTGGGGCCACTTGCCCTTTCCAGAATCCCCAATACCATGAGGAAACTCTAACAGATGGAATACCAACCTAGCAGTTAGGAGGCCTGGGTTCAAGGCCACTAATAACCACCTTTGTGAACCGAGTGAAACGTTTTAGCCTTTGAGGGCTTCGTTTTCCTCTTCTATAAATTGGATAAAAGATCTGAGGATTTAGAGCTGAGAAAGGTCCTTAGAGATCACCTAGTCCAACACTTTAATTTTATAGATGACAAAACTGAGACTCGGCAAGGAAACTCAGTGGCCCAGGGCCACATGAAGAGATGGCAACAGAGCTGGGAAGCCATCTCACTAACCTGTCAGGAGCTTACTTTGTGAAAAAGAAGGGTAGAGTCTGTGAACTGTCATCCCTTTGGAGAAAAATGAAGTAGATGGAATCCTTTCTCTGCATGCCCCCTATTACTTTTACATTGCTTGTGGGGGAGGGAGAGAGGTGGAGGGAAGGAGGAAGGGAGAGGAGAGGAGAGGAGAGGAGAAGAGGGGAGAGAGGGAGAGATAAAGGCAGACAGAAAAGGAGGAGGGGAGAGAGTTCTCCTTGCACTCTTCCTTCTTGTAGTACCTGTGACATCTCTTTTTATATTATTTTTCTCTTGGGCCTCCATCTCAGGTCTCAAAGGATTTTTTATTTTTCTTTTTTGATTCTTTGTTTTATTTTTAAAATAATATTTTATTTTCCCTCAATTACATGTAAAAACAATTTTTAGCATTTGTCTTTTTTTTAATTTTGAATTTCAAATTCTGTCCTTCCAGGTTCTCTCCCTTCCCTGACACAGTAAGCAATCTGATATAGGTTATACATGTGCAATCACGAAAAACATATTTCCATTTTAGCCATATTGTTGAAGAAACCTCAAACCAAAGGAAAAAAAGCAAAGAGGGAAAGAAAGTGAAAAATAGTCTACTTTGATCAATACTCAGACCCCATCAGTTCTTTCTCTGTAAATGAACAGCATTTTTGATCCTAAGTCCTTCAGAATTGACTTAGACCATTGTATCACTGAGAATAGCTAAGTCATTCGTAGTTGATGATTGTTACAATGTTGCTGTTACTGTGTACAATGTTCTCCTGGTTCTGCTCACTTCATTCTGCATCAGTTCATGTTAAGTCTTTTTTTTAATTAAGCTCTTCGTCTGCCTTCTCTCCACAGCCAGTTTTATGAATTGGTTCTAGGTTCCACCAGGGGTAGATTTGAGGAGGAACTTTCCTGGCCTCAGAACAGAGTTGCTGGGGTGGGGATGTGGAGAGTTCCAAGGTCCCCAGAGGTTATCTGCTTCAGGCAGTATGGTGAAAAGGAGTGAGATATGTAAACTCACTTTCTCCAGCCCAAAGCAAGGAGGATTCAAACATCTCTCCTCTACCAGAAGTACTAGAACAAAAGCTCATGTATGGAGCCCTATCATGTTTGCAGAGCAGTCACTTAGTCAGTCATATTTTAAGTGCCTATTGTGTGCCAATAAGAGCTCTTTCTATGACAGAACTACTCAGGCTTCCTTAACACCTTGGGCTTTAGAAAGTGTTCTTGTGTCATATCAGCCAGGTAGGAAGAAAGTGCAAGTGGCATTGTTCCCATTGTGTAGAAGAGAAAACTGAGTCTTGGAGAAACAAAGTGACTGCCTGAGGTCCTACAGCTTGTTCATGTCAGAAAACCAGGAAGGAAAGAAAGAAGGAAGGAAGGAAGGAAGAAGGGAGGGAGGGAGGGAGGAAGGAAGGAAGGAAGGCTTCAAAAATCGAACAGAAGATTTTATAGTTGATCCTGGAGGTCATAGGGAGCTCTTGGTGTTTATTGACTCAAGATGTGACCTGGTCAGAAGGTCATTTTGGCATGGGAGGGGAAGATGGCTTAGGCTGGCAGAGCTTTGAGACAGGAGGGCCTGTTAGCAGACCTTTGCCAAAGTCTAAGCCAGAAGTGATGAGGCCCTTTCGCAAGGCCATGAATAGGGAGAAGGGATTGTAGGTGAGAGATATGAAGATAAAGATGTCAAGACATACCCATAGTGCTTTGCAGACAGTGAAGCAGTGGGAAAAGGGCCTGTTGTTATCATTGGCCAATGATGTTCCTGATCTTGGATGACATAATACCTCCATATGCATGGTGACACTAAAAATCAGAGTTTGGGGCAGTACCCATGGCAAGGCTGGATAGGGAGATGTGGCAGAGCTGGCCTTTGTCCTTTTGTGCTCCCACTGCCTCAGCACAGCCCTATGCCCTAGATTTGTTGGATCTCTTCTGGAGATGATTTAATAAACCTAGAGATGTTCCTGGTGCCACAGGAGAGCTGGGGTGCTAGCCATCGGTAGAAGTCACCTGGCTTCCACTTCTGAGCTCCACATCCAGGCCAACTCCTAAGAGGGTGTGTCTCTGAAAAAGGCTCTTCATGTCTGTGCCAGCTTTTGCCTCATCCGGCTCCAGAGGCATGCGGCAGGCAGAGCCATTTCCTACAGACAAAGCAGAGAGGACTTCTGGGGACCCTGCCCGTCATGAGCCCCAGTCTGGGAATGCTTATAGTTAGCATTGTCTGGGTCCTGGAGTCACCCATGTAAATAACCAGGGGTTAGTCATGGCATGTACAAAGGCATCTACAGGGACTTGGCACCCTGTTTGTGTGCTCCCCAAAGAGTTGGCTTTTGTTATCTTCAGAGCCACTTAAAATATGGCCAAGTGACTGCATTAGCTCTAGTGTCATTTAAAATGTTAATAAGGTACAAAAAGGGCTGCTGAAGGAGGGGCCTCCCTCTGAGGCCATGCTCAGGCAGCTCCCAGGTGGACTCCTTATGAGAACATGGCATCCTTGGAGAGGGAAACCGAGTGTCTTAGACAGAGCTGTGGGGACTTCACATACCTGGCCTTTTCTTTGACCTCCCAAAGCAGTGTCCCACCCTCTCTGTTCCAGCTGATCATTAGTGCCTGTTAGAGTGCCACCTTCTCTGACAAAGCATTATGTTCCAAAGACCAGCTGCCATGCCCGCCTGAATACCAATCTCCTTTGTCACTAAGGCGGCAGTCAGGCCTTCTGACCTGGCCCCTCTCCTCCCATGCTGCACGTACATGGCATTCCATTGAGTTTAGAGATTCAGAATTTTGAACATTGTCATCAAAGGCTCCATGTTTCCCACCTGTAGAGCTCTTGGATAAAGTATTGGGAAACTACCAATTTCTGTCACACTAAGTCTAAGTGTGCATCTCTACAAAATGTTGATAATCACCTGTGGAGTAAGGAAAGAGCTTTGTAACCGTTGTTATATTATATAACTGTGAGATGATAACAACAATTATAGAAATCTCTGTAAGGTGTTATATACTTTCACCAAGAGATTAGTTCTGCTTGACCCCAGAACAATGGGTCTCAGGTAGGGGGGGCTGAGAGAAGCAGCAGGACTTGGGTTACAAATTTAGATTTGATGTAAGAAAAGCCTTTCTAACACTCCAAGTTGCCCAAAAGAATAAATCATCTGGTAAAGTAGTAAGTTCCCCATCACAGCAGATCTTCAAGCATAGGCTAGCCAGCCCCTTATACGGTCAGTTGTAGAGAGGATGCCTCTTCAGGCATGGATGGCTCAGCTTGGGGTGCCTTCTCCCTCTGAGAATCTAGATGACTTTGAAGGGCCTTTCCAATTTGCACTTAGGTTCTGGCTTTGTGCTTTTCTGTCATCTTTTTTCTGTTTCCTCCGCAGCCTGTGTGTTTCTGTCTGTCTTTTTTTACTTTGTCTATGATTTTCAAATTCTGCTTACCAAATGGGGTCAGGAAAACAGGTATGAAAGTTTTCTTTCTGGGGAATTTTAAAGATGAGTAAGAATGAAGTAGCCTTCAGTAATACCCATACTGTCAGCAGGGTATGGGCTGGCTGGTCTCCCATCCAGCTCTGTTTCTGTGATGGTGTGCTCCAATGGGGAATAACCTTTGCCTTGGAAAAGATGAATTGAAAATAGCTGAGAGGGAGTTGACATCCAGCCTTTTCACTATCCCAAAGCAGAATGGGTTGCCCTAGGAAACAAAGGACTCCCCTTTATTGGCAGGCTTCAAGAAGAGGTTGCGTAAATTAGAGGACGTTGATCTTTGTTGTTACTAGTGAGATTAGAAGACTCAGCTCCTAGCTGATATGGGGTGTGTGACTGTGTGTGCATGTGTGTGTGTGTGTGTGTGTGTGTGTGTTTGAAAGAGTTGGGGGGTGGGGGGGAAAGAGAGAGAGAGAGAGAGAGAGAGAGAGAGAGAGAGAGAGAGAGAGAGAGACAGAGACAGAGACAGAGACAGAGACAGAGACAGAAAGAAAGAAAGCTAGCTAGCCCTGCCTACCTTGACTCAAGCCCCTCTGGATGGAAAGACTTTTGAAATCTTGGCACAAACACAAATTGAGGAAGTTTTGGATCTTTCCTTGTGGTTGATAGCAAGAGTGGTAGTGTAAGTTCCAGGAGCCAAATGTCCTGTAGATGCCAAACAAGGTGCCAGTCTCTGGATAGGAGAAATCTGCTGGTCCATGACCTTCAAGCCTTTCCCTTTGAAGGTGTTTTTCTTTTCTCCCCTTTGTTACTGAGGCAGCAGTCAAGCCTTCTAACCTGTCCCCCCTATAGTTAGCAGTCTTTCAGCACTGGACAGTCCCTGGGGTCTGTCATGCCCCTTACCACAAAAAAAGTGCCACCAAGAGATGAGAACTTGGCCTCATTCTTTCTTAAAGGAAAACTGTCATCCACAGCTTTTCTATTTGGTTTTGATTTTCAAAAATAGATGAGAAGAAACAGGTTTTGATATTTCTATTTGGTTTTGATTTTCGAAAGTAGATGAGAAGAATTAGGCCCCAGGAAAATGACTAAACAGCAGTGCCAGCTGCACAGTAAGGAAAATGTTCACCTTGATAAGAAGCACATGGACCAACAAGAATTCCCACTTCTCTGGGGTTGTAAGGTTCGTAGAGGCACTTTCTCTACAGCAGCTCCATGAAAAAGAGAGTGAAAAGATTATTCTCTTCACTTCATAGCTCAATGGATCAGATAATTTCAGGCTTCTGGGCTTGAAAGGGACCTGGGAAGCTAAAATCTGTCTATATGTTTACCACTCAGTCCTTGTTATGTGGCCAAGTGAAACAAAAAGAGCTAAGATGAGGTGTGTGTGTGTGTGTGTGTGTGTGTGTGTGTGTATGTGCGCATGACAGACAGACTGAAAGAGACAGAGACAGACTGAGAGAGACAGATGACAGCCTTTCCAGTACTTAAAGATGGCCATCATTTCCCCCATCCCCACCCCCTTTCCAGCCTTCTCCAAGCTAGACATTCCCAGTGTGTCTCTTCCTCCAGTCATCCATTCAGCAAACCTTTATAAAATGCCTCTTCTGTCTCAGGCACTGTTCTGGGTACTAGTATTATAAAGGCATAGACAAACATAGTTCTTTCACCTGATAATTCTATCACATAATAAACTTAAGGTCCTTCACCATATCAGTCACCTTACTGTGGGCACTCTTCATTGTTTCCATAGTCTTTCTAAAAAGAGCTGCCCAAAACTGAACTAGTCTTTCAGATATGGCCTCACCCAAGCCCAGAGAGTCAAAGGGTCCAGGACACAACCATATTACACCATTAACTCTTATTGAGCTTGAAGTACACTACAACCCCCAGAATTTTTTTTCTGGTGAGCTGCTTTCTAGCCATGCCTCTGTTGCTATGGACTTGTTCTATGGACTTGCCAATCGATTCCTTAAATTTGTGTGTAACATTTTCCACTGGTCCCTATTATATCACATCCTGTCTAATTCGGCCCAATATTCTCACCTGTCAATGTCTTTGCAGACCCTGGCCATCATCCAGCTAGTTTTTGGTCACCTGCCTCCCCACCCCAGCTTTGTGTCATCTGCAAATTGTATACGTTGTCATCCATCCCTTTATCCAAGTGGAAGCTGGGAAATGGCACAGGGACCTTGACTGTGGTCTTTCAGTCAGTCCAAGAGTCACCTAATGGTGCTGTCACCTCACTCCCGTCTTAACATCTTATCTACAGTGATTGTGTCAGGTGCTTCTGCTAAGGTCTATCTCAGCTCACTTCACAGCATTTTCCCAATCTAGCAGGCACACACAATCCAGTCAAAATAGGAAACGTGAGGTTCCATTGCTGATCAAATACTTGGCATGGAGTCTAGAGACCTGGATCCAAATTTCACGTCAGACACTTACTAAGTGTATGGTCATAGATACCAAAGGAAAACAACTACAGAATCTAGTAATACAGGGATAGTAATATTGTAGTCTTCATTTTAGTCACAAGCTCACCAAAAACAACATAGCTGAATTTCGCATTATTCTCTAAGCAAGCATTACTAGCCTAGAGAGAGAAATATCCAAACTGGCCTAGTCCCCTCCTCCCCATTCCCTCAGATGGGACTCTACAGCAAAATGATTTGAGGAAACATTTCTAGGAATCTCGCAGGAGAAAAACAATAATACATTAAAGTACAGCCACATTTTAAAAAGCCCTGTTTCTTCCTGGAGCACTCCCCTCAAGGATTAAAAAGGATCCCCTCTCTACAGTCAATACCATCTTTTTCTGAGTAGAGAATGATGGGTGTTAGTACACTCTTCGTCTTTTTCCCTAGGAAATCCTTAAGAAAGACCTTTTGTTCATCATCTGACCCACCTTTTAAAGGGACAGGTCTGAAAAGGGCTTTTAGATTTGGTACTAGCCTTTCTACCTTCTCTCTTGGGCTTTGAAGCTAGAACATACTCTCCTAACCTGCCCAATTTACAGATGAGAAAAAACAGAGGTTTCAGGAATTTGATCTGCAGATCCCTCACTTAGCTAGATTGTAGCCTGAACCTTCTGACTTTCAGGTCAGGGCTTTTTACCTGAGGAAATGGCAGTACAGCATGAAAGAACGGTCATTGAATTCAGAGGAAGAAGATCGGCCCTTGACTCCAGCATTTCCTACTCTCTTCCCAGTCTTTAGGTACCAGCCGGATGCCCCAATGCTAGGCACACTGTCTGGGCATGGGTTGGATGAGTTGGCCTCTGTGGTCCTTTTGAAATCTGTGATTTTGGAACTGTAATCTGGCCCTTATTAGCTGTCTGCCCTTGGGCAGAATCACTTAACTATTCTGCATCTCCAATTTCTCAGGTGTAGGATGGGGATAGTAATGTTCATATTGCTTTAGGTGTTATTAAAATGGGAGCTGGGATGATCACCAATGCACTTCTTACTCCAAATGGAAGTAAATTAAGAGATGTGTAAAGGTTGGAATGCCATTTAAAAAGAGGTTGGCTTAGCAGGAACAGGGAATATTATTGTAATGCAAGTATTTCTCTCTATTCTCTCTATTTCTCTCTATTTCTCTCTATTCTATCCCAACCCTCAAGCACGAAGATGGGGATATTTAACTTGGTGGAGAACACCCCAAGGAGTTTTTGTTAGCTGCAGGAGCTTCATAGGGCAATATCCCTTTTAGATATACAGTGCCATGGGTGATTTTCCAGCATAGTCTCTATTTGAAGAAAAGGATCTGTTGGGTTTTTTAATGACATTTTAGATTATTTGTTCCTGGGACCTCTAGGAGGGCAGAGCTTCCTTGTGGACTCCAAGGCTGGATTTTTACAAAGGCTTGTCTTTTTTAAAGTGCTTTGCTTCCTTTCACAAGATCCCCAGTCTCAGTGGCCAGTTGGGAGGCCCCATAGATTGATTGGGGTGATAAACAATCTCCCTTACCCTGAGGCTGATGTCCAGGCAGTCATGTCAGGCCCAAGAAGGCTTCTGATCCTAAGCTCTTGTTGTCTGTGTGTGAATTTCCAAGTCAGCCTTAGGGTTGATTTTGACTTATAATTATCCAGCACCCTGAGAGCCCTTGAATCATATTGTATCATTCAACACTGCATACTCCAGCTGTTTCTAAAAAATCTTGGTAAACAGGAAAGCCTTTCCAAGTGTTTATCCTACTCATAATAGGCTTTGTGCTCCATGGAGTATGGCCAAGAACTCACCCATTGTCTCATACCTGCAGGAAGACAAATCTCCAGCCTCTGTTTCTTTGTGACTAGCTTCTCCACAGTCCCTCCTGCCTTCTCTTTTAGCCACTTATCAAAGACAGACTGGGAATTTTCCTCCTCTCATGTAGATACTGATAGGAATGCTGCAGATATTTCTTTAAGTTCCCTTGAAAGGCTGAATTACATGCCCCCCCATGACACAGCAGATTAGGAATAAGAATGGGGGGGAGGCCATACTTCTGAAGGTGTTTTGATTTTTTTTCTCACAAATTATTAACAAAAATGTATCTAATGTGGTGTGGGGAGACGTCAGACAAGCATTCTTTCCTGTGATGTTTCCCAATTTATAAAACTTTTGTCTGGTAGAATGCAGTATCACTGAAGCCTCTTGTGAATTAATCAATCTGTAAGCATTTATTAAGCACCTACCATGTGCCAGGCACTGAGCTAAAAAGAGAGGCAAAAATAGGCTCTGCCCTCAAGGAGCTTACATTCTAATGAAGGAGACATCATGCAAATGATACCTATAAGATGGAGTGTAGGTGGGAGGTAGTCTTGTAGAGGAAAGCTTTGGCAGCTGGGGGGATAAAGAAAGTACCCCTGGGGCTCAGTAAGGAGATACGTAAAGTATAGAGTTCTCTGCCCTCCATAGAAAGGAAATGTCTCTTTGAGCAAAAAGTTGTGGGGAATATGAGAGACAGAGACAGAGACAGAGAGAGACAGAAAGAGATAGATAGAGAGAGAGAGAGAGAGAGAGAGAGAGAGAGAGAGAGAGATGAAAATGCAAAGACTAGGATAAAAATATAAGCAAGCAAGCAAACCCTTACCCTCCAAAGCAGGAAGAAAGCCTATAAATGGGAGCTGGAAAAGGAAGCGGAGAGTATGTACATGAGCACGTAGTGTGAGGTTTGATTCTGGGCAGAGGCTCCAGTAGGAGCTGAGGCTATTCAGTACAATGGACAGCGCTCTGATTAGGAGGAAAGAGGCCCTAAGTGCCCATCCCAGCTCTGGAGTTTGCATTTCCTGGCTGGTCCTCAGTTTCCTCCTCAGGAAGATGAGTGCTTTGGCCACAGAAGACCAAGATCCTTCTTGTTCTGTTACCTGTAGTCCTATGATTGCCCGTGGGTGACAGCTGTCATTCACTTTTTGTTGTTATTTGTCCTTTTGCTATTCCTTGCTCTGGTCTGTCCTGACCCTTAAAGCAACCAGAATGTCAGTTTAGAATTTAAGATGGGCTTAGTAAACTAATAATGCTCTTGGGCATGTACTTGCAAATATACTCCAAGTATAGTATCTGTCTGCATATCTCTACCGTGTCCATTGCTAAGCTGATACAATTCACTTCACAGATGGAACACTGTGCCCAAGCAACTAGGAGGCTGCCCCTGCCAGTGACCACTTGGGAGGAGGGATACAGCTCAGCTCTGTCTTATTTGTTGCTACTTCATTGCTATCTTCTTTACTCATTGCTACTACCCAGGATCAGTTGGGATAGCTACAGGAAATTCACACTCTTTATCAATGGGCCTTATGTCACTGCCAAGGCTGTGATCCAATTAATACAGAAGTCTGTGGTGGTGTTTTCCAATGGAGACTGGCCATGATGTCTCTCTCTTTCTGGAGCAGAACTGAGCAGGGATGTTTGGCATATCCTGGGAGGGGCAAATCAAAATGCTTCCAACTCTGACACTGACCCAGGAAGGAAAATGTCCCTTTGAAGCCCTGCTCTCCTAGGAGAGCTGGATTCTGGGGGAATCTGTCCTCAGGCTAGCAAAGCTTTGGGAGCACTTTGACATAGAATGGTGACCTAGTGTTGCTGCATCCTGGATCCACCATGCAGAAGGGAGGGTGATCTAATGGCTGCATCTAATCTCCCACCTGGCTAAAAACCCACTTATTCCATGGCCTTTGGACAAGTTTGTGTAGCTCCCCACACCCTAGACAATTTCAAGGTCTTCTGCTGCTGTTCAGATGCTGCAGTTACAGTCTGGAAGTGGGCTGGGAAATTAGCAAGATCGTTCTGTGGGGCTTGAAGCCAACAGCCCTCTCCCCCAGGCTGAGACCTTGAAGTTGTGATGAGATGAAAGAATCACTGGGCTCCTTTGAGGAGTTGGGTGTTTGTGTCAGGAGCACTGGCTGGCAGGAAGCCTGCACACTGCAGAGACTTGGACTTGAAGCCAGGGCAGAAATCTCTGCCGGCCTGGTGGGAGCACCAGAAAGCACTAGTGTGGGAGCAGTCTGGGGCAGCAGTGTGTGGGGCCAACTAAGCACATCCGGTGGAAGATGGAGGTGGCAGATGTTGTTGGAGAAGCAGCATTGGGTGGTGGGAAGGAAGAAAATTGTCCCAAGAGTTCTCATCAGTAAAACAAGGAGAGATACCAGTTTTCCTTTCTGGATTCCTGTGTTTAAGCCAGAGAAGCTTCTGTGTAGGAAATGAGGTGATACCATGACTTTGACTTGGAGTCAGGAAGATGAGTTTGAATCCTGATACAGATACATTTGTGTTATATTTCAGTCCTTCCAGTCATGTCTGACCCTTTGTGATCCCATTTGGGGTTTTCTTGGCAAAGATACTAGAGTGGTTTGTCATTTCCTTCTCCAGCTCATTTTTCAGATGAAGAAACAGGCACATGAGGTCAAGTGACTTGTCCAGGGTCACACAGCTAGTAAGTGTCTGAGACCACATTTGAACTCAGGTCTTTCTGACTCCAGGGCCAGTGCCCTACCCACTATGCCACCTAGCTGCCCCAACAACAATAACACCACCATTTTCATAGCTATCATAACGTGAAAAAGCAATTGGAGCCCTTGGAGTTTAATGAGTATGGAAGTGTCATGGTCAGGCATGCCTTTTAGCCCAAGCTTTTTGGCAGCGTGTGGAGGCTAGATTGGAGAGGGGGAGGTGGAGGCTGGATTGGAGAGGGAGAGGTGGAGGCAGGGAGACCAATCACGAGGCTATTGCCATAGTTCAGGAGAGAGGCTAAAGGACTGAAGTCAAGTGGTAGCCAGTGGTGAGAGGGGACAATGGGAAAGGAGAGAATGGAGGGCCTGGAGCTGTTTGGCTCAGAGAAGAGATTTAGAGAGGATGAGTGAGTGAGCTCCGAATTTGTGAGGAGTTGTTGTGGGGTTGGGAATGAGCCCTCTTCTGCTTGGTCTGGGGTGGGGAATGAGCCCTCTTCCACTCGGTCTCGGGCAGGGAATGAGCCCTCTTCTGCTTGGTCCTAGAGGGCAGGAGTCAGCATGGCAGGGAGAAGCTGCAGAGGACTCAGTCTGGGTCTGCTCATGCCTAGGAAAGAAATCCTTTGGGACAAAGTTAAATCCAAGTCATTGCTCTGGCCAATAGTAAGTTTCCTTTCCTGAGAGGTTGTAGGCTCATTGAAGTTTGCACCCAGAGCTGGAAGAGACCCCCAAGGCGATCCAGTCCGACCATCCATTCTGCAGCAGAGGCTGGATGGCTTATGGGATGGTGTGGAGAGGATTTTTCTTTAGGGCCACGTTGGCCTCGGTGCCACTGGCATCCCTTCTAGCTGTGAGGTCCCTCCTGCATGGGCCTCTTGGAAGATCATGAGCATGAATGGGTGAATGACTGGTGGCATTTTCCAAAGCAGAAAGAACCTGCCCTAGGGGATCAAGAACTCTGAATTTTAGACCTGGCTTTACCACTAACTCACTGGGCATTCTTGGGGCATTCATTCCCTCTCTGAGCCTGTTTGTTCTTTGGAAAATGAATTAATCATGGAGTATTTATTAAGTACCTGCTCAACACCAGGCACTGTGCCAGGTCCTGGGAACTCAAGGACAATGATGAAACGTTTCCTACTTATAATGACCTCACATTCTAAGGAGGGAAACTAAATGAGGCTTTGGCCTAGACATGACATTTCCCCATATTCCACAGCAGACACTTTCCTCCCAAGACAAGGTTGAAAGATGGACTGTTACCTCCATTTATTTACACATGAGAAAACTGAGTTGCCAGAGGGTCAGAGGCAATATTCCTACTCAGGCTTCCAAGCTGAACCTGAGGATCCACCTGGCCGCATGGTCAACCCTAAGCCCTGTCAGCACTAGAATTCTGGGTTTGTCCAGTCAAAACCATAAAGGCCTGACTTAGTAAGGAGCAGCCTGTGTTGTCCTTCCCATATAGATGGGATGGCTCAAATGGGTCCCAGAACTGTTTGTCCTTCAAAACTCATGGCTATCCTCAAACATCCAGGAAGCCAGCAACTCCTCAGATATGCACCTCCATCTTGGAATGGCAGGCCTCTCTCCACAGTGAACCGTGGCCAGACTAGAAAGTGACCCTCTTAGCTAAGGACTTGGCAGGAAAGTGATGGTGTCATCCCTAACGTGAGGAATGCTGAGTCGTCAGAGTGGGAATGAGCGCTGGGCAGAAGGCAGAGGGTGCTGCCAGAGCATTTTTGAATGGCTCTTTGAAGTCAGGAAAAAGATCTGACTGTCAGTTCAAACCTAGTGGCCCTGAAGGTGGGGATTCCTCACACAACCACCTTTCTCACCTGGGAGAAAAGTTCCTGATACCCTTCTCCTCCACAGGTGTTTGTGGACTTGGAGAAGACCTCGGTTTAAATCCCAGCTCAGATCCTGGCTAGCTGGGTGAGCCTCAGATTCACTTTTCTCATCTGTAAGAAGGGAGAATAGCAGGACCCACTTGACTATGTTGTTGTTGTTGTTGTGAGGACCAAAGACCATCACAGCTGGTAGATGAAGTTGGCTTTGCCAACCTTAACGTGCCATAGAAATGTGGTCATCATTACAGTGACTATTGAGCGTTCTGGCCATCTTGTGTACCCTCTTCTTTCATGCATTCTACACCTTAGGAGAATGGAAGTGGTCAAAGGCAAGGGTAACTTGGTTTTTGTCTTTCCCCCCAGTGCCAAGTCCAGTGCCTGGCTCCCAGTCTGTACTTGATGTTAGCTTACTGGATTCGATTTGATTGCTAACTATTTACTCTGATATTTCAGGGAGCTCTTGGGGTTTCCCTAGAACAGGCACTCCTTCCCCATTATGGCAATACCTTAGTGGATGGCCAGTGGCAATGGTTTGGGCTAAAAAATGAAATTAGGAAAATTATCACCTACTGGTCCCCACCTTGCTGGGGATGGACCTCTGTCGGCTCAGCTGAGAAAATAGCCAGTCTGTGGCTGGGCCTGCCCTCTTCTTAAGCTCCATCTGTCTTTAGAGAGACTTGTGAAAAAGCTCCCCAGAGGACTCCCATCCCTACAATGTGAGCCTCCAAGAAGAGGCAGACAGTGAAAGAGACGGGGGCATCACCATGCCAGGTACTGTCAGCCCGTGGGGACAGAGGGCCAGCATTAGAGCCAAGGACCAGGCCACACGTTTGCTGGACTTAAAATCAGGAAAGTAAGCTTAGCTAGGAACAGGTCAGACAGTGATGTAGAGAGGAGAGGACCGAGTCACCACTGGGCTGGTCAACAGAGCCACTCTGTCCGCACTCCCTGTACCTCTTCTTCTTTCCTGGCCCCCAAGGGGCCTACCCTGCCTCCACCCAGCACTGCCCCCCCAGCCTTTCATTGTCTCTCCAACCTGCATTCTGATACTCACACTGACAGAATGAGCATAATGGCTTTTTAAATAGCTAATTATTCTTTTAATCAAAGTAACAAAGTTAAGACAGATTTGGAATTAAATACCATTTAAAAAAATCCATCAGGCTGCTGGTGCTTTTTAAAAATCCCTCCTTGCTCTGTGGGCCAAGTGTTTTTCCTGCAGCCTGCTTTTCTAAAACAATTCCTGTTTGGAAGTCAAACGTCAACACTAAAATTAGTGGGACAAAGCCTGGTTGTTAGGAAACAAGACTGACAGGTGTCCATTCTCAGCCAAGAAGACACTTTACTGAAAGCCTGCCCAGAGAACGAGTGCCATCTTCCACCCACAGAGGCCTGTGGGTATTTGGGGATGTAAAGGTTCCATTGATGTGTAACATAAAACTTGTGACTTCCCAGGTTCACACTGGAGTCATCATGTGGGAGCAAAAGCTGTGTCGATGGAAGCCAGACAGCCCTGAGGGAGTTGGGAGAAAACTGGGTGGACATCTCTGGGAAGCACCAAGCATCCCAACTGAGCTGTGCTAGAGGAGAAGCCTTTGGGAGCTCTCTTGTTCCTCTCCCCTCCCCCCTCTCCCTGCCGAGCTGAGGCAGCCTTCTTGACCAGCAGCATCTCTGTTTCTGTTTCTAATGGCCTCCTAATGCCAATGTTCTCAGTTCTCTGTCCTTCCATGTTCTCTGTTCCAAGACCCCTCCCCCACTGATGATCCGTGGCTCTGTGACAGGTGTTTCTTCAGTCAGACATTGCCTTCTCTAACGTCTCAGTGATTACTCAAGTGATGTTCTTTCCCAAAGCAAGCTGAGGGTAATAACCCTTAAGATGTGGTGTTGAGTTCTCAACAGTCCTTGACCTTAGATAGTGAGGAAAGTTAAAGGGATACTTGTACTCTCTTCTTCCCCAGGAGTCCCATGCCATCATGGCTGTGCATCCCAGCCACTCTGATGCCTTTAGGCCAGCCTGCCGGGGATGCTGGGAATGGGGGAGGGGGTCTGGTGTTAGCCTCCATGTTCTGCATTCCTTTTAAAGCTTCATTGTTCCAGATCTCATTGCCCAGGGCCTCATTAACTGACCAACATATTATTTTGTAATAAAATGGGGTGGAGGTGGAGAGCTAGGCACTCTTAAGGCGACAGGGATTTTATGCAGTTTCCCACCTGTGCTACTGAGAACATTTTGTTGCTAGCAATACTTTTACTCCTAAATGGTAAATATGAGATTATCTGTGCATATCCAAAATACTTTCACACCCCAATTTTACAGTTTGAAAATAGGCTTAATTTCCTCTTGTTTGATGCAAAAAAAAAAATGAACCAGAATTCACGGATTCTGTAGGAAATGCTGAGGTAAAGTTCCCTCCCTCACTAAGACCCAATCTGCATATTACTAGTGGCCTTCTGGAGATGTTAGCCCCAAATGACTGCAAATGTTCTTGTGTAGGAGGACAAAGGGTCATGTGAGATGAACCCCTTGACCCACCCTGGTGCCTGCTGTCTGAGCAGGGCTGGCACTGGGCTATGGCCACGGACCCTGTATCAGGCAGGGCTGGCACTGGGCTCTGGCCCTGGACCCTGGCTCTACAAGCAGGGCTGGGCTTTGCTTTTGGGTTCACGGTAAAGATATGCAAGTGGAGCTGGGCACTGGGCTTCTTGCCCCCTCCTCCAGAGAACAGCTCGATGCACTGGCTGACAGCCTGGGTTCAGAGCGCCCTGGCTGGGGATGTCCAGGATGCCCAGGCTTCTTGTGCACCTGCAGGCCTTTTCTCCTTGACCCTTGATCCATCGCCACAGATCTCCCTGCTCCCATTTTTCCTGGTACTGGGTGAATGCCTGGGCACCGCTGACCCCTACTGGCAGCAGCCTGACATGGCTTTCAAGGATGGTGAAACTGCTGATGTGTGTAGAATCCAGGATAGGTGGAAAAGGCTTCAGTGTGTGGGTACCTATCACTTGTGTGTGTGTGTGTGTGTGTGTGTGTGTGAGTGTAATGTGTGTGTATATGTGAGTGTGTATGTCTGTGTGAGTGTGTGTCAGTTTGTGTGATGTGTGTGTCTTTGTGTGTGTGATGTGAGTGTGTGTGTGATGTGTGAGTGTGTGAGTGTCTGTGGGAGTATATATCTGTATGTGTCTGTACATGTGTGTGATATGTGTGTATATCTGTGTGAGTGTGTCTGTGTGTGTGGTGTATGTGATGTGTGAGGGTGATGTGTGTGATGTGTGAGTGTGTATGATGTGTGAGTGTGTCTGTGTGTGTCTATGTGTGTGAGTGTATATCTGTGTGTGTGTGTCTGTGTCAGTTTGTATGATGTGTGTCTGTATGTGTGTGTGTGATGTGTGTGTGATATGTGTGAGTGTGTGTGTGAGTATATATCTGTGTGTGTCTCTATGTGTGTGTGTTGTGTGTGTATGGTATGTGTGTGATGTGTGAGTGTGTGCATTATGTGTGTGAGTGTGTGTGTTATGTGTGTGTGAGAGTGTATTGTGAATGTATGTGTGATATGTGAATGTGTGTGTCTGTGTGAGTATGTGCCTATGTGTGTGAGTGTATATCTGCGTGTGTCTGTGTGTGTGATATGTGAGTGTATGTGAGTGTGATGTGCGTGATGTGTGAGTGCGTGTATGACGTGTGTGTGTCTGTGTGTGTCTGTGTGTGGGTGTATATCTCTGTGTGTGTGAATGTGTCAGTTTGTGTGTGATGTGTGTGTCTGCATGTGTGAGTGTGTGTGATGTATGAGTGTGATGTGTGTGATGTGAGTGTTTGTGATGTGTGAGTGTGTGAGTATCTGTGTGAGTGTGGGTGTATATCTGTGTGTGTGTCTGTATGTGTGTGTGAGATGTGTGTGAGTGTGTGTTGTGTGTGGTGCATGTGATGTGTGAGTGTATGGGTGTGGGTGTGATGTTTGTACTAGTGTGTGTGTGAGATGTGTGTGATGTGTGTGATATCTATGTGTGTGGTGTGTGTCTATCTGTGTGAGTGTGTGTGAGTATATATCTGTGTGTGTTGTGTGTGTGTTGTGTGTGTATGGTGTGTGTGTGATGTGTGAGTGTGTGTTATGTGTGTGAGTGTGTGTGAGATGTGTGAGTGTGATGTGTGTGTGATATGTATATGTATGATGTGTGCGTGTGTCTGTGTGAGTGTGTGTGTGAGTGTATATCTGTGTGTGTCTATATGCGTGTGTGGTGTGTGTATGGTATGTGTATGAGAGTGTGTGTGATGTGTGAGTGTGTGTGTTATGTGTGTGAATGTGTGTGAGAGTGTATGTTGGGCGTTTTGTTGTTCAGTCGTGTCTGACTCGTTATGACCTCGTCGACCATAGCACACCAGGCCCTTCTGTCCTCCACGATCCCCCAAAGTTTGTCCAAGCTCGTGTTCATTGCTTCCATGACACTCTCCATCCGTCTCAGCCTCTGCCATCCCCTTCTCCTTTTGCCTTCAATCTTTCTCAGCATCAGGGGCTTTTCCAAGTCCCATCCTCTCGTTATGTAGCCAAAGTATTTAAGCTTCAGCTTCAGTATTTGACCTTCCAGTGAATAGCCTGAATTCATTTCTTTAAGTATTTGACTGATTTGATCTCCCTGCTGTCCAACAGACTCTCAGAAGGCTTCTCCAGCACCGCAATTCAAAGGTATCGATTCTGCCGTGCTTGGCTTTCCTTATAGTCCAACTGTCACAGCCATGCATTGTTATTGGACAAAGCATAACTTTGACCATACAGACCTTTGCTGACCAAGTGATTGTCTCTGCTTTTTAGTATGCTCTCCAGATTTGCCATAGCTTTCCTTCTGAGGAGTCAGAGTCCAAGATGTATATGTATGTGTAAGGATGGGAGTGGGTGTATATATGTGGGGGGGGGGGCAAAGGTGTGTATATATGTGCATGACAGAGAGAGGGAGTGTGTGTATGTGTATGCTATATGAGGTGTGTATGTATGGATTGTGAGAGTGCAGGTGTGTGTTTAGAGGGCTTTACATGTATGTTTATGCATGCATATTTGTGCATATGCATGGGGTACAAATATGTCTGGACATGTGGGTTATATATATTGTGCGAGAGAAGTATGGGTGTATGTATGCATATATGTGTGTATGTGTATGTATGTGCATGTGGCTGTATGTGGGAGGGTACGTGTAAGGGTAATTATGCATGCACGTGTATATATATATGTATATGTTGCATGTGAGGGTATGTGTGTTTAGGGCTGTGTGTGAACACATGCATATGTGTTCACTGTGTATGTGAGTGCATGTGTGGGAGCATGTGTATATGTGTGTGCACTATTTGTATGTATGCATGCATGCTTGTGCATCTGTGTGCTGGGTAGCTATGTGCAAGTGTGCACGGGCATGTGTGTGTGTGTGTGTGTGTGTGTGTGTGTGTGTGTGTGTGTGTTGGGCCATTGTGCAGAGGGGTAGAGTTAGTCCAGTGCAACAGGCAGTGTACTTGGTTGGCATATAGTTGCCTGCTTCCCAATTGGCTGAAGACTCAGTGTGACCTTGAGACAGGTCACTGGTTTGCCTTTGCCTCGGGTTCTCGCTCTTTCCAACAAGGCTACCACCTGTCCCTTCCTTTTTCAGATGAGCATTGAGAGGCAAAACCAGAACACACGTGTAAACGAAAGCATGTCACTGTCTGGGAGCTGGGAGAGAAAGTCACTGTGGGAAGGCAGGCTGTCGTTATGGTTGAGCCTCGTTTCACTGCCCTTCTTCCTCCCTCCCTCCCTGGCTCCAACCCCACTTATTTCAGATCAATGTGGATCCCTCTTCAGGCCAAGCCAGTTGGCCCAGAGGGGCCCCAGGATGCCCTCTCTTCCATCCACACAGAGCTTTCCCCCACCTTGGAATTGCACGCCTCCTAGATCTACTAGTGTGCTATCCTATGCACAGAGAGAGAGAGGGTTCCCCCGTGGGACCGGGATCCCTGCAGGCAGACGTCTGAAAGCGTCTCTCCAACCAGCTTTTGCTACACTCATTCAGATAACATAACAAATACCTACTATGTGTCAGACACTATTCTAGGTACTGGAGATGCAAAGAAAAATGGTCCCAGACCTGAAGCAGCATTCTTCGGATTGTGGGAAACTGGGGGGGAAGCTGATTTAGCATGTACACAGCTAAATACAAAGTAAAACTGGGGACTCCAGAAGCAAGTCTAATGGTTGGAAGAGCCTCATGTGGGAGGTGGCATTTGGGCTGCACCTTCGAGGCACTAAGAAATTCATTCCCCTTTGAAGAAGCCGGCATTCCTGGCATGGGAAACAGCTGGTGCCCAAGGATGGTGATGGGCATCCCTGCCGTGGGTGGGGACCAGTATGTAGACCAGAGGAGCTGGAATACGGAAGGTCTATAGGAGAGTCATGAGAGGTGGGAGCCAGACCAGGAGGGACTCCAAAGCACAGGCAGGGGAGTGGGTGGTTTATCCTAAGACTGGGGAGACACTAGGCCCTGTGCAGTGGGCGAGTGGTATGGTCACATCCCATTCTATCCGCTGCCTTTGCAAAAGGAATACTTGATGTCTGGAATGCCTTTCCTTCTATTTCTGCCTTCTCACATGCCCAGCTTCCTTCCAACACCCCTCGGCCCCCTCCTATTCCAGGCCTTCCCAGATTCTCCCCCTCCCCAATCATTCACACTTTCTCCCCTTAGAAATCACTTTGTATATAATTGTGTTTGTTTACTTCCTTAGATATAGGTGTTGTAGCTCCAACCCACCTCATCCCCAGCAGAATGTTAGCTCCTTGAGGTCAGGATCTGCTTCATGTTTGTTTTTTCATTCTCAGTATCTGGCACACAGTAGGTCTAATTGAACTGAGTCCTTCTAGGCTCATCAGATGTGCTATAGTAACTCCATCTGCCCTGCTTGAATTGAGTTTAGGGGAGAGACTATGCTCATTGAATTTCAGGCTCGGTCTCCACCAGGGAATTTTCCTTTCAAGCCTGGAGAAGCCGGTAGGTCCTACACTGAGAGAGACATCCAGTTATATATGCCTAGGGCTCTGCTCTGACCATGAACTCATTCTTACTGAGTTCTAAGCACGGGCTATGTGTTGGGGGGTGGGGGGAAGGGGTAGGGTTAGAGCTGTGGTAGGGGTGGCCCCGGAAGAAGAAACCTTACAGACCAGCAGGCCCAACCCACTCATTTTACATATGAGGAAACTGAGCCCTTCTAACTAAGGATCTTAGCCCAAGTCCCACAGTAGCAAGTAGCAGGTCCAGCGTTCAAGTCTGGGTCCCTGGACTCTGCATCCAGAGCTCTTTTCTACCATGTTGCAGCTTTCCCTAAAAAGGGATTTCTCAGAAACCGCTGCTCTAAATATGCCTGGGGGCTCCCAGCACCTGGGGGCTCTCCAGAAATAACCATTGACTGACAGATTGCCGTGAGTAATTGGTCCGATTCGGCTCCCTTTGCACCTTAGCCAGCTTGTGAGCGCTGATGAAAGGAGGCTTGACTTTGACTTCAGCTTGGAGATAAACAGGCTTCTGTGTTTATTTGTAAGACAAATCCTCTTGGAGCTACATCAGCCATCTAGTTAAGGCCTCTGCTGGTTTTTATGAATCCTCTTGGGGTAGTTTATGAGAAAGTAATCGCATGAATGTGGGAAAAGTCTGGGGGATCCGGAGAGAGGCAAAGGGAATGAAAGGAATGAGCATTAATTAACCAACAAGGCTTGCTCCGGTTCCAGGCCTTTCAGAAGCCAGAGGGGCCTGAGAGAAAGCGACTGGGGATGTTTATCCTAGAAGAGAAGCCTCCTGGGGGCTCAGAACTGACTTCAAGCACCTTCAGGGCTCTGGTGTGGGAAAGGGATTGAATTTGTTCTGTTTGGTCCCAGAGGGCTGAACCAGGCTGAACCTCGGATAGCAGCTTCAAAGAGGCAAATTTTGGTTGATTGTCCCATTAGACTGGAAGCTTCTTGAGAGCAAAGATGTCTTTGGCCTTTCTTTGTATCTGCAGCATGTAGCTCAGTCCCTGACACATAGCAGGTGTTTAATAACTCCTAGTTGACCATGTGATATATGACAATGAGGCCCTATTGCAGGGTGGGTTGAGCTGCCTCGGGACAGGGAGTGGGCTCTTCCTTACAGAGGCTAGATGCCCACTTCTTAGGGATGTTACTGGGTGGCTTCTTGCTCTGCTATGAGTCAGGCTGGAACCTCTTAGGTCTCCCAAGTTCTGAGACTGGTGCTCCGATGGAGTCCCCACCCTCAGGGAGAACAGGAAGATAAGATATGCCTATAAAATGATTCAAACATAAAAAGTCACACGCAGAAATGCTGATGTATGTAAAAAAATACATTGCGGGTTATTTGCTAAAAATAGAAAATGTTCTTTTCAGGAAGACTTAGGTGAGGCATTGCTAACTCAGAGGATATTGTTTCAAAATTGTAAACCTTGCAAGTCCAACTCTGCGTCTTTAGGAAGGAGAGTTCCCCCCTGCAGTGGGGGAGGGGCGATGTCTCAATTGCAGCATATTCCTTTCTTTCCTCTCCCTTTCCCCTACCCAGGTAGGATAGCAGGGGAGTGGGGGATTGGAAGGGAGAGAGTCAACAGAAGAATGGTTCACATTCTTCTCTCCTGTTCCCCATCACCCTATGGAGCTGGCTTCCTAATCTCCCTATGCTGGGGTTAATGCTGGTCTCTTGCTTCACGGGAGCTGTATTAAATCCTTAGACCAAACCCACACTAGGGAGAGGGACTCTGCCACTGCAGAAGGAGCCTCATTAGTAGCAGATTGTCTTCAAGAGAACTAGACTTTCCTGCAGCCCCCTGATTCCCAAAATCTTTGCACCCCTCCCACCAAAAGCCTCCCTCTGTGCGGTTCTACGCTCTTTCTGCCTTGATTTATTGAGAATAGCCTACATTCTCTTTGTAAGAAATGCTCAATTACCCCCACAGATTCTCCTGTCTCCACTAAGGAAACACCTTCCCTTTGACCCTTCCCCACACAGAGGCTCAAAGAATTCAGTTCTGGGAGGGCAGTCGGAGCACAGAGAATGTCTAGTTAAACCCCCTCGATTTCTAGGAAATTTCTAGAGGCACAAAACAATGACTTGACTTTGCCAAGGTCACTCGTCCTAATGCTTCATCCTGGCACTGAAAGCTCTCTCTGCCCTCTTCTCTTCGCCCTGCATATCGAGTCCAGTTTCAGATTGTTCCCTACCAGCTTCTTTATCTTTCAAACAGACCTGCCAGCTGTTCTCCACACATTGCATTCTCTCTCCCATCTCCTCGGCTTTGCAAGGTTGTTCCCTTGCCTGGAGTACATCCCCAGCAGCCCCCCTCCCCGCTTTGGGTCTGAAGACTTCTCCAAAGCCCTGCTCCAATGCCCCCTGCTACTCAGGGGCCTCTCTTGGCGCTCCCCACTTAGTAAAAGCTTCCCTCTCTGGAAAGTCCTTGGTACAGACTTGTGCCAGTGTTCGGTCTCCTCAATAGAATTCGAGCTTTTCGACCACTTTTCCACTGCTGCCTTTCTATCCCCAGTACGATGTCAGCACAGAGTCAGTACTAAATGAAGCTTTGGTGAGTTTATGGAATCAAGCAATAATGTTCCACGCTGCCGAGGCCCTTCGAGTTTTGCCGAGCATTTTCCTCACATAAGAGGGAGTAGTGACATAGTGCATGCTCCCACCTCCCTGTCATCATTGGAATTGGACCGTACTGTGCAAACATAGTGGTTATGGATGGGAACCCTCTTTGCATCCAAGAGGATGAATGGGGGGAGGGGAGGACATTCACTGAGCCCTTGCTAAGTGCCAGGTGCTTGAGTGCTACAGACATAGACAGTCCCTGCCCTCAAGGCCCTTAGAATTCTAATGTGGGTAGGGTGGGGATCAAGGTCTGGTTATAAGCCAGAGTAAATCACTATTTGGAAATGGCCAGTATATGGTGTAATAGCCAAGTTCTGGCTAGCTGATTGGTTCACCAAATGCACTAACATTGCCCAGAAGCGGTTTAGAAAAGAAGCAGGAATTCCAAACTGAGACAGTCTAGCTACAAAGTCAGTCAAGTGGTGATCTAGAGAGTTGGAGTTACCAGGAGATGCAGTCTACATGGGGGGTAACAGAGACCAAGGGATCATGATTAATTTGATGCTGCCATCAGTGGGGCCATGTGAGGCCACCCACCCAATGCTATGCCCTCCTGCTTCCAAACAGCTTCCCTCCCTATTCCCCTTACCATGGTAACTCCTGTCTCCCTAGTATGACTTCCATTACATCCTCATACCTCATGCCATTCCTCCTTTCTGCTGTACATTCTGTCTACACATCTGCTTCCTCCTTGATGCCTTACCTGATTGTCCTTGCCACATTAATCACCCATTCTGACGAATCTTATTTGTAAGGGACCATCGTAGCCATCCAGTGCCACCTGTACCTGGACAAACATCGAATCTCTAGTGTGCCCAACAAGAGGGCAGCCAGCCTCTCCTGGAAGTTCTCTACTGAGCGGAAGCTCACTACCTCCCATACCTTCACTCTATTTTTTTTTGAGTGGGGGGAGTACACCATTTATTTGGCCCACTACAGATTTAGAGCTAATTACTTTGAACAGGACTCCAGCCTAAAGATGATGACATCTTAATCAAATCAACAAATGCTTGCCTTCATTCCATTTTAGCAGTGAAATGTTAGGACAGGATGCTAGCAATTAAATGAGTTTGTTAGAATTGAGTGAATGAGCGGATGGAGAGCTGGATTCTGAGAGGGGGCTTGACTCGGTTCTCCTGTGAGTGCAGGTGTCTGAACTTTGCAGTCAAAGGCTCCTGAGAGGCTTTGGGTTTGGGTTTTGCTTTTTTCCCTTCTTCTAACTTACTTTCTCAGTCACTGTGGTAGCTAAACTGTCAGTGTTGGGCTAAGTGCATTGTTGTCTGCCATTTCCACAGCTTTATATTTTAATAAACATCAATGTGTAGCTAGGAAGTGCAGTGGTTAGAGCACTGGGCTTAGAATCAGGAAGCCTCATCTTTCTGAGTTGAATCTGGCCCCAGACACTTACTAGCTGTGTGACCCTGGTCAAGTCATTTAACCCTGGCCTCAGTTTCCTCACCTGTAAAATAAGCTGGAGAAGGAAATGGCAAACCAGTCTGGGATCTTTGCCAAGGAAACCCCAAATGGGGTCAAGGAGAGTTAGACACAATTGAAACAATTAAACAACAAACATCAGTGGTTATTTCGGCCACTCTGCCTGCCTGTCTCCCACATGCAAGTAGACATGTGGCCCATCAGCTGCCAAAGGAGGTCATCCATGGAGATGGTTAAAGTTCGATGTGATACCTGTCAGCCCTGAGAAGGACTGGGGAATGGCACAGCCCCGGTGCAAACACTGAGAGACTGATATGCTATAGTGGAGAAAGAGGGCACCCCTGAAGGCAGCAGTCCTGGGTCCTCTCACATCCAAGGTCTAGAGCTGGAGGGGGCATCAAAAAGCATCTAGCCCAACCCGCTCATGCTGCAGATGAATGAGCTGAGGTCCAGGGTAGAGAGTGAGCTGGCCAAGGTCATCAAGGTACTAAGGGACTGAGCTGGAATTTGGACTCAGGTCTTCTGGCTCTTGCAACAGCAGCCATCCTCCTCCTCCATCATATGGCCACTAAGCTTTACCTCAGGCACATACCAACTGTATGACCTTGGGTAAGTCATGTCCCTTTGCTAAGCCTCTGCTTCCTCATCTTTAAATTGGGAATAATAGATGCAGCACCTACCTTTACAGACTGCAGTGACTAGAGTACTTTGGAGACATTTCAGTCCAAGACAAATTGTAGTGAACACTGATATCATTTTAGAAGCTATAAATGTCCAGCTTGCCAAGAAAAAAGCTAGGGTATGGTACCCTAAAGAGTCAGACTAGAATGAGCATAGTAGAATATCTTAATGACTCATTGGTATTTGAAGACCCTACAAGGCTTCGCTTTGAGCATCAGCATCCGGCATAGTAATTGCTATTGTCAGAGTACAGGAAGACTCAGATACTGCCTCCCCTCTGGAGCCCTCCCTGATTTTCCCCAAGGAAAGTGGACTTCAGTGTTTCACATAGCTTACATCCCTCTGCCTGAACCTCTCCTCACTTTCTTCATTCTACCTTCATAGCAGACTTGCTTGTATCTTTGGCATTTGCTGAGCACTCTGGCCCATTTCTTTCTAAGCTCCTCAGAAGAAGGGCCAGGGTCACACACTCAATGATAGGGATGGAGCTAGAGGTAGGCAGATAGAGGGAAATGGATTGGGAGCGAGAGAGATCTTTATCTATATCTTCCTCCATCTGTCTATCCTTCTATCCCTAGCCTTGAGTATATTGCCTTACAATTGAATCCAACAATCATTAACCAGCAAAAATGTATTAAGTTGCTGTGATGTGCCGAGAACTGTGGTGTCAAGACAAAGGCAAACAGGGAGCAGTCTGCCCTCAATGAGCTTATATTCTATTGGGAGAAACAACTTATAGCCATAGAAGTACATATGGAATTTTGCAAATTAAATGCAAAATAATTTGTGTGGGAGGGAGACAGTCACTGCTGAAGAGATTAGAAAAAGGTCTCATGTGAGAGGAAAGGCCCCAACTGGAAGCTTTCTGAGGGCAAGGACTCCTATTTTTGTCTTCACATCCTCAGTGCCTAATATATGCCTGACGCATAAGACCTTCTTCATGAATTTTTGTTGATAGGTCACCTAGTGGAGACGTAGGACACATGCAGACCTATCTAATACAAGGTAGCAAGTAAAGGGTTGGGGTGGGGGGGCCGAAGCGGAGAGACAGGAAAGATCAGAAGAGAAAAAAATTAGGAAGGAAGAAGAAAACACTTTCCAAGTGAACTGGGGCATCAGGGAGGGTCTCACATAATAGGTGATATCCAGACTGACCCTTGAAAGCCAACAAGAATTTCGGCTGAAAGAGACAACAGAAGAGGGCATGCTAGGTACTGTGCAAATGAGTGGAGGTGAGAATTGGCATATGAAGTTCAAGAAATGGCTAACCACCAAATTTTCCTGCAATCTAATTGTGTGAAAGGGAGTGATATCAGATCAGACTAGAAAAATCAGTAGGAGCCAGACTGTGGAAGGCTTTAAATGCCAGGTGAAGGTGTTTGTATTTTTTCCTAGAAGAAATAGGGAGCCACAGAAGGTTTTCGAATGGATGATGAAAGGATTAGATTTCTGTTTTAGGCATGACAGTCTGTGAGCATTGTGGGAGAGTGAATTGGAGACACAGAGACCAGCAGAGGGAAAGGATGTTGGTGCCTCGAAGGTGAAGAGGGGCCAAGAAGTACTCCCTGTGTGTTTGTCGAATTGTCTAGTGTGTCTGAGAATTTATGGTAGAATGCCAGATCAGCTAGCTTTTGCTTTACGTCTCTTAGGACTTCCAAGCTGCATGCTGTTCTTTCGCCAATAAATTCTTTTCGTCTCCCGGCTTCATCAGGTTTCCAGCTCCTCTAACTAGCATCTTTCCCTGATGTGGGAACATTCATGTTCCTCCGATAGACACTAGATGGCACTGTCTGGGTACAGAAGGAAAGAGAAGCCTCGGGATAGTGCAGATCCCTAAGGGTGGAAACCTAGCACTATCTTACACCTAAGAGTGCAAAGAAGATTAATAAAGAAATATTTTCCCCACCTCCACCCTGCCTTATCTTTCTATGTGTATCTCTTTCTGTCACTGTCTCTGTATCTCTGCCTCTTTTATCTTCCCTCTTCTCTCCCCCTCCAACTGTTTTTCCAACTCTTCTTTTTTTTTTTTGCCTCCTCAGTACCTGGCACAGTGCCTTGCCTCCTGATGGATGTATTCCTAACATTCAGCCTTCTCTAAAAGAAAGGGAATGGCTGCCTTAATGGAATGGATTAATGAAATTCCGATTTATTGGGATCCTTCCATTCATGGCTAGATGCCCACTCATCAAAGACATTAAAAAGGGATGTCTCTTTGGGTACAGGTTAGACTTAATGGTTCTGAGGATATCCCTTCCAAGGCTGAGCTAATGGGATTCTGGGATGATGGGGGAGGTCTAAGTACATGCGGCATGGGCAAAGTTCGGAAGATGTCTAGGTAAAGGGTGAGAAGAGACCCGAATAGTGAGAGATCATTTCCCCCTGGGGATATCAGGGATGATTTCATGGAGGAGATATTATTGGTGTTTGTCCTTGAAGGAAGATCCTGATTGGAATCCTGATGTTGGGACAAGCATGGCATGAGCAAACACATGGAGCTGAGATGAGGCAGCTTACAATAACCACAATGACAACTTTTTCCCAGTCAAAGTGGCAAGGTTTGTTGTAGTGACCAATGGTGCAGCCTAGATTTCTAGTGAATCTGCAACATAATGGGAGTGAGACTGGCTCTTTTTTTTTTTTTTGTAAGTAGCAAAGCCAAGATTGGGACCCAGATCGTTTGGCTCCTGTTCTTTTTCTTTTAACATATTTTCGCATTGATCATGTTGTAAAGAATTAGAACCAAGTGGAGAAACCACAAAGAGAGAGAGAGAGAGAGAGAGAGAGAGAGAGAGAGAGAGAGAGAGAGCGGGAGAGAGCGGGAGAGAGCGGGGGTGGGGACAGTGTAATATCAATTAAGTTGGGACTTTCTTACTGTTTTAAAATGATTAATTAAGTGTCTTTGATTGAGTCTTTCTAGGTGCTAAGCCCCAGGCCCAAACCCCTATGTGGGTGTGAATTGGTAACTAAGGTGGGGCCCCAGGTGGGGCTAACTAAGGGAGGCCTGATTAGATCTTTGCGCCTAAATTTGCCCCAACCCCCTAATTACTAGGTGCTAAGCCTATGTGGGTGTGAAGCTCCCAGGGTACTAAGGGGAGGTGCTAACTCCAGAGCCAATCATAGGAACCTAAGTTCTGGTCGCTCAGCTGACGTTTGATAACATCCCAAATTGTGTAAAAAAGGGAAGACAGAGGTGGCATGCTGATGTGGAGACTCCGGGAAGCTGTAGCTAAGAGCCCTCCAGCTTTTAAACCCGGATGCTGGGACTTTGTTAAACTCTGGTAACTATGTATTGGGATTTGAATCAGACAAGGTCTGTCTGTCGATGTTTGTAATTTGTTTGTATTTGCTCTGAAGTTCAGGGTGCTGGTTTTTTCCCCCGAACTAAGTGAATGATGTCTGTATGCTGAATTAAAGTAAAATTGTTAACCCCTTAATGTTGCTTTCCTTAGTAAAGCAGATCAAAAGAACCTATGCTGGAAGCATTCTTGTTGTTGGGCTTGTGTTGGTTTTTCAACCCCACAGCAGCTGCTAGCCAGATTGTTGAAACAGAGAGACAGAGGAGAGAGAAGAGAGGAGAGACAGAGACACAGAGAGAGATAGAGGGAAGAAGGGAGGAAGGGAGGGAAGAGAGAGAGATACAGAGAGAGAGACAAACAGAGAGAGAGAGAGAGAGAGAGAGAGAGAGGAAGGAAGGAAGGAAGGAAGGAAGGAAGGAAGGAAGGAAGGAAGGAAGAAGAAGAAGAAGAAGAAGAAGAAGAAGAAGAGAGAGACACACAGAGAGAGCATAAATAGTATGCTTTGATCTGCATTCAGACTCCATAGTTCTTTTTCCGAATGTGGATGGCATTTTCCATCATGAGTCTTTTGGAATTGTCTTAGATCCTTGCATTGCTAACAAGAACTAAGTCTATCAAAGTGAGTCCTTGCACAGTGTTGCTGTTACAGTGTATGATGTTCTCCTGGTTCTGCTCACTTCACTCAGCATCAACTCCTGTAAGTCTTTCCAGGTTTTTCAGAAATCCACCTGCTCATCATTTCTTCTGGAACAATAATATTCAATTACATTCATATGCCACAACTTGTTCAGCCATTCCCAAATTGATGGGCGTCCCTTTGATTTCCAATTCTTGGCCACCACAAGAGCTGCTATAAATATTTTTGTACATGTGGGTCCTTTTCCCATTTTTATGATCTCTCACAATGATAACTTTTGCCTAAAAAAGCTCCAAAATAAAAAAGTATATTACCTAATTGTAAGTATAAAGTATACAAATTTATTCTATAATTATGAAAACTCTAAGTACAAAATTATAAAAAACTAATTATAAAATAATTATAAATACTTTGTGTGGGAAAATTTGTCAGAATTAAATAATCCAGCAAGACTTCATGCTTACAGTTATCTACAAGATTTTAAATTAAATTTCTTTATTTTGCAAATTTGGTTGAATATAACATTATAATGAAACAAATTACAACTTGGGAAATATTAGATATAACATAATAATAACATGTAAACTTAATTTTATGTCAGACTCTTTTTTATTTGAACAAAGGTTCGCAATATTTGAATCAACAACAGGTAGATTCAATTTTCAATCTGGTTCTGAATTGAGTTTATTTCTATATTTTGATTTAAAACAAGAATGAAGTGAAAATGTGCACTCACTAAAATGCTGTAGAAAAAGGTAGGGAAATTTTACAAGCTTTCTTACTGAGATATAGAAAGGGTTTTCTAAAAAAAATTTTAGCCACCCAACCAATCAATGAAAATGGCTATTTGTGATATAAAAATATTTACTTTTACATTAGCAAACAGCAAACATCATTTTAAGTGACAAATTATCTAAAGGTTCAATTGCATATATTAGTTTGTTTTAAACAATGTTTACATGTACACTCACCTTTGTAAGGGAAGGATTTCTTGAGACATTAATCTCTTCTCTTCTACCACGGGCTTGCTGGATACTCTTTCTCAGAAACCACTCAGCAACTAATCAGTGTTGCCCACAAGTTCATTTGAGAAATGATAGCAGCGGGTAGAATACCAGATAAAGTTCTGAGCTTGCAGTCAGGAAGATCTGAGTTCAAATCCATATTCAGATACTTACTAGCTGTGTGATCCTCGACAAGTCTTTAAACTTTTTTCTGCTTCAGTTTCCTCACCCATAAAATGGTCATGAGAACAGCCCCTACCTCTCATGGTGGTTGTGAAAATCAACTGAGATAATACTTAAAAAGAAAGCACATAGCACAGTACCCGGCACACAGTAGGCACTGTGTAAATGCTTATTCCCTTCACTGCCCCTTTTGAAAATCCAGTAGAAAGAAGAATAGTAACAAGTGGAGGAGAAGTTGAAATTGGAAAACAACCTTAATTACTCCAAACTAGAGGCAATCTAGAGTTTGTGTCTGCAGAACACACCTGACCCTCTGGTCGGTTCATAATGGATTACAATATGCTTGCCCTGCAGTCATGGTGTTCCGACAGCCAGACATTTGTGCTGCAAGAACACAAATGTTTGTAATGTTTTGATCACATGACAGCTGATGAGGTAACAGAGGGGAATGAGGGACCTACTCTGATATAGTATACAGAAAGCAAAGGAGGGTACGCGCGTATGTCTAAACATTCTTTGGGAATCATTTTGTGCATAAATGTTGAACCATCGAGGATGTTTGGAAACAATTTGATGACAGGTTGAAAAACTTCAAGAACATGTTAGTTGCTGCTTAGTCAGAAGCAGTTAGAGTTTGATATAATCACTGCAAAAACCCCAAAGTAATTTTGTATGTGACCATGATAATTTAATATTTGTGCAGAAACAAATCTATAATGATTCAAACATAAACATGCTTGTTGTCACAGAGGCAAGATATATTGGTAATGTAATTGGGCAGATTATTCACTCCTTAGGGTGCCACTAAAGATTTTTAATGCAAACCTTTTGGACCACCATTGGCAAGCTGCGAAATGAAAATCATGATTGTCGGAGGATACAACATAGACAAGAGTAAAGAGCTACAACTGTATCAAAAGTATAATACAAAGTAACTTTAAGAGGGAGGGAATGCTGGTCACTGGGTACATCAGGAAAGGCCTGTGTGGGAGGGCGCTTTGAAGCTGTCCTTTGAAGGAACCTGTGGATTCTCCAAGGCAGGAGTGGGAAGGGAGGGCATCACAGGCATGGGGAGGTCCAGGTGAGAGCCTGGAAATGGGACATTGTGTCCTGGGAGTCACTAGCAGGCCAACTTCATTCGAATGGATGGTAATGTGGAATAGGCTACACAGAATGTTGATTGCCCAGCTGAGAAGGTTACAGTGTCTCTTAGAGCAACAGACAACCCAACCATGAGAAACAAGCCCTGCCTTCTACTGAAGGATGCACCATTCAAAGTAAAAGAGAAATCTAAACAAGCTGGGAGACAAAGGGGGAGAGTGAAACTGAGGAGAGACAGAGAGAGAGAGAGAGAGAGAGAGAGAGAGAGAGAGAGAAGGAGGGGGAGGAAGAGGAGGAGTAGACAGAGTCAGAGAGGGAAATAGAAGTCAGAAGAGAGAAATAGAACAAAGTGAGACATCTTACTGATTGATTGCTATTGTGTATGTAGAGGAATCAGAGTCAGCTTTGTGGAAGAAGGGATGCCTGGCTTGTACCTTCAAGGCTTCAATCAGTGATGACTTCTAATATGTGGAGACAAGGAAGGTGGCACTCCAGGAATGACATAGTATCTTTTGCCCATGTAAAGACACAGCAGCAAGAGATGGAATTCTGAGTTGAGGGAACAGCAAGTCAGTCAGCTGGCAGTAGTATGTCTGTGAAGGGCAGTGATGTGGAATAAATCTTGGACAGCCAGAGCCAGCTCATGTAGGGCTTTTGATGCCTGCTCAGCACTGGGGGTTGTATATGATCACGAAAGCAATCAGGAGCCACGTACTGAAGACTTTCAAGGAGGGCACAGGATGTCATTGGGCATATGTCCATCTCTAGAGGGCTCTTGCCTGGGGGCTGCTAACCCTATTCAGATCTCCCTTCCTCCACCAGCTTGTTCAAGTGGCTACCCCTGAGCCTTCTGGGGCTTAATGATTGACATTTAAGGAAGGAGGACATGCTGCGCTCCTTGAGATCAGTGAGCCTGAATTGAAGTTCTGAATGTTAGTTACCGTGTATTCCCACCCAGCAGCTTTGCACGCCCCAAATAGAACAAATATAAAAATACAACCTAGGCCCAACTGCTATCTCCAGCTTCGATGTCATTTGGGGCTTTTTTTAAACAACAACAAAAAAGGCTACCTAATTTGGTCTACATTCCATACAGGGCAGAGCAGGCCTGTCAGTGACTGAAAAGTCAAACAGATGTGGGCAGCCAGAGCCCAAGGTTTTAGCAGACTACAGGTTTCAAGGGAGTCATTCTGTGATCTGCCAGCTAAGAGAGTAAACCAACCCTTAGGCTCCATTGAGAGTGGTGCAGTGGTTAGAGCACTGGACGGGGAGGCAGAAAGACCTGGTTTAGAATGCCACATAAGAGACTTGTTAGCTGCGTGACCATAAGCAAGATGCTGAGCCTCACTTTGCTCATCTATAAAATGGGGGTCACATTATCTAGAGTGGACTGATTCACAGGGCTGTTGAGAACAAATGAGATGGTGGACAGTGAAGGCTTTGTAGAATCGGAAGTGATAAAGAAGCCTAAGTGGTATTGTTCTCACTTCTAGTCATTCTCCTGGTCATCTCCATCCTCTTCCTCTTTCTCTTTTCCCTCTTCCTCCTCCTCATCCTTCTCCTTCTTCCTGTATTCAATAGCTCTGAGAAAAGTGGGCTGGAGCCAACTTGCTCTCCCGCCCTTCTCTTTTGTTCAGTATTGGCATCTACTTGCAGTCGGGCACAGTGACTACCATGGTTTAGTTGAGGATAATGTGTTGCAATGTAAACTGGACCTTCCATAGACTCCCTTCAAGTGCCTTTGGGAGAATGCCAGAGGTAGAGTGGGATGACCTGTGCCTCATTCTCTTCCCACATGCTTCCGATTCCTTCCGCATGGCTCTGCATTTCGAAAGCCTTCCATCCTGTGGAACTTTCAAGTTATCAGCATTGGGCATTACAGCATCTTTCAAAAATTCTCTTCTCATTTCTTATGGGGCAGTGGCATGTTCTGACAATTATGGGCAACCTTCTGCCTGTGATAATGCTTTGGGTCCAGTTCAATTTGTTTAATTCTCAAGGCTCTTTTGCGATATAGCATCTGATCATGTATGAAGAATGGAGAGCTTTGGATGTGTGATCATGGCCACCTCATCAAGCCTTTCCAGAGATTCAGGATTAAATTCTAACACCACTCCCACTCCATCACCCAGAGCTCAGAAGGTGATGATCCCTCTGGATTTTACTCTATTCAGTCTGTGTTTGGTTTCATTCCAGGTGCTACATTTTAACAAAAATATAGAGTCACTAGGAACGTCAATATGACAACAGCCAGGATGGTGATGTCAAGATTGGCTGAAAGAACAGGTGATGCTCAGTATGGAGAACAGAAGACATTGATGGGAGAATGGAGGGACCCAGGGGCCGTCTTCAAGAGTTTCAAGTGATTCCTTGGGGCAGAGGGAACAGCCTTCATCTGCTTGGTCCCAGAGGCTAGAACTTGAAATATGAGGGAGAGTGGAAAGAATAGAGAGAGCTCAGTGTAAGGGAAACTTCTGATTGGTTAGGACTGCTCCAGAGTGGAATGGATGGTTGAGCAAGGTCACGATGCCAAATCGCTGGAGTTCTTCGAGAAGAGACCACATGATGCCATGGTGAAGGAGCTCAGTCTTCTTTTGGTATGGGTGGGGTCCTGTGTCGTGTAAGCACTTTAAAAAGGAAATAAGATCCAATTTGGTAAAGTTATCAAGCACCTATTGTATGCCGGGGCTGGAAGGCTGGGGAGACAAAAGCTTAAATAACTAAGCTCATCATGTAGTGTTGAGTATTTATTGGCTGCCCCCCCCCCTTGGTGCGCTGAGTAGGAGATCAATCCATCGATCAATAATCATTTATTGAGGGGCTACTATGTGAAGTGGAATATGACAGATTCAGACAGGGCAAGGGTCCTCATGGAGAGCACTGTGTCAAAGAGGAATGGGCCTTCTGGGGTGGGCTTCCCATGTTTGAAAATTATTAGATGCTGGTGGTCACTTGTTGACAGGTTGCACAAGGGACTCTTCTTCAGGCATGGCTTGGATTAGATGCCTCCCAGATCCCTTCCTGCCCAGATATCCTGCAAATTTGTGAAGGGAATTTGGGAGTCAGTCCCCTGGACCTAGTTCATGTTAAGTAAAATAGGTCCAGGGGTCTGTCCATTCTCAGAGAAAGGATTCATGCAGCTGTCTCTGTGACCTTGAGTCAGTTTAATTAACATGGCCATTGACCTGGTCTGGTGAGGCATGTACAGCAATTATGATATTCCCATTTTGGGGAGGATAAACTGAGGCTCAGAAAGATTAAGGGGTTTATCCAGAGTTTCAGATAGTAAACGTGTGAGATGGAATTTGAACTCAGGTCTCTCAACTCAAGTCAGGTGCTCTTTCCACAAAGGGCTGAGTTGCAGACCCCTGGAAGACAATCCCTCCTCAGTGGTGCTTGGCCTTACCCTCTTGCCAGCCCAGGGCATCTGACCCCACCTCCCAAGGGTTCAGCTCTTGAGCCAGAGAACACAGGCAGTGCCAGATGGCCAGCTTTGCACTGGGCCCTTCCCCAGCGCTCTTCACACACTCAACATCTGAGTGCCTTTTTCCTTGGTAACCAGCCCGAGCTGAGCTTTTGCATGACTCACCATAACCCTCCTGGCTTACAGTCAGTGTGGTCCTGGGGGACAGCATGTATGTGGAATCTGCGCATCATAGCTTTTAAAGCAGTTTTGTGAAGCAAGGGAAGCCTCTGATTCTGTGAAATGAAGAGTGGCCCCTCATCTTAGCCTAAGGGACTAACAGATGTGGGCTTGGGTCCAAAACGTTGTTGACTCAAGATACTTCTGAGGTTCAGCATGTTTCCATAACTCTGGGGTCTGTCCCTGCTGGATGGGATGTGGCCATCCCTATGGGGCATGGCCCACCCAAACTCAGGCAGGCCCACAGACCCATGGTGCTGGGTGACAAGAAGGGCCTTGCCCCAAGGCTGAGCTGGCCCATCCCTTCCTCATCTGAGGATGACAGCTGGATGGAAAAGTACTGCTCACAGAAATACAGGTAGCCTTAAATAACAGAGAAAGATTAATTGCTCAGGAGTAGGCCATGCCAATATAATAAGAAATGATAATATCCACTATAATTAACTTACTTATTCAGTGTCGTACCAATCAGACTACCAGAGGATCATTTTATAGAGCTCGAAAAAATAGTAACAGAATTTATCTGGAAGAACAAAAGGTCAGGAATCTCAGGGGGAATAATTTGTAAAAGTGGGAAGGGGGCCTGATGATACCAGATACCACAAAATACTCCAAAGCAGTGATTACTAAGTGCTTTGGTGTTGGTTTGAAAAATAGAGAGATTTGATCAGTGTACATGCAAGTCTACAAATGCAGTGGCAAGTATTCAGCAAATCCGCAGAGCCCAGTCAGTGGGGTAAGGACTCACTATTCATCAGAAACTCTGGGAAAATTGGAAGGCAGGCTGACAGAAATTAGGTCTAGACCAACATCTCACACCATATACCAAGATACGCTGTAAATGGAAGCGTGACTTATGTATGAAGGGTGACCTCAGACACAAATTAGAGGAACAAAGAAGATAATACCTTTCAGGTCTATAAATAATAGTTCACAAGCAAACAAGAACCAGACTGGGTCACAGAAGACCAAAGGGACAATTTTAAATACATAAAATTTTTTAAAAGTTTTGTACACCAAAACCAATACAGCTAAAATTACAAGCACAGCAGGGAAATGGGAGAAATCTTTACAGCAAGTTTTCTGATAAACATCTCGTAATTAATAATAATAACTAACGTTGCTATAGTGCTTCCTCTGTGCCAGGCACTGTGCTAAGCTCTTTATAATTATTATTTCAACTAATCCTCACAACAGCCCCAGAAGGTAGACGCTATTTATCCCTATTTTACAAATGAGAAAACTAAAACAAAGCTGAAGTGACTTGCCCAGCACCACACAGCTAATTATATGTCTGAGGTCAGATTTGAACTCAGGTCTTCCTGACTCCAAGCCCTATTCTCTATCCACTATGGCATCTAGATTCAGATTTATAAACTATCAAGAGTCATTCCCCAAATAGATAAATGGTCAAAGGATGTCCACCAACAAGGCAAAGAAAGAAATCCATGTTCTGAATAACCATGTGGAAAAATGTTCCCAATCACTAAAAATGCGAGAAATGCAAATTAACATAAGCTTGAGTGTCCCTCTCCCATTAGATTGGCAAAGATGACAAAAAGAAAATGGCAGTTGGTGGAGAGGCTGCTGGAAACCAGGCACACTAATGAGTACTTGGAGGAGCTGTGAATGGGACCAGTCATTTCTGGAAAGGAGTTTGAACTATGCTCCAGAACTCACTAAAAAGGGGCAAACTTTGTGATCTAGCTGTAGTACTTCTAAGACAGGACACCAGAAAGATCAAAGCAAGAGGAGAAGGACCTGTGTGCATAGGCACATTTATTATAGCAGTTCTTTCTTAGTGGCAAAGAACCAGAAACACATGGGTCCATCTATTGAAGAATGATGAAACCAATTATGGTGTATGAATGGAATTGAAGGTTATCGTGCCATAAGAAATTAGCAAATGAATGGTTTCTTAGAAATCTGGCAAGACCTGTATGAACTGATGGACAGTGAAGTGAGCAGAACCAGGGGGACAGCTCACACAATAATGAAAATGTTACAAGGAAAACAGCTTTGAAAAACCTGAGAATTGTGACTGATGCAAAGACCAACTAGAATTGGAGAGGACTAATTATAAAGCATGTTCCCCACCTCTGATATAGTCAAGACGCAAAACAATACATGCATCTCTGCACACGGATAACAGATGTGTTCATTCTCTTTGTGTTTGTTAAAAGGGATTTATTTTTTTTTCTTTTAGAGGGAAGGAAGGAAGGAACAAAGGAAGGAAGAAAGAATGAAGGGAGGGAAGGAAGAAAGGAGGAAGCTAGGAAAATGATTGAGACATCTTTTTAACACAGAGAAAAGAACATAAAGAAGGCCCAAAAGAAGCCCAGATAAGTAGGACAGCTTTGAAAGCTAAAGGTTGAGATAATTATATAGTTAAGAAAAAGAGGCAGCTCTACACAGAACAGATCAAGAGTTTCCTCCTTTCCTTTTATATTATGTATATGGAAATTTTGTATTTGTCAAGTTCAGAATAAAAATAAATCTATGTATATAGATATAGCTATAGATAGATGGAGATGCAGATTTGAATATAAATATAGGTGTAAGTATATGCATCCATCTAAAGGCAATCACACTGTCCTTGAGAATTAACTTGTCTGTGGTACTAAGGCCTAGGTGATTGCTGATTCTTCTTCATGACTTCAGCACAGAGATCTGCAGTAGGAAGCCCAGACAGCCACACCTCATGACCTTGAATGGAGATTTAGGATTGTCTTGCAAGGTTCCACCCCCCAACACTATATCTAAGGGTCACACACACACACAATTTCCAAGGGGTAATAATAGTGTTAGACCTGAGGAGGGAGGGACATACCTGCTCATCTTGTCTTAATTGTGGAGAGAGAAGAAGGAGGTAGATGAGAAGCTGATGACCAGGAAACCACAGTGGCAAAACCAAACTTCCAGGCTGAATACCCAGGGATCCTCTAGGGATTTGTAATGCCACTTGGTCTCCACTCAACCTTAACTATTTTGTAAAATCAGAATTCCAGGTACCATGTTTTCTGAAAGTGAGCGCCATCCTACACAATGGACATCAGCGAGGTGTATTTTGGAGACAATTAGATTGTATGTCTTTAATTTTAATTTATCATAACCACCACTCATATTTCTTCCCCTAAATTCTTGCCTTGTTAGTCCCTCTGACCATCAGTGTGATAAATCTAGCTATCCACATGGGGACAAACGAAGTGAATGAAGAATGTCTACTGTCCAGATTATGGCAAGCAGCAGATAGATAACCTACACATGGAGCCAGTCTGTCCCTTCAGGGATCTGAAACTATGGTACTATGACTAGGCAGTAAGCAGGGACTGGGATTGTAGGGGGTCAAGATATGGTTGCACTGGGAGAAAATTGTATGGCACCTTCACTGACAGAACAGTCGAGTAGAAACCTCACTGGATTCTAGAGGCAAAGGAATGGGGTTGGAGGTCTGAACCCTGGCTCTACAGCTTCCAAGCCATGGGCCCTTGACCAGCTTAACCTCTCTGGGCCTCAGCTTTCTCACCTGTAAAAAGCACCAGATGGCCTTCAAGGTGACTTCCTACTCTAACTCTGTGATTGTAAGATTCCAAGTTTCTTCATGGAACCAAAAGGCTGCCTTGTAGTAGCTGGTCATCATAGAGAAAGCTTTCCAGCCCCAGAAGCTCGTCAAGATGAGGGTAGATGGACTGTGCTCCTCTTCTGTCAGTCCTTACACTCTCCTCACTTCTCTGACGGCCCCTGGGATGCCTTGTTTGCTGTAGTGTTCCATGACTCGCAGCCGCACACAGAGCATTCCTGGAGGAAGTGTCCTGAGTGTGGGGCGGGGCTTCTTAACTGGTGGTCTTGGAACTTAAGTCTTTTTTTGTACCATGTTATTTCATTGTAATTAGTTTCCCTTGTAATGCGATGTATTTTATTTTGTTCATTAAAAGCATTATTCTGAGAAGGAATCCATAGGCTTTACTGTACAGGGGACCATAATACAAACAAGTAAAATTAGATTATATTTATATAATGCTTTGTAAACCTCAAGCTGCTGGATAAATGCTAGTTGTTGGTACTGTTTTTATGACTATTATTGTAAAAGGGCAGCTAGGTGGCGCCACAGTGGATAGAGCGCTGGGCCTGGAGTCATGAAGGCTCATCTCCCTGAGTTAAAATTTGGCTTCAGACACTCACTGGCTGTGTGACCCTGGGCAAGTCACTTACCCCTGGTTGCCTCAGTTTCCTCATCTATAAAATGAGCTGGAGAAGGAAATGGCAAACCACTCCAGTATCTTTGCCAAGAAAACCCCAAATGAGATCACAGAAATGAGACATGACTGAAACGACTGAACAACAGCTCCCAAACTGTGTAATTCCTAGCCTTCTATTTCCCCTTTTCCATCACTCTGCAGAAACAGAAAGGGCCTTTATGGGACTGTGGGACTTTGTGCCTAGATTGGCATGTCCAAAGTGTTCCATGCACATATCCCTCTTCCTCAGTTTGGGAATATCTGTACTTAACCAGGCTGGCCCTCAACCAGCAGACACTCTATCACTGCCAGGCCCATACTGGATCTTTTCAAATAAGATAAAACCTGCCAGGGCCTTCATTCTCCAGGCACCACTTTCAGGACCCCTGGGCCCCTGCCATATTACGATGTGAAAGAGACCTTTTAGCAGATGGTGTCTTCATAGACTGGAAACAGTAATGCTCCCATTGTGGGAGGGACTTCTGAGTCAGTGATCTGTGAACAGTCAGAAGGTTGATGAGTTAGAGCAAAGGTTAAGGTCAACCCCAAAGAAGAAGAAACAGTCAAGAAGGGGAGAAGGGACTGCAATTATCGAAGCTCCAACTCATTCTGTTATAGTAGACTCTCCTAGAAATAGAAGCCCAAACCCCAAAGGCCCAGGATCCCAGGCCTAGTGATAGGCAATCAGAGAGGTTATCTTCTCCCCAAAGGCAGACCACCTTCTTCCCTATGAGACTGAGCTTTGGAAGGCCAGAGGAGGTTGACTGTTGGGCCTTCAACATGCTTTCATTCATTCATTGACTCATTCATTCATTCAACACATATTTCTTGAGTATTCACAAGCCTCAGGGCTACAAAGATGACAAATGGCCCTTCCCACCATGGGCTTATAGTCTGGTGGGAGACTAGGGCTTGTTCTCAGATGTATACCTACACAGGTATGTAAAAAGCTGAAAGTGGTGAGGGCCAAGCCCCAGCGTGCAGCCTCTCTCTGTGTTGACTGCGATTGGCACCAGCGGGGGTCTGCCCCAGTGACGCTCGTCCATGTGAGAGCTGTGCTGTGGGTGTGCTTACAGCTCCCAATTAAACTGTTTCAGTGACAAAAGACCAGGGATAATCATGTGATTATAAATAAACTAGGGCTGGCTGAAGCTGCTTGTTGCAAATGGGGAGGGGCATGAGGAGGAGGATGCTTCAATCCGGTGGCCCTCTGACGACATCACCACTGGAGAAGAGTTTCTGCTTCAAGCTGTAGGACTCCTATTTACAACTGCAGCATGTAGGAGACACGTGGCTGGGGGCCAGAGTGCTCCCTGCTGGTGACTGCTTCCCCAGTGCTCTTTCTTTGGAAAAGATCTGAGCCTACCACTTTTTCTCCATAAAAACCTTCTGTGGCTCCCTATTGTCCTCTGAGTAAAGGTCAGATTTCTTTCCCTAGCATTCCCCTGCACAATTACTATTCCAGCTTTCTCATTTTATCTTTCTCCATGCACTCTGTATTCCAGCTCTCCTGGTAGACTTTCTGCCCTGAAGTAGTCATGGACCCTCCTAATTCTGGGCATCAGCCTATGTTATCATCTCTTCCTGCAATGCCCTCTTTCTGTCCATCACCTGTTGAACATCTTGTTGTTGAGCCATACGTTTGTGTCTGACCATAGCACTCCAATGCTGTCCATGGGGTTTTCTTGGCAAAAATACTGGAGTGGTTTGCCATTTCCTTTTCCAGTGGAGTAAGACAAACAGTTAAGTGACTTGGCCAAAGTCACATAGCTACTAAGGGTCTGAGTCCAGATTTGAACTCAGGTCTTCCTGATGCCAGGCCCAATACTCTATCCACTAAGTTGCCTAGCTGCCTCCATTAAATATCTAGTTTTCCTTTAAATTCCAATTCAAATGCCACTTCATTTTAGATTCTCCTCTGCCAGTCAGTGATCACCTCACCTGTCAGACCTCTCATGGCACTTCATCTTGTATGGATGTATCATGAAAAGTGTGTTTAGAATTATACCCTATGCCATTTTCAGATCAAAAGTCTTCTGAGCTGGGCAGCTAGGTGGCGCAGTGAGTAGAGCACCAGCCCTGGAATCAGAAGGACCTGAATTCAAATCCGGCCTCAGACACTTGACACACTTACTAGCTGTGTGACCTTGGGCAAGTCACTTAACCCCAATTGCCCTGCCTACCCCCTCCAAAAAAACCCAACATTTAAAGAAGTCTTCTGAGGGCAGGGAATGTGTCTCCTCTCACTGCTTCATCTTCTTCAGCTCCTAGTGCCCTAATTGGTCCCCAGCATGCACTAGATAAATGTTTGACAAACAAATGAGGACAATGAAAAGTGGTGAAGAGTATGGGCCATCATTGGCAGACTCTTTGGGGTCCTTGACTGCACTGAGACAGGGGCAACATTGACTTTATAGGATGCTTAGGGAATGGGAATGCTGGGTAAATTCATTTTCTGCCTAACTGAGGGGAGAAGAGAAACCTCTTTTTTATGACTCCAACCTTGTTGAAAATCTGCTCCATGACTGAGTCCTCCGTCCTGACACAGTTGGTAGAATCCAGGTGCCGTGTTTTAATCTTAGCTCAACTCGAGTCCATCAGACTTCTTGGTCTGGTTCTGCTCAATGTGCACAGTAACATTGCCTTGACCTCAGGCCTTTCTTGTACATTTGTGGGTGTTTTGAGGGGGAGCATTGTTTGTTTTTAGCAAGTCACTGTCAGTGGATTTTGTAGCAATTTTCTACTTTCGTGAGTGTGCTTTTCTGGCTAACTGGAGATTCTGGTGGATTTGAATTTGATCCATGTTAGTTATTCATCTTTAGCTAAAACATGAAGCCAGTGGGATGGTCCCTTTGGATAGGTAGGAAATCAGTGTCCACCAGGGATTGGGAGAAGTAGAGGCCTGGCATGCAGAGGAAAGACTTTCCCTTCTTTTAAAAAAATTTACTTTTGTTTCATTAAATATTTCCTGATAACATATAAAAATGTTTTAACAATCATTTTTAAAATTCTCATCCTCCCTCCAACCCCTCCCCCTCCTTGAGAAGGCAAACAATTTGATATTGATTCTACATGTGAAGACCTCCCATTCTTGAGACTGTGCAGTCACATCTCAGGGCAGGAGAGGAGTGCTATTAAGGAGTACCATTAAGTGTCTTTTCATACATAGGCTACAAAGACAAAGGTCCCTCTTCTCAGGGATCTGCCATTCTCTTGGAAAAGTCCCACTCAGTTAGGTTGGAAGATGGTCAAGAACCTAGTAAGGCTCATGGTAGGAATGGTTGGTGCACCTGTGGGAGCTTCACAGGTTTATTTACATTCACTCTGGCTGATTTCACCAAAATCCACCTTAGCTCCCTGCATGGTCCCCTTCCAAGTCATGGACAAATTCCATGCCTAACCAGCACTGGCTCAGCTGTATCCGCCTTCCTGTCGAAGCATGCTGCCTTGACCTTTCCAGCTTTAGGTGAGTCCTTTGCTCTGCTTTGTGCCCCTCTTCTCCATACATCATAGGTGTTTGCTGCTCTTCATTTTATTGTTTTCACTGTCTCCAAGGATTGATTTTTCTCATTTACTTTCTGGCAGTCAGATTACTGAAAACCTTCAGTATCAATGACGTACCAGGGCCTCTGACATGGCCAGTGATCGGAAACTGCTTAGACTGCAGGCATATGCTTTTGTTCATCCTGTCTTGGCCTTCCTGTAACCTGCACAGCCCCTGTCTCCCTGCATGGCTCCCCCCTCCCCCTTCTAAGCCTGACACTGTCTGTTAGCTCCTCCTGCCTGGTTCCCACCCATCCATCACTCAAGCACTAGGTCTTGTTCTTGGAGGAGCCCTGCCTTAGCAGGGCAGGCTTGCATAGAGACCACAGCAGCTCAAGGGATTGGGGACACCCACTCTGCATTTCATGGTCTTCAACCCATTTTCTTGGATTGGGTCCAGAATGGCCTCTGAGCATGGATACTGTCCAACAATTTGTTTCTGAAAGAAAAAAAAGATTATTCTCTTTCCAGAAACACATCGTTAACCACAGATACACCAGAGATCCATTATTACATCTCTCACAGATCACAGAGTGGGGCGTCTTTATGGCCTCATCACCTGTGCAGAGACTTTGAGGTCATATAGCCAAGTGTGGAGCTTGGGGTCAAGAGTCTTTGGTCTTGAATACTGTCTGACACTAGCCAGGGGAGTAGGAGGAAGTCATGAGATCCTTAGGCCTAGACCCAGAGGGACCATAGAGGGCACTTTATAAAGGATGGTCAGACTCACAGAATTAAAGAATTGGAAAGTACATCTCATCTGGTCCCTACACAAAGAAAATCTTCTCTAGGGTGTACTCAACAAATGGCCATCCAGGCCTCTGCTTCAAGACTTCCAAGGAGGAGAAAGGGGCCCTTTGTTCCAGGCAGCCCAGTCCACTTTGGCCCAGAGCTAACTGGTGGGAAGGTCCAGCCTAGTTTGGCCTATTGGCAACTTCTCTTCCCTCTAGGCCAAATGGAACAAGTCCCTGTTAAAAATCTTAACTAGCCCAGGACCAAACACAGATCCCTGGAGCACTCCACTGGAGACCTCCTGCCAAAACTATTGAAGTGTTAAAGACCACTCTCTGAGACTGTCCAGCCAGCCAGTTTCGGATCCACCTAAGGGTGCACTTTTCTAGTCTATATCACTCCTCCATCTTTCCTTCAGGCATGGGAAACAATTCTTGGAAGCTAACAGAGTGTTGTTTGGGAAACAGTTTGACTGGAATGTGGAGGGTGTGATGAGGGGCAGCCCAGAGAAAGATGTGAGATCAGTCAGGAAGAGTGGGCTGGAGGCACTTTGTGAAGGACTTCAAACAGCAGATTAACGGGCTTGTATTTTAGCCTTCGGGCAAAACAGGGAAGCATCAAAAGTTCTTGAGCATGGGACAGAATTGGTCATCCATGTGATTTGGGCAGATCACTTTGGCAGTTGTGTGGAGGATGGGGTGGAGAAAGAAGAGACTTGAGGCAGGGAGAACAAATAGGAGGCCATTGCAATGGGCCAAGTGAGAGAAGTTAAGGGCTGGAACTAAGGTGGTGGCCATGAGAGTGGGAATAAAGGGATGGCATAAGGAGCTGTGGAGGTAGATCCTGATAGTTGGGCTGATGGTTGAATGTGATCGGGTAAAGGAGGAAGAGGAAGAGTAAAGACTAAAGGATGACTCCAAGTTTACCAAACTGGATGCCTAGGAAGGTGGCGCTGCCTTTGCCATAGACTAATGCCCTACAAAGTGAATGCGACTTACAAGCAGGACAGCTTCATTACCTGCTCCCATGTCAATGTCATCTCTCAGCCTGACATGGGATGGTGAACCAAACCAAACCGATGCCTCCCAATTGGAGCCTTTTCTTCTTTTTCCTTATCAAGGCCAAAGGAAAGTTCACCCCCTATGCTGGCCACCTTGGGCCTGCCAACACTGTAATCACTGGCCTGAAAATTTTAAAAATTATAACATATTCAACATGGAGCCTCATTAGCAGATTTCTCTCTTGGTTTCTAGTTTACATATCAACTGTTGTTTCTGGTGAGAAGCAAGCGACACAGACCCCCAGCCATCTGTGTGTGCAGGCTGAGCCAGCCAAGAGAGTGCTATACAATGGAATCATTAGTCCCCCAAACCCACAAGATGTAAAACTTATGTGTGGGTGGAACCCAACTGAGGCATGGTGGAATAAGGCCAAAGAAGCAGCCCCTCCCCCATTGGAAACCAAACCTTTCCCAGCGCCCCTCCCCACGTCACTAGAGAAAGCCATTTTGCATTAATTTTCTTTTAGTTAGGGGACTTGCACCTGAGGCAGAGTAGAAGGACTTGTAGTCACGAAGACCAGGGTTCAGATCCTGACACCAACAGTAGCTACCAGTTGACCATGGAAAACCACGTAAGCTCTCTGTTTCAGCTTCCTTATCTAGCAAATGGGGATAGAAATCCCCTAGTGCCTGGCTCCCGGGTTTGTTCTGAAGCCAGAGTGAGATGATGCTTAGGAAGTATTGTGCAAACCGTAGAACCCTGTGGAAATGCCAATTATTGTTATTCTGCACAACAGGTTCTTTATCAATGTTTGTTGATTTTAAATGACTTGGCTAGGCCTAAAAATAAACTCCCTCATTGCTTGTCCAACCTCCACTGTGTCCCCATTTCAAACAATCTGGGATTGTCTGGAGTTGCCTCAAGACTGTGCAGGAGGGGCCAGGAATTAGAGAAAACGTCTTATATCACCACCAGGTTGGTCCTAGAATTGGGGGTATCCTGAGTAAAGAGGACATGTGGATTCTTCAGATCGACTACTTCTTCACATGAACTATTTGGGGCTTTCTCTGTCACATAGTTTGAGCTGAACCTGGCTCCTACAGGCGTTCCCACTAGATTGGCCCAATTGACTTCACAGGTGTTTCTGGACCAGACCCCCAATCTGTCTGTCCATTCTTCCATCCTTCCATCCATCCATCCATCCATCCATCCATCCATCCATCCATCCATCTGTCTGTCCATCCGTCCGTCCATCCGTCTGTCCATCCGTCCGTCCATCCGTCTGTCTTTCCGTCCATCCATCCATCCATCCACCCATCCATCCGTCCGTCCATCCATCCGTCTGTCCATCCATCCATCCATCCATCCATCCATCCATCCATCCATCTGTCCATCCATCTGTCTGTCCGTCCATCCATCCATCCATCCATCCACCCATCCATCCGTCCGTCCATCCATCTGTCTGTCCGTCCATCCATCCATCCATCTGTCCATCCATCTGTCTGTCCGTCCATCCATCCATCCATCTGTCCAGCCATCTGTCTGTCCATCCGTCCGTCCATCCATCTGTCTGTCCGTCCATCCATCCATCCATCCATCCATCCATCCATCCATCCATCCATCTGTTCATCCATCCTTCCATCCATCCATCCATCCATCCATCCATCCATCTGTCCATCCATCCGTCCGTCCATCCGTCTGTCTGTCCGTCCATCCATCCATCCATCCATCCATCCATCCATCCATCCATCCACCCATCCATCCGTCCGTCCATCCATCTGTCTGTCCGTCCATCCATCCATCCATCCATCCATCTGTCCAGCCATCTGTCTGTCCATCCTTCCATCCATCCGTCCATCCCTCCTTCCTTCCTCCCAACAGCCATTATTGTCTAGTTGTTAGCACAAGGGAAGATGTGTCCCTTACTTCATTTAAGGACTGTATGCTATTTCAAACTCAAAACGCACAAGATGAGATATCTAACTAATAGATAAACTGGGGGATAGATTTGATGTTTTTTTCTCAGTGACTACAGCTGTGTGTGAGTCTGAGCTTGGCATTTCTGGGAAGCCCCCGGTTGGATCAGGGGAATCCCTGTGGATGAGCTGAGTTCTAGAATTATTTTACACAGGAGGCAGTGTGGTACAGTGGTAAGGCACAGGCCTTGGAGGCCATACTACATGAGAATCAGTTGAAGAAATGGGGAGTATTTAGCCTGGTGAAGAGAAGGTTTGGGAAGTGTGATCACCGGCATGAAGGACTCTAATGAAAAGAGAAAATACTTTTGTCCTCCTTCATCCCAAAGGACAGAATAAGAATGGCCTGAAGGTTGCAGAAAAGCAGATTTGGGAGACATGAAGAAAAATACAACACCTGCCAAAAGTTAGAGCTGCCCCAGAGTCAGAATGGCAGGTCAGGAACATGGTAGATCCTTGGAGGTCTTGGACAACCACTTCTGGAGATACTGGTGACATTAGCTACACTCCGCTTGGTGCCCCTTCCCACTCTGAGATTCTGTTACTGTGCTTTAAGTGGCCTAGGTCCAAGTCTCTTAGACTTTTGGCCTGTCATTTGTTCTCTTACTGGTCGTTTTCCCCATCATAAAATTTGAGGTTTAGATTAAGTGATCGGTAAGGCCCTCCAATCTCTGACATTCAATGTTTTAACTTCTAAAATAGCTCCAAACTCTGCCATTTTTCTATTCCGTGGTTCCTCCCAGATCTGACATTCTCTGTTATAAGGTCCCTCTGAGATCCGGATACTCTGTTTTATATTCTAAGTTCCCTCTGAACTCTGACATTCTATGTTCTATGTTCTATGTTCTAAGGTCCCTCTAAGCCTGTCATTCTCTGTTCTACATTCTGAGATCTGCCCTTGCCAGCTTTGATATTTTGTTTTCTATATTCTGAGGTCCCTCCCAAGTCAGACATTGTTCGTTCTATGTTCTAAGGTTCCCTCTGCCTCTGCCATTGAGTGTTCTATGCTTTAAGGCCCCTCCCAGCTTTGTCATTCAGTGTTCCATGTTCTAAAGTTCCTTCTACTTCTGACATTCAATGTTCTGAGGTCCTTCTAGATCAGATGTTCTGTGTTCTATGTTCCAAGGTCCCCTCCCCAGCTCTAATATTTTATGTTCTATTTTAAGTTCCTTCTTAGCTCTTCTGCTCCATGTTCTATGTACTAGGATCTCATTGTCTTCTTGATGTTCCCAGATGTCAGAGAAGTCTGTGAGCTCTCCAACATTTATCTCTTGCTCTCTCACTGCTTGCCTAACCCACCCACATAGATCTCTGCTGAGATGACCATTCATCTCTTCCTTTGTGCCTCTCATAGGAGACAATGTGCTCTGCCCATCATGGATCTCTTCGTTGCCTTCTGGTTGATCCCAAACTTGTATTCCTCAGAAAGAATGCTGTTCCAAGACTCATCCTTTATTAGAGGAAAGAGTCCAGGATTTGGGATCAGGGGCCTAACCCAGCTGTGCACTTACTGGCTGAGTAGAAACTTGCCCTAACTAACCACTTTACTTCTCAGACACTTAGTGTCCTCATCTATGGCTACATGTGTTCTGGGATCCCTTGTTATCACTGTCTATGGTCCTCAAATTCTATGATCATTTCTTTGTCCTCCCTAGTCAGTGGGCAGTAACTCGTGGACATTAGCGTGGCTAATGCTCTGAGGTAGGTTATGTCTCTGCACTCCCGGAGCCATTGAGTTGGTTTGGCGTGCTTGGTGTGGCTTCTCACATCCGTGCATACGCAGCTGTGCTGACCATGAGCCTGCTGTGTTTACATTGCCAGAAGCAGGGTAATGGGAGTAGCACCATTTGCAGGCCTGTAGTTGGTGCCAGTGGCAGGAAATACCCCCTCGGACTAACTTGGCATTCATCTTTGTTCTAGCTTCTCCGCTGACTGAATTCACTCCGGCTCCTTTGGCGGCTGTAATTACTCTGCCAAGGGCAGGGGGAACTTTTGCTTCTTACTAGTTGGAGACGTGTCACTTGCGGATCCACTTTTTCTTCGAGCTATTTTTCTTTGGTTCCTATGGAGATTTGTTACTAAAGACTCTATTTCAGATTTTTACTGTGAATGATGTTTTGAAGCCTTCTGCTCAGACTTGGAGCCTGGAGCCATTGTCTAGACTAGAAATCCTCTTCCAGCATACACAGGGTAGGCCCTTCTTCTTGCAGAGCCAGGCCTGAGCGCGTGATCTATCCAGGGGGGTCGGGGCGGGGTGGCTCGGTGTACTTGTTCTGATATCTTTGCAAGGAGCTGGCTTCTAAGAGAGGCTAATAGAGAGAATTCCCACGTACTCTAGAATTTGTCATTCACTGGCACTTAAGGGAGCATTAATGCCAGCTTGTGCCCAGATGGTAGAATATGTGTCTATCTTATACAGTGGTTATTTTCAACCTTGGGAGCACTGCAGAATTCTTCTGAAATGTCCTTTGAGAATTATTAATCCCAGCCCTGAAATCTATTCACTTAAATTTATTATTATTGATGTAATATCCTAGGTAGAAAGAAATGTGGTTATATATAATGAGGGGTATGTGTGTGTGTGTGTGTGTATTTTGTATATAGACATTTACATGTGTATACCCCAATGGATCGGCAACTTCATTGTGGACATTCACTCCAACAATTCAGTTAGCATCCTATCTGTGCCTGCCCATTCTGTGCGACTTCCTTCCATTTGATCAAGTTTCAAATATTAGAATGTGAGTTTTACTTTAAAAAAAATCAAGTGTCAGTGCTATAATTTCATTGAGTAATTCAGCATAGAGCTTTTTCTCCTCTCTCCCCATGCCTAGAATGCTCTCCATCTTCACCTCGGCCTCTTCAGAATCCTTAGTTCCTTTCACAGCTCTGCTTTCTCTTCACACCCAATGCCTTTCCTGCTAGTTCCCTCCTCTCACCAACCCCAAAGTTACTTTGGGGTTACTTTTATGTATTTTGTGTTGATGTATCTATATATTCATTGTTTCCCTTGATTGAATAGGTGCTCTGAGACCATGGACTGTTTTATTTTTGTCTCTGTCTCTTCAGTGACCTAGCACAGTACTTGGCACATAGTAGTTGCTTGATAAAAACTTTTTAAATTGATTGGATTGAATGCAAAATGGCCCCACAGGATTACTGGCCTCTTGTACCAGAGCCTTTCTCTCAGTAGAGTGCTTTGTATATCAACCCCTCCTGGAGACTGCTTGGGGGGACCTCGTGGAAGCATTTATCCTAATCAGGTACAGGTTGGACCACTGGGCCCTCAACATCCTCCATCTCTGCAATGAGTCTAGATTAGCAGCCAGTCTCTGTGGTCGCTGCTCCAGGGGACAGCTGCAGGCTGTAAAGTCTGTTCTGTGCCCTCACTCTCTCCTCCTCTGCTTGCCTTTCTAAGAAATGTGTTTTCTTAATTATGAAGACTGTTTGCTCCCATCTACCACTTACCGAGAAGCTGAATATGAGATCATTTTGAAGGAAAATGAAGAAAATTATAACTGTGTCCTCCTTTCTTGGATTACACATTTTCCCAGGAATGTGAAGCCCAGGTGTTGAGGGGGTAGCCTCTCTTGCTGACTCTACCTGCCACCTACAGGTGTTGGGATAGCAAATTCATTGGGTGTCCTAGAGAGGTACCTTTGTTCCCCAGGATTGGAGAAAGTCAAATATTGTCCTGATTTTCAGATAAGGAGAAAGAATCAAAGGCCAGTGATCTTGACTTTGATGCCTGGTGACCTTCTAGTGTACGAAATGAAAGGTTGGCCAATGAGGGCTTAATCCTTTGATCATACACAGTATTCTTGGCCTACTGTATACCCATCTCTCATTGGGCAGTACCCTCCTTACAGTAGAATATGTTAGCAAAGGGACAGTCAATCAATGCTTAGAAAAGGCAGCAACAATCATGAAAAAACAGCCTGGCTTCTTTGGGAACAGGGAAGGCAAGACTAAACTCATTTCCTCTTTTGATTGGTTGATCTAGAAAATTGTATAGAGTTAACCTTGATTTTAGCCAAGTACTTGACACAATCGCTCATGCCATTCTTCTTAAAAAGTAAATATTTATTGCTGCCTTTTGTGTTAATACCACAGTCATCATACAAACTCAACCATCACATAGAACTCATCTTGTAACAAAGCCAAATAAATAAGCAAAATCAATAAACCCAACAAATGCATTTGATGATCCACATACCATTCCACACCTGCAGATCTCCACTTCTGTAATGGGAAGAGGGGTGTTTGCTTCATCACATTTCTTCCACAATCATAGCACTTAATATCAGTACAGCTCGCTCATCCTGTTGTTTTCATTTATATTTTTACAGTTGGCATACATATTGTCAAAGTGGTTCTGCTTCCTTTGCTCAGCATCAGTTCATGCAAGACTCCCTGTATTGTCTTAACTTTTCATGTTTCGTGTTGTTTTTTAAAGGGGCAATGCTTTGCATTTCTCTACCCCAATATCTTCAACTATTTTTCAATCAACAGACATGCTCTGATTCCTTTTTTTCAACTACAAAAATACTGATACAGACATTTTTATATGTATGGAACTTTTCATTCTGACTTTGATGCCCTTTTGGAGTTTAAGCCTTGGAGTGGGACACTGGGTCAAGAGAACAAGAAGCTTGGTGACCATTTTTTCTACAATTCTGAATTGTTTTCCAATTTTTTTCAACCAATTCTCAGCTCTAGTGCAGGGCTTCTTAAACTTTTTCCACTTGTGACCCCTTCGGTGCCTCTTCAAATGTAGGTCCTCATCTTTCCGTAGCCCCTCCAACGTTGTCCCCCACCATATTTGATCATCTTTGTCAGTTTGCTGAGTGTGAGGCAATACTGCCACATCACTTCAATTTTCATTTGTCTTATTAGTATTTTTATGGATGGGCATCATTTGTTTTCTTTTCAAAACTGTTCACATCCTTTGACTACTTAGCCATTGGGATGTCTTGTGCGTTTGTGTTAAGTCCCTTTAAACCTTGGATACCAGGTATATCAAGAGCAGTTGGTGCAAGGTTATTTTGTTCTTTTTCAATGCTGTCTTTTGCTTTGACTTCAGCTTCATGTTGGATTAGATCCCTCCCCTCCCCTCCCCTACTTGGTGAGCCATCCTTGGTAACGAGGATTAAAGAAGAAAGAGGAACTAATGAAACAAAATGAACCATTCCATCAACAGATTCTGAGAGCATACTTCACACTCTCTGGTAGCTCATCTCCTGCAAAGATGGCAGAGAGATGAATTTTTCCAACATTTTTCCAGAGCCAAGCTTCTTGGTGATTTTAATAACAGAGTGTTTAGTTCTATCTGTTCTTAACTGCTGTTTCCATTTACAGTATTGTCATTATCCAGCAGACTACACTCTGTGAGGCAGGACCTTTTCCCCCTAAGAAGTATCTCTTCTTATTCTGCTTTTAGTCCTGCAAAAGCTTTTTTAAAAAAATCATTCAATAATCATTCTACATCATTCTTATGGAGAAGATGGAGAGGTGTGAGCTAGAAGACAGTACAAGGGAGTGAGTTCAGAACTGGTAGTGTGTTTGGACTTAAAGAGTAGTCACAAATTATTCCATAGCTACTTGGACAGAGGCTTCCAGGGAAGTAGCATTGACATTGCTTTTTGGTTCTAGGTTGTCTGAGATTTTTAGTTAATAACTTATGGAAAAGGCTCAATGACTGTGCCCAAACATCGCAGTGAGCACCAAGCATACAAAGAGAATCTTTATGTGATGTTATAATCCCTGCTCTCAAGGCCTTCACATTCTAATTGAGGGAGAAAACACAGAACGAAGAGTTCTGCTACAGGGAAAAAGGAAGGGGATAGCACAAATGCTGCTGCAGCAGGGAAGATGGTAAGTCCCAGGGATTCTTAGGCTTCATTGGCAGGGCAGATAATCTCAACTCTAGAATCTGAAGGGTACAATGACAATGCAGATGATAAGGCCTGGAGGTCCTCTGTCTTAGTATGGATGATGGTTGCTGACCACTTGCTCATCTAAGTGCTGTGACTACCCAAGTTTGCCCCAGATGTTTCCCTGGTCAAGACAATATTCTGAAAAGACAAAGATGAAAGGGAGCATTTCAAGTTCCACATGCATGAAATTTCAGTCCACTATCTTGTTCACTCACCATCGGCTCCTGACACATGCCTTACTACACCTGCTACAAAACTTAAAATCATCGTAGGTAATTCAGTGTTTTAAAAGATGCTGTGACAACTAGGATACATTTGAGTGACAATAGCATGGACTTGAGGTGGATGGAGCAGCCAGGATGTTTTCATTGAACCCAAACATAAGCTGATGACTAAGGGTCTAAGTTCGCATTTCTTAACCTTTTGGAGGCAATGACCCCTTTGACAGTCTGGTGAAACCTCTGGATCCTTTCTCAGACTCTTGTTTTTAATTAAAATTTGAAGGAAATTCTAAATTTCACTTAAAGGTTAGTGAATATGTGTGTGTGTGTGAATGCATATATGTATGTATGTATTTTCCCTAGCCAATTTCATAGGATGGTAGGGGGAATGGCAGGACTTAATAATTAGCTAAATACAGTCAACAAAAGATAAGTCCAGGCTGATTGAAGGGCTTCTGTAAGGCTGCCTAGTAGGTGCTGAGAAGTCATACTCCTCTGACCCAGACAAAGAGACCTTAGGGAGCATTTGGTAGAGAGGAAGCCTACTTTAGTTCTAAATGTGTGCTTGAAGTAAGGGCAAGGCAGCCATGGGGAAATTCTAGGGAAGCGGTTGGAGATAAGACCTGCCAGCCTCAGTAAGAAGACAAGTCTTCTACAATCCATCCATCATACCTCATTTGGGTGGGTGCCTTTTCCAAGCAAACCAACAGAATGTGAGTTCCTGGGGGTCAGGGACTATCGGTTTTGCTGCTAAATCATCAACATCTAGCCCAGTCCCTGGTGCTTAGTGGGCACTGAAGAAATGCTTATTAGATCGATGATCAGGTAGGTGTACGGATAACAAACTCAACACTGAGGTATATGTTACGTATGGAGAAACTGCTACAGTAACACCACCGATGACACATTCATCATTTAATGTTTACGTGAAGGTGGGAGAAAGGCAATTTCTGCCTCAGAACTCTGGCCAAAGAAGCTCTTGACCTGGCAGCCCTGGGTCAGACAGACCAGGTAGAGATGACACCAGAGACTGTTCAAGACATGCTGCCCAGCCTATCCTGTTACCCTTCAGAGAAGTAATATCTTTCAGCATGGCCCCTGCACCAGAGGAGCCCCTGACCAAGCTATCATTGAAGTGAATGGACAGACCTAGAGACAAAGGATGGGGAGTCCTCAGGATCTGGGGAGAGAGAGTTAAATCCATAGAAGAGTTGAGTTTCTACCAAGCCATGGTCAAGCACAAATGGCACTTGGAAGGCAAGGCCCACCTCTAACCCAAGTTTGCAGACTCTGTTCGATGGAATCTGGGGCCACAAACACTGGGGGCACTCAACCCTTTTAATTCAATCCAGCACACATTTATTAAGTCCCTGTTATGTGCCAGGCATTGTGGTTGGCACTGCCCTGGCCCGTATCAATGTGGTATAGTAGGGATTCCTTCCATGTCTCAGTTGGACTAGAAATCTCTGAGGTCCCCTCTGACTCTCCAAATTCTGAAATTTTGTGATCAATCTTTCGATGGTGGTCCAGAATCAGCATCTTACAATCGTGCCCTGGGCTTCTGTGGTTATGGGCTTCCTGAATTAACATCAAGAGAAATATCCCATTAGCACATGAAGATCCTCAGGCAAATTGAGTGTGTCTTTTGTGAAAATGATGACTGCTCAATGGTTTTTAGGAAATACTTAAGACCCAGGGGAAGGAATGCGCTGCTTGGAGGGTCCAGGTGAAGAGAGTGATTGTAAAAGACACCAGGCCAGGTGCTTCTGACACCGCCCCACCCCCACCCATTGCATCTACTTCCCAGCGGGGATGTTGTCTGCTGGCACAACTGAAGAGGCTGGCTGTTAGTCACTAGATGTGGCCCAGCCTATGCTGTTTGTTTGGGAATCCTCCAAAGCGGGTATGCTCAGCAGTCACTGCTGAAGTGAAACCCTGGAGATGCTCTGCTCTGCTTTCAGGGGACTTTTATTATCCTCAAACTGAGGCTCCTATTATCGCCATCATCCTTATTACCATCAAACTGAGCCTTGACTAAATTAATGAGGCAGTGGGAGATTTAATTGGTGAAACAAGCAATGAGGGCGGCCAGAAGCCAAAAAAGCAGGACCATCGCTTCACAGGGATGGAGGTGTGGCCTCAGGGTAGGAGAGTGTACAGGGGCATGTTTGCTTGTCACAAGGGTAACCATAGTCATCTACTTCTCCCCCCCTCGGAAAACTGGCTTGCCATTTTTCCTCCATCTCCACCTTTTCTCAACATTCAAAGACAAGGGTTTTTTGGAGGGAGTCACCTGCTTTTTATGGGGACACAGTTTTTTCTCTGAAGGATGGGTCTCCTGCACCTCATCTCCAGTGAATTTGTTCCTGAACATTAATGGCTCACATGAAAATCACGTGCAGTGCATTGAAGGTGCAGGTTCATACACACACATCACTTGGACATAGCCAATGAGTTGCGCTCTTGCAGACCTCTGTGGCCTTCTGAGTAGGGGGTTTAGCATCCCTCCCAAGGCATTCTCCCACATCCCCTGTTTGTTCCAAGCACCTGATTTCCTGCTTCTGGCTTTCAGCAAAGGTAGAATAGCTTTGAATATCATGTAATAAACATTCCCTAATTGCCAAGAATGGCTGGCAGTTAATTGGAGAAACCTTGGTAACCTCATTTGGGAGCACAATAAATAAGGAAATAAACTGAAAAGAAGTTGTTATTAAAAGGAAAATCAATCCCTAGGACAGAGGGAAGTTCAAATTTCACATAGCACATCAAGGATCTCTTGAGCAAACCCTGTCAGAGTCATTAGTCTAACGACCATAAAACAGTTAATTGCAGAGCAGCCTAAATTTTGGTTGGACCAGACAGGTCAATCAAATATCATCAGGCAATTGAAGATTCTTTCCCAAGGGTTCGAATCATGAAAATCGTATTAGGCAGGTTTACACACACACACACACACACACACACACACACACACACACACATACATATACACACCCCAAAACATAACTGCAATTTAAAATATTTGCACTCAAATATGTACACCCACTTTCTCACCTAGATCATGTTGCTCCTCCTTTCCACAGCTATTCAGGCCAAAGTGAAATAAATCTTTTGTGGCCTTAAACATCTCTATGCAAACGCCTCTCCAGTCTCTCCCCATGCAGCTCTCCTCTCTTCTAATCTCGAGTCCCACATCTCCAGTGGCTGACTAGACCTTGGCACGTAGACCTCGGCAAGTTCACTGTGCCCCAAACAGAAATCAGCATCTTCCCTCCCAAACTTGCACCTCTTCTCTGTTTGCCCATTTCTGCCTAGTGCTATTCCATCCTTCGAAACACCTGATTTCCCATTTTTGATGTCGCCTTTGGCCTTTTACTGGTGATGCTGCAAGTTCTAGCTGGTCTTCCTTCCCAGCATTGCTCTTATCCATCCCCATCTCATATCCCAGCTGCCCTGGTCCAATGCCTCATCACCTCTCACCTGGTCTATTGCAATATGCTCCCAGTCAGTGTCCCAGTCTCCAGCCTCTCCCTCCTCCAATCCAGTGTCTGGCTGCCCAGGTGATCTTCCTAACACACATCTCTGTCACCCCCTTTAAAAGGAAGCATCAGGGATTGCCAGTTGCCCACAGGATCAAATACAGATTCCTTTATTTTCCATTTAGATAACTTCCTGCTCTGTCTCCATCCTGTCTTCCTGGACTAATTTCCCATCCAGACTGACCTACTTATCATTCCCCATACATAACATTCAATGTCTCCCTTCTATACTTTTTCCCAGGCTGTCTCCAGTGCTTGAAATGTTCTCTGTCCTCATGTCTACCTCTTGGACTTCCTAGATCCCTTCAAGGCTCCAGGCTCATCTCCTGGGTCCCCTCCTACATAAGGCTTCTTTACAACCATCAAGTTATTTCATTTTCTCAAAAGTATTTTACATTGACTCCTCCAAGAACATGTTCCCTCTTCTTCTCCCCCCTCCTGCCAGTAGAATATAACTTTCTCAGGGGCAATTTTGTGTTTATCTTTGGCTTCCAGCACCTAGCATGAAAGATGTGCTTAATAAATGATTGCTGATTTGAATCAAGTTGGAATATGAATTCACTATACAGCAAATTAACAATGTGGGATCCCACATTGGATGAGACTTCAGAGAGAAACTTTACTGACCCTTCCCCAAGGCTTGAACTTCTGCCTTGGGCCAGCCCAGTCTCAGACTTCAAACATGGCAAGAAACTTTTCTGACCTATTAAGTTAATGATTTCATGAGAAGAGATTGATTGGTCTTAATCAATTAATTAATTAATTAATACTTACTAACATCCATGATGTGCTCAACACTAGGCTAGAGTCTGTAGATGTATGTGTATGTGAGTGTGAAGAAAAGACTTGATTTCTCCCCGTAAGAGGCTTACCACCTCATTTCTGAAACCCAGGAGATATGTGACTATCCCTCCCCTAGGACTGTTATTACCCTTATACTGGGGCTCTTTGATTGGATTAATGAAGCTGTGGAATATTAGCTTGGGAAATCCATGATGAGTGGGGCCAGAAGCATGTTCTCAGTTTGGAGAAGTCCTTCCGAGACAGGGATCTGACTTAATGGGGTAATGAGGACATGGACTCAGGGTGTATACACTTAAAGGGGCATGTTTCCTTACCACAAGAGGCATCAGAGTTCTCTACTTTCTCTACTGTGGATTGCTATTTCTCCCATTATCGACATTTTCTCATGGTTTAAAGAGGAGGATTTTGTGAGTCACCTGCTGTATTATGGAAGCATAGGTTGCATTCTCTGGGGGATGGGTCTCCTGTCCCCTATTGCAACTATGCCTAGCCATTAGTGGCTCACAGGAAAATACAGAGAAGAAAGCCAAAACCCATGAAATAAATAATCATATGAACTAGAAAGGGGGAGCTAGAGATGAAATGCCATGGCCATTTTGAGGGACAAGAAACTTTCTAAGCTAGAGTGATCCAAAAGGGCTTAATAAAGGGAGGGGCAGGAATCAGTTAGGAAAAGAAGAGGAAGAAAGTCTGGATAAGAGCTCTGGTGGGACACATTTCATAGGATCAGAGGCTTTGGAAATTTGTGGGGAATTCAGCAACTATCAAGTCCAACCATAGACCAAAGGAATCCCCTCTCTAACATACTCAGACAGTGGATCTGGAGTCTGCTTGAAAATCTCCAAGGAGAGGGAATTCACCACTTTAGGTAACCCATTCAATTTGGGGGGATTTTGGAAGTTCCCCCCACAAAAAACACAGAAATTGCCCTTTTTTATTTCCATTCAATAAACCCATCCCTGCATCGGGACCCAACAGAAGAAGTCTAATGTTTTCCCCACTCAACAGTCCTTCAGATCCTTAAAAATGGCCCTCATACCCCTGAGTCTTTACTTCCCTAAACATGCTCAGTTCTTTCATCTGCTCCTCATATGTCAAGGACTCAAGCCTCTTCCCCATTCTGATTTTCTTCTTCTGGACATTGTCTAGTTTATCAATGTCACTGTCAAATTATTGTATTCAGAATGTGAACCCAACACTGCCAAAGTCTTCTAACAAGGACAGAATACAGAGGGCCTCTCATTTCCTTATTCCTATAAGCCCTGCCCTCTTGATGCAGCCCAGAATTGCAATATCTTTAGTGACTGATTCACATGGAGCCGGCAGTCTACTAAACCCACCAGATCTTTTATCAAAACAATTACTGTCTCTCTAGGACTCCCTTTTGTACTCAAGTTCATGACTTCACATTTCTGTACATTGATTTTCATCATATTACATTCAACCCAGTGCTCTAACCTGTCAACATTCTTCCGAAATCCTGACTCTATCATCCACTCATTATTAGATCTTCCTCCTAGCCTTGTTTTCTCAGCAAATTTGGTGAGTATGACTCCTATGCCTTTATCTCAGCCATTGATGAAAAAATGTTCATCAGCAGAGGGCGCAGCACAGATCCCTGGTGCCCTCTACCAGAGACCTCCTGAAAGGTTGGCACCAAACTGTTAACAACTCTGGTTCTGAATCCACTGGATTGTTTAATCACATCCATGTTTCTCCATCTTCTCCAGAATCAGGAAAATCTGACCAAATCTCAGAGTTGCCTGGATGGGAATGTAGCACTCTCTGACTTTCCTGAGGTCTGGGTCCTGGTGCCAATTTCATTACAGGCAAGAAGCAATTTGTGTTAGGAGCAGTACTAACAGGCTTGAGAATTCTTCCTCTCTCTCACACACAGAATGAATAGGAAGGAGTTTCTGAAAGCCTTACTCTGAATGTGGGCACATCCTGATGCCTTGTCGGCAAAGGGAGTTTGGTTTGTGGTCCTGTTTCAAAAAGAGTTCCTAGAAACTGAGAGAAATAAATATGACTGAGCACGCACTCCTCCCCAACCCTAAATGCTTCCTTGTTAAGTGTCCATCACATGCCAGGCACCAAAGCAGTGTCTTGTGTTGGCTGGGCCTGGCCTGGGGGCCAGTCACCTGACCTCTCACCACCCTAAGGCACTCTTCGAGACCGTAAAATGCACCAGGAGACAGTTTTCTCCCTAAGAGTTCCCTGTACCAATGGAATAACATCTGGGGCAAATTATCTGTCTAGCTATCTTGTCTATCCATCGATCCATCTATCATCTATTTGACATCTTTCAGTCATGCCTGACTCTGATCCTATTTAAGGTTTTCTTGGCAAAGATACTGGAGTGGTTTGCTCCTCCAGCTCATTTTACAGATAAGGAAACTGAGGCAAATAGGATTAAATGACTTACCCAGGGTCACACAACTGGTATGTGTCTGAGTCTTCCTGACTCCAGGCTTAGTGCTTTATCCACTGTGTCACCTAGCTGCCCTTTATCTGTCTGTACACACATGCACATATATACATGTACATATTTGCATATACACGTATGTGTAAGGTGTCAAAAGTCTGAATACAGTTTGAAGATATTAAAGCTCAGAACTGCACTAATTCTTTTGGGACACCCTATATCTATGCTTTGCACTAACAATAGAAACTGCAACCATCCCCGACCTTAAGATACATTTCAGGGGAAGCGAGAGGCAGAGAGGGCCACACCAGGGCCCCAGATAAGGAAATGGCAGAGTCATTTCCTGGGGGAGAGAGGGTCCATGGCTGAACAGCAATGTCCCCAGGGGGTGGCCCTGTCTCCTCTCTGTGGATTCCCAGGACCTGGGGTTGCACTGTGGAGCTGGCTTCCAGTCAGTAGGATCAAGACCTTGATCAGAAAGCAGACGGTTCTGAAGGGCAGAGTAATCTGGGATTCCTACAGATCCAAAGCCAAGGGCAGGCACACCAGGGCCTAGAGAAAACAGCCCCCAGCCCTCAAAATGAACCAACACCTTCCTACTTCTTGGACAGGACAGCTGTGTAACCTAGTCATTTGTTCAAGGCTTTAAGCTGCATTTTTCAGGGCTGGATCCCTGGGCCCTGTCCCTCTTCTTTTTCAGCCCCTGACAGGCAGCTTTGCCAGCAAAGAAGACTTGGGCCCAGTGAAATTCCCTAGTCAGCAGCTCTACCTTGGATAGTGCCAACTTTGGGGAGAAGGGGCCAGGGACTCATCCCTGTGAACTCTCCATGGTCCTGAGAAGATGGTGACCAACCTAAGGACAGCAGGATCACAGCAATTGATGGAGTAGGGTGGAAGGACCCACCAGCCTCCGGGCCTGCAAAGAGGTTCTGCCAAAAAAGCATGTCAGATTGAGACCCTGCAGCTCTCAAAAAGGCAGGATATTTTAAGGAGCTGCATAGGGGAAATCTGCGTTACCCTGGAGACCAAGGCAGGATCCAGTCTGCAGTGGCCACAACACAAAGATACTGAAAAAGGCCAGTTACAATACCCAACTAATTTAGACTTGCTGGATGTGGCCAGCTCAACACTTGTATGAAGGCCAGGGTCATGGAAGATATCACCCCCCCCCCCGCCACACCCATTTGCCTTGGCTTCAGGATGGTTTCCATGCCCACCCTCCCCTGTAGCTCCTGGAATAGGAGGATAGGAGCTTCTTCCTTTGTCTTAATGATTCTGAAAGATAAAGGCTTTGCTTAAAACAAAATCATCCATCCTCCCATCAGCAATAAGCATTTTTAAGCATTACTATGTGCCAGGCACTGTGCTAAGTACTGATGTTCCCTCTTCCCTCTACCACCAACCCCCCTCCAAAAAAAATCCCAGTTCCCAGTCGCAACATCTGGCCTTCTCCTTGACTTCTCTTCCCTAGTGGGTCATCACTAGGAGGCACAGTCATAGTCCCTCAGACAGTAAACATTAAGTGTCTTCCATGTGCCAGGTGTTGCACTAAGGAACAGTCACAGGCTTCAGGTCTACATCTATCTTTGTTGTCATTTAGTCATTTCAATCATGTCTGACGCTTCATAACTCCATTTGGGGTTTTCTTGGCAAAGATACTAGAGTGGTTTGCCATTTCCTCCTCCAGCTCATTTTACAGACAAGGAGATGGAGGCAAACAGGGTTAAGTGATTTACCCAGGGTCACACAGCCAGGAAGTACCTGAGGCCAGATTTGAACTCAGGAAGACTCATCTTCCTGGCTCCTGGCCTGGCTCTCTATTCACTGTACCACCTTCTGAGTTGGAAGGAACTTCAGACACCATGTAGTTCCACATCCCACCAACACCCCACCCTGAAAAGTAGTCCCACCATCCAATGACCAGGGAGTGCTCACATGGGCCTTTGCTAATCCAACCCCCCCAGTATCACAAAGGAGTAAACTGAGACCCAGAAAGGAGAGAGGGCTTGTGAAGGTCCTCAGACCTAGTAAAGGGCAGAAATCAAACTCAAGCTCAAATCCTTAGACTCTAAACCCAGGACTCATTTTATTAAAAACATTTTCTCTCTCTCTCTCTCTCTCTCTCTCTCTCTCTCTCTCTCTCTCTCTCTCTCTCTCTCTCTCTCTCTCTCTCTCTCTCCCCCTCTCCTCCTTTCTCTCCATCCCTCTCTTTCTCTCCATCCCTCTTCTTTCTTTCCTTCTCCACTTACAAACACCAGACCAATGCACAGGAGAGCTGTTCTAGCAAGACAGTCAGGAAAGTGAAGATCTTTCAGTCTATACCATATGAAGGAACTGGGGATGTCTAGCCCTGAGGAGAGAAGCCTGAGGGAAATAACATGGCCAGGGCATGCAAGCTATCACACCAAAGACAGACTCAACTTGTTCTGCCTGACTTCAGAGGGTAGAAGTTGCAAAGAGGTAGATTTAGGCTTAGGGCAAGGGGAAACTCCCTTGTGATTAGAGGACATCCCAACAAGCCTGGATGCTCAGCTGCAGGCTTGGTGGACTCTCCCTTACCGGGCATCTTCTAGCAGAGGAGGTTACTTGCTGGGCAGGTATGGTTAGGGGCGGGGGAAGGAATTCTTGTTCAGTGCCAGGTAAGAAAAGGTGGCCACTGAGGTCCCTTCCGACCTTAATTTTGTGTTTCTGTGAAAGGAGTTAAAATTGGCCTGAGGGAACAGCTGGGCCGCCATGGCTGGTGGGATACTGTGCTGCTGTCTTGTTGTTGTTTTCCAACATTAAAATAGAAAGGAGATATTTAAGGGAGGTAACGCTCACCTGAGCAGGCTGCCAGACATTTAGCCCTCCAAATTTACATTTTGGAGAATTGAAGCCAACTCACAGTTACTCAGAGCATCCTCCCTAAGCCTTGGCCAGCCCTTTGGATGAGGACCCAAGTACCCAAGGGAGCCTCACACTTCCAGGCACTGTCTGCCAGGCAGGTCATCCCTAGTCTGGGGTTCATGGGATCACAGCAAGAAGGCAGGAAGAAACCCCAGAGGCCACTGAATCCAACCCCCTTCTTTTACAGATTGGGAAACTGGAGTCCAGTGAGGTCCAATTAGTGGCCAAGTTTACTCTAATTTGAAGTAATAGAGTCAAGAAAGATAAAGACAGGGAGAAAATGTAAAGGGTCTGTATTCCTTAGCACCTCATTCTCTGGTGATAAAAGGCCCTCTTAGAGAGAAGTGTTCATTAGCAACTTGTGTAGTCTAGTCCTGTATGTCAAATAGTACTTTCAAAGGCTGACCCCCACCACAGCCCCTCACTTTGTACCTCGCTTTGAGCCTAGGAGTCCTGAAAGGAGGCTGACTCAGGCAGTCTAATGGGGGTCAGGAAATGACATCCATGGCTCTGGCCAGACATGATTCCTTCCCAAAGAGGGCGGAGGGCTGCCTGGAGGGGCTCACCTAAATGCAGGACTGTGGATCCTGTTGGCAGAGAAGTTGCTGCTTTCATGTGTCTTTTGCAACCTTTGCTCATTCCTTCCCTTTCATCCTGGAACTTCCTTACCTAGACCCCAGAGCTGGAGGGGGACTCAGGGGCCAGAGAGTCCAAGCCAAACCTGGACAAGAATCCACTCTACACAGTATTCAACAGCTTGGCCTCCAGCATCTGCTTGCATCATTGAAGCAGCCCAGCCCACTTTGGGTCAGCTCTCACCATCAAGAGCTCCTTCCTGACATCTGGTATAACCTACATCTTCCCAGCCAGCCCTCATCACTCTTGGATCTGCCCTCAGCACAAGCAGATCAAGGCTAATTTTCTTTGCATTTGACAGTCTTTCACATACTTGAAAACAATAATGTCCTTTCCAAACCTTCTATCCCATTGAAGATTTGCCTACATCTTTTAACTGAACTTGATGTAGCATGAACCGAAGTCCATCATCACTTCACTGACTCATAAACTGAACCTGGTGCCTCAACATCTCAGCCAAGCTTCACTCCTGTTCTCTTCAGCTGCCTTCAGCTGGATAGCTCCACTTTGGTGTGTCATTCTCACCTCCACCTCTCCCTATCCAAGTCCATGTTCTTCATCTCCCTCTCTCCATGGGAAATCCTCCTCATGGCTTCCATTTCCCCTCAGTCACATCAGTCTTCCCGTCCCAATATAAATCTCTCCAGTGCTTCACTTCTCTTGTCCTATCAAGGCACATGATCCTGACCACTTTTTCTTCACATTGTCTCTTGCATGTCCTCGCTTTCCATTCTCAGTCACTGACCATAGCTAAGTGCCCACTCCTTCAAGCCTGACCTTCCACAAGAATCTCTAAAATGGTCTCCCTCTCTCTGTTCTTCCCCTCTAATCTACCTTGTACTGTACAACCAGACTCGATTTCTTGATATGCTTATTCTTTGGGTCACTCCTCTGCTCGAGGACACCCAATAGCTACCTACTATACCTGCTACTTTAACTTTCTTTTTGAGAGAAAGAAGTATTACCCCTTTTCCCATCTGTGTAAAAGGAAGTTGGGACAATGAGGAGACTTCTGGAAGGGGATGGATTAGGGCATAGTCCTGCCCATGTGCACTTGGGCTAGGGTGGCTTGGAGTGGAGTGATTCTAGGTTGGAGTTAGTGGATGATGGGGATAAGTATGAAAGAAACAACCATGTGCCAGTGTTTACTTTGAGTTTATAGGGAGAAAATGGGAGCCATAGAAAAGTCAAGAACTAACATGTCCTTCAGGACAGTCTAAGTGGGATTCAGACCTTCCCTGATTTGTGGTCTGCTTCACCCCTCTTCACAGAGGGTGTGTCCCTTCTGTTGAACTCTATTGGGTGTCATGTTCATCTATGTGCTTGCCCTATCCCTCAATAGAAGGCCACCACTGAGAGAGCAGGACCCATTTCCTATATCATTTTTATGTCCCCAGCACCTAGCCCTGGGATGGCCTGGCCCATAGGAGATGCATATGAATGCATAAGAAATTGAACAGAATTGGCATATGACCCCCTCACCCCAACCCCACTCCTCTGCAGCTCTGAGCTAAGTGGGATCCATCTCCTCTCCACAGTTGGCCAACATGGCCCTTGCAGGACTAAGGAAGATGAGCACTATTGTTTGTAGCTGAAATGGGTCTGTCTTTCATCTTCAGACCTGAGATGGCTAATTGTTTTGTATCATGGATCCCTATGGCAACCTGCCAAAGCCACTGAAGCCCTTTCTCTAAATAATGTCTTTAAATGTATAAAATTACACACACACACACACACACACACACACACACACACACACACACACACAATTGAAACCAATTATATTTAAGCATAGTTAAAATATGTTTTTTATCAAAAGTTCAGATCCCCATATTAAGAAGCCCTGTGGAGGAGGGACGAGTTGAATATGAAGGGATGATATCTAAAAAAATGAAATAAATTTAAGGGGTGAGAGGGGAATATATTGAGAGGAGAAAGGGAGAGATAGAATGGGGTAAATTACCTTACATAAAAGTGTCAAGAAAAAGCAGTTCTGTTGGAAAGGAAGAGGGGGCAGGTGAGGGGGAATGAGTGAATCTCACTCTCATTGGATTCAACTTGAGGAGGGAACAACACACACACTCAATTGGGTATCTTACTACACAGGAAAGTAAAGGGAAGAAGATAAAAAAGGGGGGATGATAGAAGGGAGGAAAGACAGGGGGAGGAGGTAATCAAAAGCAAACACTTTTGAAAAGGGACAGGGTCAAGGGAGAAAATTGAATAAAGGGGGTCAGGATAGGATGGAAGGAAATATAGTTAGCCTTTCATAACATGAGCATGGTGGAAGTGTTTTACATAATGATACATGTGTGATCTATGTTGAATCATTTGCCTTCCTAGGGAGGGTGGGTGATAAGGGAAGAGGGGAGAGAATTTGGAACTCAAAATTTTAAAAGCAGATGCTTAAAAAAAGATTGTTTTTTTTTTTTGCTTACATCTGGGAAACAAGATGTATAGGGAATGGGGCATAGAAACCTATCCTGCCTTACAAGAAAGTAAGGGGAAAGGGGATGGGGGAGAGGTGGGGTGAAAGAAGGGAGGGTTGACTGGGGAACTAGGCAATCAGAATATATGCCATCTTGGAATGGGGGGGAGGGTAGAAATGGCAAGAAAATTTGTAACTCAAAATCTTGTGGAAATCAATGTTGAAAACTAAAATATTAAATAAAAAAGATAAAATTATAAAAAAAGAAGCTGTGTGGAAATCTGGACCTTCTACCTCTGGCTGCCATTAGGATCTATTCCTAATAGGGAATGCATTGGTGCTTGTTGTGCTGTGGGATAAATGGCATTATGTAGCTTTATTTCTGTGTGGGTCACGTATGATGTATTTCTTTTAAATCTCAATTATTCCATCACATAGGTGGCATAAATCTGCAGTGACTGGTGATTCCACTTAATTTCCATTCCAAAATATTTATGAAGAGCTTCCTCTGGGTGCCAGACACACCACACAGAGCCCTAGGGACACAGAAACAAAGCCGAATCAATACCTTTCATAATGGGAAGACGCAACGTGCCCCACAAAACTAAACAAGAAAAAACACTGTGGGGTTCAAGGAAGACTTGGTGGAGGATGTGGAGTCTGAACTGACCCATGAAGGAAGCTGGAAATTTTGAGAGGTAGATGTGAGAGGAAGTAGTAATCCAAGGATAGTCAACAGTCTTTACAAAAACCTGAAGGCAGGAAACTGAAAAGGCTCATTTGAATGTCCATAGTGAGTGAAATAAGAACAGAAGGGGAGGGGGTGGGAAGGACACTGGCGATGGCTTAAGGGCCAGGGTGAGGAGTTTGCATCTTCACCTATAATAGATGCAGCAGATTTTTGAACATGGGAATGACACGATTTTTCTATATTTTAGGCATATTAGTTTAGCAACTTAAGAATTGGCTAGGAATAGGACTAGATACATGAGACCACCTATGACATGCTTGCAACAGTTCAGATCCAAGGGGATGAGAACCTGAACTAAGGTGGTAGTCATGTGATGGGAGAAAAGGAGATAGAGATGAGGAATGTCAGAGAGGGAGAACTGGTAGGACTTGGTAGCTGATTGCACATGAGGGAGAGGGAACTGATGATATTGAAGCTGAGAATGTGGATGACTGGAAATATGGTGCCCGGTGGCCAGGAGAGAACAAGAAAGGCACTGGGTAAGACAATGAGTCCCATTTGGGACAGGTTGAGTTTTTGATGGCCTTGGACCATCCAGGTACAAATGTCTAGCAAAGAGTTGGCAATGCAAGACTAGAATTGAGGAGAGAGATGAAGGCTTGATCTAGAGATTTGGGAGTCATCTGTGCCGATGTAATAATTGAATCCTTGGCAGGTAACAAGGGTAGGGGTGGAGGAGAAGGGAGAGGAAAGCCAAGGACAGAGGCTAACTGCGGAGAGCTCTGAAGAGAGCCTGGGATTTACTCCCAAAATGCCGCTGCTGCTGCTGCTAATGATGATGATGGTGATGGTGATGGTGATGGTGGTGATGATGGTGATGGTGATTGTGTTATGGTGATGGTGATGATGATGATGATGGCAACGATGATGATGGTGATGGTGATGATGATGATGATGCTGATGATGATGGTGATGGTGATCGTGTTATGATGCTGATGATGATGATGGTGATGGTGGTGATGATGATGGTGATGCTGGTGATGGTGGTGATGATGCTGATGATGATGGCAACGATGATGATGGTGATGATGATGGTGATGATGATGATGATGGTGATGGTGATGATGGCAACGATGATGGTGATGATGATGATGATGATGGTGATGATGATGATGCTGATGATGATGGTGATGGTGATGATGATGATGGTGGTGATGGTGATGGTGATGATGGCAACGATGATGATGGTGATGATGCTGATGATGATGATGGTGATGGTGATCGTGTTATGATGATGATGCTGATGATGATGGTGGTGATGGTGGTGATGATGGTGATGGTGATGATGATGATGATGGCAACAATGATGATGGTGATGATGATGATGGTGATGATGCTGATGATGATGATGGTGATGGTGGTGATGATGGTGATGGTGATGGTGATGGTGATGGTGATGGTGATCGTGTTATGGTGATGATGCTGATGATGATGCTGATGGTGATGATGATGATGGTGGTGATGGTGGTGATGGTGGTGATGCTGATGCTGATGCTTCTGATGATGGTGATGGTGGTGGTAACTAGTATTGATAGGATGCCTTTAGGTTTGCAAAGCGCTTTACTTATCTTAAGTCCTTTGAAAGATGTAACCTGGAACCCATTTCCTGCTTCTATGGCTAACTACTTAAAACCCCCAAAGCCCTTCTCGCCATAACACAGAAAAGGTTCTGGCTTCTCAGAGGCTATGCCATGAGGTACAAGGTCCACCAGACTCTACATCTAGCTTTGCTGCTAAGTGCTGAAATGGATAGAATGCTGGGCCTAGAATCAGGAAGACCTGAATTCAAATCCAGCATCAGACACATACTAAATGTGTGATCCTGGGCAAATCATTGAACCACTATTTGCCACAGTTTCCTCCTCTGTAAAATGGGGATAATCATAGCCTCTACCTCTCTCTCTAAGGTTGTTGTGAGAAGAAAGTAAGATAACATTTATAAAATGTTTTATAAAACTTGAAGCGCTATGTAAATGTTAGCTACTATTGTTAATATTGTTATTAATAATAAAATTAACTTGGAAGCGCTTTGGAGGGGGTGGTGAGCCCAGCAGTGGTCTATGTGACTATATGGTCACATACTAGGCAAGTTAAATTGGGAGTGGTACCTCCATCACCAGAATGCTGGTCACCAGATTTGGAACTTTGGGGCCACAATTCACAAGGATCATCACCCCAACAGGGAAAGATTGCAATCTGTATCAGTAGAGATGAGACCTTGTGTATTAGGAGGGCAGAGTTTATAATCTCAAAGAGGATCATAAACATGTCTGAAAGGTTCGGAACCGCCGGATATAAGAAACTCTCAAAGTAGAAGGTAGAAGAATCAAAACATATATTTAGGCTCCACAGTAACCAACCCATGAACCAGCAACCCCATTTTGATATATTGATCAAAAGCTTCCAGGCCCAATAAGTACGCCTTGAAAGAGTAACCAGGAGGCTACAGAGAAGCATGATTGCATAAAGCAAAATCATGCTTCCCCCTCTATGGTAAAAAGATTACCCACTGGCCTGAAGTCTTTGTTCAGCTTCCTCCCGTAGGTCAGCTCTGCTACTGGCAGCTCCTGCTTCAGCTGTGGCTGTGGCTGTAGCAGCAGCCTCTGGCTCCAACGGGAGCTGCTTTTAACCATCCAGCTTCTGCGGGGGTGTAAGGTACGCCGGGGAAAGCACAGGTTCTTTCAATCTGCTTAAGCAAGGTGAAGGGGTTGACCGGGAAAGCACAGGTTCTTTCCATCAGCTTAAGCAAGGGAAGCAAGGTGAAGGGGCCGACAAGCCTACTCCAGTCCAAGATACAAACAGCATTCAGTTCAGGGGAAAAAGCCAAACTAGTCAAGGGCACTTGTTGACTAAGTGCTAAGGAGCCCATTTTTGGTTGCCAATACACCTTGGTGAAGTCACAAGGCCTTGAACTCTAAAGGTGTTTTGCTGTCATTTTGGTTTGCTTTCTGCCAGTCTTTGCCTAATCAAGCAATGGGGAAAGGGAAGCATTTCTTTCACATTGGAGGACTAATACTGAGGGCCAGGAGGATGTGGGTCTTTCCTGAGCATATCCATCCTAAACTGACTCTCTTGACTCTCTCACCTCATTCTTTGGCTGACCAACTGAAATATTGTAGAATGGCAGAGAGAGGGCTGGCCTTGAAGTCCAGACACTTTCCATCTGTGTGGTGAGGAGCAAGACTTTTGATCTCTCAGAGCCTCAGTATTCCTGTCTATAAAATGGAGATGGTATTTCAATGCATTATTAATCTGTAAAGCATTATAAAAAAGTGAGTTATGGTTTATCAGATGGCTGGCCTGGGCCAAGGATTTTCTCGCCCATGCAGACACCAAGGTTGTCTTTTTATCCTCGTTGTCCCCATGCTCTAATGAGCTGAGGCACCTGGAACTTGGGGAAGAAGAAAAACTGAAGGGAAAAGATGGTATCTCTAAAGATTAAGCCTTTGAAAGGGGCTGTTCTCCTATACAAGGCCTTGGTGTTCTGTCTGCCTTCCTACCTCAGTATCCAAGAAAATCATCCTGTCTTTAACACTTCTAAATCCTAAAACATTACCAAATGACTCACTTTATAAATGTGGCCCACAACCAGCTGTAGATAATGGGAGCTCTTCTGGTTTGGGGTGTTAGTACCGTGCCTGAATACTGTAGAGAAACATTGACTCACTAAAATCCTGTGATGTGTTAAACACCGGAGTGAGTGCACGCACACACATGCACACAGGCACACACGCACGCACGCACGCACGCATGCACGCACACACACCCCTCACTAAAAGAACCCCACACAGTTTCCTTTCATCACTGTGTTATTTGGGCTAATGATCATCTTCAAAAGTTATTAGCCTAAATATTCTTTCAGAAAATGGGTCTTGGTAATGAACTCACGAATGCCTCTCCTGGGAGCGTCTTTCCCCAGCTCAAATGGCTGGTGGCTTTTCACTCCTGATTGCTTTGAGGCTGGGTTTTTGACCAGAGTAAGAATTCGCTGAGAGCCCCAGTGTTAGTGTTCCAGGACTCCATGAGAGTTTTTGTTCCTGTTTTTTTCCTTAACTCAAGAAAGAAGCAGATGCAGTATTGTGAAAAGAACCCTGGGCTGGATTCCTAACTTTGCCACTGCCTGTGTGACATGGGTTGAGACACATTCCCCTCTCTGGGCTTCACTTTCCAAATCCATAAAAGTGATCATAGGAAGAGTTAATCTCCATGCTCCCTTCTAGCTCTGTTACTTTTTCCTTCCTTCTCTCACTCCAAGTGTGTATTTTCTTGATCTGACACACACAGAAGGGATTGGGTGCTAATTCCTACAGCCTGAATAATGTCAGCATCAGTTGGTTACCTTCTAAAAAGTGTCCATTTCTCAATATCAACACTGAATATCACTAAGAATGAAGTTAGAATGTATTTCAAAACTTTCTGAAAATGTCTCGGATGGTGTTTATAAAGGAGCATGATTTGAAGAGTTTGAGCCTAAATGCTGACATGGGTTCCTGCAGGACATGGCAGCCAGAGGCCATCTGAAAAGTGATCATTTCTGTGATCTCCCAGCTCTAACATTCAGCGATTCTGTGACTGGGGAATATTCCAAATTGAATGCCACCTAATAGTTGAGACAAAACACATCAAAAGAAGTCAAAGAAACTGGCACATCCTTGAGAAGGTGCTAATGGTCCTGATTGTGTAACCAATGGGGGCTTTTTCAGTATGGTCCCTGAGCAAAGTGATTTCAAATTATAAGAAGAAAATCATGAAAAAAAGATGTAGTTTGATTGTCACTCATGGCCCAGAAACTGATCCAGGAGGAAGCATAGTCAAATTCCTTGCTTCCACTATCACTTCCAGACCTTCCCCTGCTGCCATCACTGAGCAACACTTGGGTTTTGGTGTTTACTCAAGTTCTCAGTGCCACCAAGTCCAAAGACCTGTTGCCATCATCTGCTGGCTTCCAGGCTATTTCGCCTTTTTTTCAAGAAGTGCTCAAAGTCTTCTTCTCCACCCAACCCCTGCCTCCATTCTTTCAGACAGTATGCATACAGATATTCCCTTCCTAGCACATCAGCGTCCTCAACTCCCACGGACTGAGCCTTCCCTCCCCCTCAGCCCTCACATGCATGGCTGTGCCCTTGATGTGCCCATCACACCTAATGCCCAAAAGTGTTCCTCTGCCATGGTCCCAGGCTCTACCCTTAACTTCCTTCTCTGCCTGTGCCCCTCCCCTCTGCAGTCAACTCCACATTCTCACCTCTTCCTGTCATTCCCCTCCTCTTGCTTTTTCAGTCTGCCATGCCTGCCTTAGACTTACATTGCTCCTTGTACAGTCTTGATGCTCTGATCAATCACTTCAGCTTCCTCCCAACCATTGTCCTGCTGCCAGTCATCCCTTTCCCAACCCTAAGCTTGGATTACCCCTGCCTCTCCCTTCTTTCCTCCGGCATGCTGCTTCCAGAGGAAGTCAGAGGCTTAAGCTCGCTGACCCTTACTCAGAAGTGTTCTATAACCTCCACTGGGCCCTCACTGCTGCACAACAATTGTTTCCCTCTTCCCCAGAGAGCTACTTTTTCTCATCAAGCCACCACCCCTTCCCACTTCCTCTCAAGAAAACTTCACCTCACATTTTACCAAGAAATGGAGGCCATTCATCCTGAGCTCCACCTTGTCCTCATGTCTGCCCCTCAAATCCTCCCTTCCTCATCCTCCCCTCTCTCCTGCCTTACTCTGCATCTGAGTATCTGAGGAAAGGTGGCATTCATCCTTCCCAAGACCAACCCTCTTCTTAAGTTGCCAAGCTCATCTTTTCCCGTCTCCCCCTGTGAGCTACCCCTTCAATCACCCCTTTCCTCTTTCTAACGTTTGATCCTTTTTTCTCCTCTGGCTCTTTCTCCGATTCTTCAAATATGGCCAGATCCCCACCATTCTAACAACAACAGCACCTTTCCTTGATTTTACCATGCTCGCTCTCAAGCTATTGTCCTCTGTCTCTTCTCCCATTCACAGTCAAACTCCTAGAACATCCATCTACATGTGTTGCCTTGGCTTCCTCACATCCTGCTCACTCCTCAACCCCTCAAAATCTGGCTTCCAACCTTTCCCCTTGACTAAGGCTTCACTCTCCAAGGTTCTCAGTGATATCTTGCTAACTTCAGCTGCCTTTGCTTCAGTCCCAGTCCTTCTAGACCTCTGTGCTCTCTTTCTCATTACCCTCTGTTACATGTTTTTCGTGACACTGCTCTCTCCTTTACTTCCCCCTCCCCTACCTGTCACACCATTCCTCAGCTTCCTTTACTGGATATCCATCCATACTCCACCTTCCATATCTGCTAAGGAGACCTCAAGACTCCTGGATGATCTCTCTCTACACTCAGCTACCCCACATTATCCAGCGACAGTCTCTCTTCTGGGCTCCATATCCAACATCTAAATTGTGCTGTAAAATTGACAAAGCTCTGGAGACATGGAATCTCATTTGAACCTCACAATAACCCAGTCAGATAGGTATTAATTTCTATTGTCCCAATTTTACAGTTGGAGAAACTGAGAACAAAAAAAAAGGTTAAGTGATGACTTTCCCAGTTACACAGCTAGGTACACACTGTTAATAGCCTGCTGGACCTTTCCCTTTGTCTATCCCATAAACATCTCAAGCTCAACAGGTCTAAAATGGAAGCCACTACCTTTCCCCTGAGATTCACCTCAACTCTAACTTCTGTGTTCCTTGGGCACCATCTTTCTAGTCACCCACATTAGTCATCTTGGAGTCATCCGGGACTCTTCACACTCCTCCATTTCCCATTTCCAATCAATGGCCAAGTTCTGTTCATTGTTTGACATCTCTCACATCTGTTGCCTTTTCTCCCCTTTCCATCTCCATAGCCAGTCAGTTGCGTTGGTTTACACATGCGGCCTCTTTTATATTGATTGCCTTCTCTCTCTCCCCCCACCCCCATATTCAATTTATTCAATGATTCCTTGATTATATCTACACAACATCTCACTCATCCATTCCCTTCTCTTTTCTCCCTCCTAGCTCAGGTCTTCAGCTCCTGGCCCAGATCTTAGCACAAGGCCTGATCTGGAGTAAGTGCTGAATAAATTCTTAGTGATCAAGCAATGCTCAGGACTAAAAACTAAATTCCAGGTGGGATGTGGCCAGTCCTGGGCAGAATGGAACTCATTGCTCCATATTCTTTTTTTGTGATTTTTTTTAATTTTAGATTTTCTTTTTAATTTAATTTATTTAGTTTTCAACATTGATTTTCACAAGAGTTTGAATTACAAATTTTCTCCCCATTTCTACCCCCCCCACTCCAAGATGGCATATATTCTGGTTGCCTTGTTCCCCAGTCAGCCCTCCCTTCTGTCACCCCACTCCCCTCCCATCCCCTTTTCCCTTCCTTTCTTGCAGGGCAAGATAAATTTCTATGCCCCATTGCCTGTATATCTTATTTTCTAGTTGCATGCAAAAACTTTTTTTTTGTTTTTGAACATCTGTTTTTAAAACTTTGAGTTTCAAATTCTCTCCCCTCTTCCCTTCCCACCCACCCTCCCTAAGAAGTCAAGCAATTTAACATAGGCCACATGTGTGTCATTATGTATAACCCTTCCATAATACTCATGTTGTGAAAGACTAACTATATTTGGCTCCTTCCTAACCTATCCCCCTTTATTGAATTTTCTCCCTTGGCCCTGTCCCCTTTCGAAAGTGTTTGTTTTTGATTACCTCCACCCCCATTTGCCCTCCCTTCTATCATCCCCCCCTTTTTTATCTTCTCCCTCCTTTTTTCCTGTGGGGTAAGATACCCAAATGAGTATGTATGGTATTCCCTCCTCAGGTCAAATTTGATGATTTTATGTATATACATATATATACATATATATACATATATATAATATATATACACGCACACATACGTATATACATCCATGCACATTCACTTATATATATATATACATAAACATATATATATATATATGCATATTCACTTCAGCTACCCTAATACTGAGGTCTCATGAATCATACACATCATCTTTCCATGTAGGAATGTAAACAAAACAGTTCAATTTTAGTAAATCCCTCGCGATTTCTTTTTCTTGTTCTTTTTCTTGATTACTTTTTCATGCTTCTCTTGATTCTTGTGTTTGAATGTCAAATTTTCTATTCAGCTCTGGTCTTTTCACTGAAAAAGCTTGAAAACCCTCTATTTTATTAAAAATCCATATTTTTGCCTTGGAGCATGATACTCAGTTTTGCTGGGGAGGTGATTCTTGATTTTAATCCAAGCTCCATTGACCTCCGGAATATCATATTCCAAGTCCTTCGATCTCTTAATGTAGAAGCTGCTAGATCTTGGGTTATTCTGATTGTGTTTCCCCAATACTCAAATTGTTTCTTTCTGGCTGCTTGCAGTATTTTCTCCTTGATCTGGGAGCTCTGGAATTTCGTGACAATATTCCTAGGAGATTTTCTTTTGGGATCTATTCGAGGAGGCGATCAGTGGATTCTTTCAATTTCTATTTTGCCCTGTGGCTCTAGAATATCACAGCAGTTCTCCTTGATAATCTCTTGAAAGATGATATCTAGGCTCTTTTTTTGATCATGGCTTTCAGGTAGTCCAATAATTTTTAAATTATCTCTCCTGGATCTATTTTCCAGGTTAGTGGTTTTTCCAAGGAGATATTTCACATTGTCTTCCATTTTTTTTATTCTTTTGGTTCTGTTTTATAATATCTTGATTTCTCATAAAGTCACTAGCTTCTACTTGCTCCAGTCTAATTTTTAAGGTAGTACTTTCTTCAGTGGTCTTTTGGACCTCCTTTTCCATTTGGCTAATTCTGCCTTTCAAGGCTTTCTTCTCCTCATTGGCTTTTTGGAGCTCTTTTGCCGTTTGTGTTAGTCTATTTTTTAAGGTGTTGTTTTCTTCAGTATATTTTTCAGTATTTTTTGGGTCTCCTTTAGAAAGTCATTGACTTGTTTTTCATGGTTTTCTCACATCCTTCTCATTTCTCTTCCCAATTTTTCCTCTATTTCTCTAACTTGCTTTTCCAAATCCTTTTTGAGCTCTTCCATGGCCTGAGACCAGTTCATGTTTTTCTTGGAAGCTTTTGTTGTATGCTCTTCGACTTTGTTGACTTCTTCTGACTGTATCTTTTGGTCTTCTTTGTCACCAAAGAAAGATTCCAGATTCTGAGACTGAATCTGGGTGCATTTTCGCTGCCTGGCCATATTCCCAGCCAACTAACTTGACTGCTTGCAGAGTTAAGAGAACTATGTTCCAAGCCTGGGGGGATGTGCCAGCTCTGCCACACCAGCACTCCTCCTTCCCCAAGAACCCCCAACCCGGACTGGATTTAGATCTTCAGCAGGCTCTTCACTCCTGCTCTGATCTGCCACTTAATTCCTCCCACCAGGTGGGCCTGGGGCTAGAAGCAACTGCAGCTGTAGTTCTGTAGCTGCCCCACCTCCGCTGCCCCTGGGCTGGTGGCTGAACAGTGAATTCCTTCTTTCACTCTGTCCCCAGCAGCTTTTCCCACTAACCTTCTCTGTTGTCTTTGGTGTTTGTGGGTTGAGAAGTCTGGAAACTGCTGCATCTCACTGATTCAGGGCGCTAGGGCCTGCTTCACCCGGCTCCTGGTCTGGTTGGCGCATGCTGCCCACGCTCGGCTCTGCTCCATTCCGCTCTGCTCTGCTCCCAGCTCCATGAGGGATAGACCTCACCCAGAGACCATCCAGCTGTCCTGGGCTGGAGCCCTGCTTCCCTCTGCTATTATCTGGGTTCTGCAGTTCTAGAATTGGTTCAGAGCCATTTTTATAGGTTTTTAGAGGGGCTCGGTGGGGAGCTCACGCTAGTCCCTGCTGTCCTGCTGCCATCTTGGCTCCCCATTGCTCCATATTCTTGAGGCAGAATTCAAACAGAAATCCTTTGGCTCTCATTCCAATACTTTCCCCACTCCCAGCTCCATGGTTCTTTCCATTTGACAATAAGTTTTTTTTGACAGAAGGGCCTGTGTTGTATTTTATATCTCTTTGTTCAACCATCAATCTTGACCTGGAAGGCAACTTAGTGGCCACTGAGTTCAACCCTCTCATTTTGCAGATGAGGAAACTGAGGATGAGAGAGGTTAATAGTTTTCCAAGGCTCACAGAGCTAGTAATCATTGGAAATTGAATTTGAACTCAGGTCTTCCAGACTCCAAGCCCAGCATCTTACCCAGTGCTCTACTGACATGGGACAAAATCTTCACCACCTGGAGATACACTACCTTCCATTGAGTGGGCATTTAGTAAATCCTTGTTCAATTGACTTGTTGCTAACCCTTCTGTTCTGGTTTGGACTCTAAAGGTTCATTCCCTGATTGGTTCAGAAATGTACACCTGTCAGTCATTCATGTTTTTAATTAATTAGAAATTGGGCTAAGGCCAAATGAGAGAAGAGTGCCTATGCATCTTTAGTCTTACAGCCGAGGAAGCTTTCAAATGCTTACTTGGTGTGTGGGAGGATGGATGGGGTGAGACATTAGGCATTCTATCCACAACATGAGCAAGAGTTTCCTAGGCTGGACGATCCCCGGAGGAGGAGCCCAGTGCTTTCGTGGGAACATCCTCCCTGATTCTGGAGCAATGGAACTCAACACTTGGACCAAGAGGTTGCTAAGATCTGTCTTGTTGAGGCAGTTCACCTGAGCCAATTTGTCAGTAAGCACCATTCTGCCAGGGCCCCTTTCTTTGGGCGCTGAGCTGGGCTCACCCACTCAGAGGAGTATGTTGATCTTCTCAGACATCTCCTGAGATAGCAGACATTGCTAAAAGGTGCGGCCATGAGGTGAATCAATGGGAAGCAGCTTTCACACAGCTGTTAAGTTGACATCCCTAAGACATTCCTCTAGGTCACTCCTTTGCTCGAGAGCTTCACTGGCTCTCGTTGCTTCCAAAACAAAATTGAAACTCCTTTGTTTGGCATCAAAGGCTCATCACCCTCTGCCTCCAGCCTGTTTTTCCAGGCTCATTATATGCGACTGTGCTTTCTTCACTGTTTCGGCTAAATCGGCCTATTCCTGGATGGAATCTTTCTCCTGTCTTAGTACAGGCCATTCCCCATGGCTGAAATTCACCCCCATCCCTTGCCTCTTAAGTGCTGCCTCCTCGACGAAGCCTGTCCTGATGAGAGCCCTCCTCCCTGAAATGACCTCAGTATTCCTTTGTATAAATTTCATTTTTACTTAGCTTGGTACATGTTTTCCTGTCCACGCATACACACACACACACACACACACACCCCAAATGGAAGTCCCTTGAAGGCAGGCTGCTTGTCTTTTTTGTCTTTGTGTCCCCAAGACCTAGGCAGTGTGTGACACACAGGACATACTTAATAAATGTAGAATGCATCAAACAGTCTTTGAAGGGCTGTCCTGGAGTGAGCATCTCATGTCTTGGAGACGGCCTGTGAAGTGGGTTTCTTGGTCACAGGAGATCCTTTGGTTGCCAGGAACCATAGTGCTTTCAGAGAACAGAGCAAACCTTCCCTGCAGCCAGCTCTGGATTACACCCTCCCTCGTGGGCTAGCACTATCCCAGCTAGGCAACCCTAAGACCCAGGGCACGGATGGGGTCACATCAGATATAAGGAGACAGTTTAAGTGTCTCCATTGAACGTTGTCAAAACGGGAGCAATTCGGTTTGGAATGCGGTGTCCCAGTTATTCTGATGTTCTGTCCCGTGCTCAGCAGCTCCCAGGGAGCCCTCCATGAGCAGGCTAGACCATGTTTGGGACCCTTTGCCTTCTCCTGAGGAGATAATACTTGAGTGGGGGCTGGGGAGGTAGGAGGAAGGTTGAGCCACAAATGAGGCAGGCAAAGCTCTAGGCTGCTGATGTAGGAGATCTGGAAAAAGTGGTTCACTTCCAGGAGCTCACAATGTGATCAGGCAGGAGGGAATATGGTGGCTTGGGATTAGGACAACCATCCAGTCTTCCTGGTCCTTCAATGTCCTTGCCAGGCTCTGCCTCAGATCTCCAACAGAGAAGACAGAGCATCAGAAACAGTCCAAGACCAGTTTCCTCCACATTAATTGAGTGCAAACATAAGCACCTATGACAGGCGAGGCACTATCAGTCAAGCACTTGTTGGGCACTTACTGTCTCAGGTACTCACCGAGCATTTCCAGTGTAAATTGCAGGCGATCTTTGAGGGAAGGCACTGGTGGTCGGGATGGGGTTGCTGGGGGGAGGGGGAGAGCAAAGCCAGGGAAAGTTCTCTTGCTGAAAGTGAGATCTTAGCTGAGTCTTGAGGGGTCCCTATAAGGTTTGGATGTGGTGAGGATTCCAGGCATGGGGGATAGCCAGAGCAAATGCCTGGAACTGGAATGCCGAGTGCCACACGTGAAGAAATGAACAATGTCACTGCATCATGAAATGTACAGTGGGCAGTATGACCTAGGAAGACTGGAAAGGTATGGAAGGTCCAGGCTATGAGGGGCTTCGAATGTCAAACACAGAACTTCCTATTTAGTCCTGACAGTAATAGGGAGCCACAGGAGCTTATTGAATTGGTGGGGAGAAAGCAGAGCACAGAAAGAGCTGAGGTTTAGGGTGATCTCTTTGGTGACTGAGTATAGAATGGGGTAGAGTGAGGAGAGACGTGAGGCAGAGGCATTCAGGAAGGCTATCACCTTAGCCCAGGTTTGAGGTGATGAGGGCTTGTACCAAGAGTGCTCTAGAGGCAGAGGCTACAAAGCTGAGAAGTAAATAGACCCTGGGCAGCCACAGGGCACCATTGTGCATAGAGTGCCAGGCTTGGAGTTGGAGACTATGCTTCCTGAGTTCAAATCCGGCCTCAGACACTTTCTAGCTGGGTGACCCTGGGCAAGTCATTTCACCCTGTTTGCCTCAGTTTCCTCATCCATAAAATAATCTGGAGAAGGAAAGGGCAAACCACTCCAGTATCTTTGCCAAGAAAACCCCAAATGGGGTCACAGAGAGTTGGACACAACTAGAAGGACTGAACAACAAAGAAGACCCTACGGTCAGGGTGCTTAAATTCTACTGGGAAAGGAGAGGGGCTGGTGTCTATTCAGAGCCACTTTTACAAGGCAGGGGGATATGAAGCAAAGGAGGGAGACAGATGCAGACTCATCAAAGTTGGAGGGTAATGAAATTGTTCTTAATGAGTTCTTGTAACATTTTACCCAGACTCTTTTTGATCACAGCTTTCAGATGGTCCGACAATTCTTATATTGTCTCTCCTTGATCTGTTCTCCAGATCAGTTGTTGTTCTAATGAGATGTTTCAGACTCTGCTATTTTTTCTATTTTTATTATTTCTTGGTCTCTTATAATGACATTCAATTCCTTTTGCCCAATTCTAATTTTCCAGGAGTTATTTTCTTCCTTAAGATTTCATATCTCTTTTTTTCCGATTGGTTAACTTTCTTTTCATACTTTTCTCATATTGCTTTTATTTTTTTCCCTAATTTTTCCTCCATAGCCTAGGGTTAGGGGAGTCATGACTGTCCATAACCATTTGGCTCTTTATCCTGGCTCTGCCTCCATGACAGATACCAGTAGAGAAGCCCCCTGTCTACCATAATAATAACCAGACACCCTCTCACTGGAGATGTCAGGCACTGAGATTCGTGAGGCCAAAGAGAAAGAAAGCAAGAATGGGCATCTACAGGGAGGCATCCCCATGCAAAGGCTGGCTGGGCACTCATGTTGGAGAAAGGTTTCCTTGTCATGCACAGCTTGGGCCAGAGGCCTCTGCTGGCCTGGGATTCCAAGGCCTTGGGCAAATCACCATTGCTACCTCTCTGCGTTCCTACTTTCCATGTTGGAATCAAAGGCCTAGACTCTGATCTGGCCTTGCTGCGTTTGCTCATGTCCCTGGCTCTTCACAGTGACCCTGGGAAGTGTGGAAGTTATTACTACCCACTGTACAAATGAGGAAAATGGGGCTTAGGTATGAAGTGACCTATGGTCATACAGGGAGTATGGGTCCAAGGCAGACTCCTGACTCCAAGTGCAGCGCTCTAAGCCATGGGACACACTGCCTCTTCTCAGGGACCATGCAGTCCCAATTCTCTTAGTTTTTATTTCATTTTCATTCATTAGTATTATAAACTTAGTTGTAATCTCCCCATTAGAATATAAGCTCCCTGAGGGCAAGGCTTTTTTTTCTTTGTATCTCTAGCCCTTGGCACATGGCATATAGAAAATATTCATTAAATATTTGACTTGATTGATTTCAATAGCTGCAAACAAAAAGAACAAAAACCTCTTGTACAATCATATCTGCACATACATCTTAAATAATGAGCAGTCTCCCCTTATACAAGCATATCTGCACATCTTAAACAACTGACAGTCTCATCCACTGTGCCCTCTCCTTCAATCCACCACTCCTTCAGATTCTTTCCTGTCCCTCTCCACAAAAAGATCTGTTGGTGCTGGTGTCTGGTTGTAACTAATGGACATTGCACCTGAATCATTTCACTTTCTTGGCATATCCTTCCATGCCTTTTCTCTGCCATTTGGAATTACACAATAACACCTCCCCTCCCCCCATTTTATAAGTGGGGAAATGGTGGCCAAAAGTGGGTGAGTGACTAGCCCAAGGTCCTACAACCAGTGAATGGCAAACTGAAAAGGGGACACCAACCCCTGTTCAGCCCCCCTTGAAGGGTGGTGGCAAGGATCATGTGAGAAACTGGAGGGTCAAGCTCTTTAAAACGAAAGCATGCTCAGTCAATGCAAGGCGTTACTCCCAGGGAAGGAAAATCCAGTAGGTCATGACCTATTTCTGGGCAGTTTTATGACTATGACACATGCCCCCATGATTCCTTTCATCACAGACCAGTAGCAGGAAAAAAATGAGCTCTTGTCTGAGCATAGATCACTTGGGTCCAAGTAGTTCTTGCTGCTCTGTACACCATGCTCCAAGACCATGTCTTCAACCTGTCTCCAAGATGGAGCCGCCCCAATGACAAGGCATAGGAAAGACAGTGCCAGGCTTGGAGCTGGGAAGACCTGGCTTCCAATCCCACCACAGGGTACTTTCTAGTTGTATGACCATGGACAAGTCTCCCAACCTTGGGGAGCCATAGTATCTTCATCGATAAAATCGGGGTGATGATATCACTTCTCTCACGGGATTGTTTTCAGACCAAACGAAACAATGACTGTAAAGTGCTTTGCAAGCCTTAGAGAATTCTGTAAATGGCAGTTCTTATTCATTGTTTTAACTCAAAAAATGATCATCTTTAGTTAGGAGACTCATCATTTCAGTCACTATTCCCATCCACAAAATTCATTCTGCCAATTGAACACCCCAGGGTTGGTGCACAGCCAGCTTAGCTTAACTCAGTGTGTGTCCACTCCCCAAAACCTATTTTGGTTGTCTGCTTGTAAAAAAGCCAAGATGAGGAAAAACAGTGAGCTCGCCAACCAACAGACCCACCAAGCAGTGGCTGAGTGCTGAAGAGACCAAGCGATGAAGGGGCTCAGGCCAGTGGTAGAGCGCCCCGGAGGCGGCTGAGTAGCCTCCCCCTGTGAGCAGAGCTCAGCTGAATCATTGGCTTGCCTCTCCAGTGGCATGCGTAATTGCTCAGGGTTTTCAAGCGTCCTTCACCCTCACTTATTTAGATTAGTGACTGATGCATTTCCATGGAAACCAGCACTAGGGGGAAAAAAAGCCCTGCTGGTACAGTGTAGAAGTGGAAGGCTGGGGCTCTTATTCTGAGCTTACAACTTGAGTAAAAGACCTGACTTTTCAGTTGATGCAGCTTTTCAAAACCTAAAAGTAAGATTTTTTTTTTTTGGTAAATCTCACTGGGGATTAAGCGCACAGAAGGAAGGCAGCTCCTTTCTCGCTTTTCTTTTTGTAATTGGGAAATTGGAGGGCTGCGGCTTTTTTTCCCTTTCCTTTTCTTTTTTTGATGAACGGACAATAGTAAATTGAAGTCATGTAACCAGCGGAGACTGGGTTTCTGCACAGGAAGAGAAAAGCGTGAGAAACTCGAGTGAGATGGTTACACCCAGGTTAGAAATGATGGCTGAGAATTCCAGGTTCAAGAAGAAAGTTCATTTTGGAGGTATTGTCTAACTTTCTGGACTTCTTGGGTTCTTGGCCAGCGGTCCCTTGGGCTTTGGTTCTTTTAGAGAGTGGCTGTCGCTAGAGAAAAATGGATCGATCGTGTACCGCTTTCGTGTCTTTGATGTTGTGTGTGTGTGTGTGTGTGTGTGTGTATGGGGGGTAGGATTACTGTCATCTTACTAAGCAGATTTCAGATTTCTCAGTTTCTGTATTTCCTAGCCTTTGTTCTAGGGCAGAAAGAATTCTTTGGTTCAGAATACCTCTACCGGTTAAGAGCTAGGATGGATCTCACAGGGAGGAGTTCACCCAGAAGGAGATGAACATTTCCCTGATTTTTTCTGATTAGAACTCAATCCCTTACCCCACCCTCAGCAATAATAATAAGAAATTCTTCTTCTTGAATCTTTCAAGAAACAATCCATGAAAGATGAGGGTGCTTTATATTTAGATATAAAATGTTCATATCTGTAATCTGTGTACCCATTGAACTAAAAAAAATGCCAATTCCATTCTGAGGTTCCGAGGCAGGTGCATCCATTGCCTGCCCTGTACAGACCTACCCACCCACCTCAAGTCTTCTCCCGCTAGTTAGGGGAGAAAGTGCCCAGCCCAGACCTTGGGTGGCAGGAGGTGTATGGTTTGCTCTTCTTTAAAGAAAGCATGTCTCTAGGGCATCAGTCAGTTGGGCTTAGAGAGTGTTCCAGCCTCAGCTGGAAACAGTCAAGAAAGCAGAACACCAGCTGCTGCTTCAGATTGCAAAGCTTCCCTCAACTTAAGGAGCCCAGGAGGTACAACTGGTCCCTCCCTCATACAAAGGCTGAGCAGAGGGATAGAGAGGTCTCTGAAAGCCTGGGAAAGCAGAAGGGAGGTTGAGCAAAGAGTTCATCTGGTTGACTCCTCCAGAGTATCAAGAAAGGCAACAGCACTTGGGTTTCCAAAGTCTCTTCCTGAGCTCATTGGGAGTTTGACCTTGGGGGTCATCTGGCCACCTGTACTCTGAGGCTCACTGGGGGTCCTGGAGGGGTGCTTGTGTCCCTGAAGAGTCTATGTCAGGCTGGTTGGGTTGGCTGATTCCAAATGATTGCAGGAACCTAGGTGTCCAGAAAGGGTGTGGGCTTAGCATTCCAAAGACGAGCTGAAGATTAGCCATAAGCAACTTACATCCATTTGCTTATTTGCCAACATACATCTGCCACATTCCATAAACACTGGGAGACTGTCCTTGTGCCTTCTGAATCCCAGCTACAAAGGCTTAGCAATATTCAGAAATGGTTAGGGTGGGTTCCTCGTCATTCAACAGGTTGTGCTGGGTTTCTCTCCACATCCCTGCCTCCTAAGCCACAGATTCTGATTCCTTTAAGGAATCGTTCTTCCCAAAGCCAAACCGGCTCTTTTACTGAATGCTTCAAACACCTCTCTGTACCTGGGGCTTCCTCTCAGGTGGGTGAAGGTGTGCCACCTGAGACTAGGGGGCAGACTCTGAAAAAGGGGGACTGTGGAAGAAAGCATTCCCACTAACCTAGCTGACAGTTGTGAAGAGAGGATTCTTGGAAGCATCAGACTGTGTGTGTGCACATATATGGGTGCTGAGAGAAGACAGGTGTCAAAGCTAATGTTAATTAAGGGTTATGGAAGGGCCGCAGAGATCAGGTCAAATAGGAACCCCTAGCAGGGAGCCCCCAGGCTGAGCTCAGAGGATTTTAGACAAACCTTTCTCATTTGTGGGTCCCATCAAGCTTGCTCCCAGACACCCCTTGTGGCCAAGGGGACATGCATATCTACTCACCTCGATTTTCTAAGATTGAGAGGGCCACTTAATACAGTGGCTGGTATTTCCCAAGAAAGGAAACAAAATCAGCATGTGATCATTCAGGGACAAGAGGAATGACCTTGGGAGAGAGAGGACCAAGGCAGAGGAATTCAGCAGGGCTGAGATCAGCAGCAGCTCCTGCCATCTCAGCTGCTCGTGGAGCTCCATGGGCTTGGGGAAATGGCTTCCGCTAGGGCTCAGGGGCTGGTTTGTAAAGTCTATTTTTAACGTACTAATTACTATAGAGTCAAAACTTGATTCTGACAGGGAGTAGGCTTGTTACTCTTGTCCACCCAGGCTGTTGTGTGAGTGAGACTTTGGGAGCTCCACCTGAAGTGGGATGTCTTTCCTTCCCCCCATTAACACACCAGGAAATGGTCAGGGAGGGGCACAGATTCCAATGCCCCTCTTTGAAGAACAGTAACAGCTGTAATCTGGCTAGTGCTTTAAACTTTCCAAGGAGTCTTACATTGATCATCTCATTTGGGCCTCAAAACAACCTGGCGAGACAGGCGATGTCATTTTGCCCCATGAGGCAGGCCTCAGAGATTAGGTGACTTACCCAGGGTCACACAGCTAAGTATCTGGAACAGGATTTGAATTCAGGTCTTCCTGACCATCAAGCCCAACACTCTATCCACTGTGCCTCCTAAGTGCAATAATGAGGAAGGCAGGACACTTTCAGAGTCCAGTAGCACAACTGCTTGAAGGATCATCAGACTGGGAGATGAGACCTGGGTTCTAGTCCTGACCTGTTACTAACTAGTGGTGTGACCTTGGGTGGAGGGAGCAGTTCCCACCTTACATACTTCCTCACTCTGTGATTCTGAGCAAGTCACAGAGTCATAGACTGAGAGCTAGAAAGGACCTAAGAGGCCACCTCAACAACCTTGTTTAACAAATGAAGAAACTGAGGCACAGAGTTATGTTTTGACTTCTGCAGATGAAATCTGCATCTAAGGCAGAACTTGAACTCAGCTCTTCCTGACTATAAGTCCAGTGTCCTATCCAGGATACCACCCAACATCACTTCTGAGCCTCGGTTTCCTCATCTGTAAAATGGGGATAATTGTAACGCCTACGTCACAGTTTGGTGTGAGGGTCAAACGAGAGAATCTGTGCGCAGGACTTGCAGACTCTAAAGCACGGCAGAAACCAGGCTTCTGTGGGACGATGATAGCTAATCAATAAAGAAAGGCTATTGAGTCATGTGACCACTTTCCTGGGCTTAATTGTCCCCATCTGTAAAATGGGAATAGATCATACCTCAATGGTGCTTTCGTTGTAAGCATTATTGCCTTTGGTCTTCACGCACTCATTAAGTATTGAAAGCATTATGACCCTCATTTTAAAAATATGGAACCTAAGGCTCAGAGATGTGACTTACCCAAGGTCACACAACTAGCATGTGGTAGAGACAGGAATTCTAGACCTTTTGGGTCCAAGTCTAGAATTCTATCCATTACCCTGCCACCAGCTTGAGCACCAAGGCTGTGTGGGACAGGGGGATGCCTCGGGTCCTATCCGGCTCTACAAACTTGTTTCTTTGAGTTTCCAGTTTCTTCTGACCATCTCAGTAGGAATCTCCGAGCCTTGAAAGTCAGAAGTGTTAGTAACAGCAAAGTGCCCTCCCATCAGTCAGTAAGCATTTATTAAGCGCTCTTATGCCTGGCACTACACTAAACACCCCAACCCCATTGATCCTTAAAATCCAAGCAATGGGACATGGGGCTTAAAATCAGTTTCCCACCTTGCACCTTAATTAGCTAAGTAAGGGCAGAGGATCTTCTCAGCATCATTTGATAGTGCAAGAGCTGGTGCCATCCAAAACCTAATGTCAGCCTGCCATTCCTGCTCTGGGTTGGTTCTAGGTCTCTCCTCACAAGCCCCTTCCAAAGAGAATGGAAGCCAGCCCAATGATTAGTAAGACAGAGCATGAATGGACAACTGGGGGGTCTGTGCTTTGGGCAAAAATGTTGGCATGGTCCAGTGCTGTTCTTTGTTAATGAGGTCAGGGGCAGGGGGCAGGGTGGCTGGGGACCCCAAGATGAGCTGTTTTAGAGGTGATGCTTGGCCAGGGAGCAGTTGGACTGAATGATTGAGGCCCCTTCCCACTTTGAGGGTCTGTGAGAGCTGTTTGGCTCTACCAGGGACAGGGGATAGAGATCACAGAGATGGATATTTTAGTTTAATGGAAATAAAAACTTTCTAACAATGAGAACTGTCCAAGTGTGCCTGAGGATGCAGTGGCTTCCTCCCCCTGTCTCTCCAAGCATGTGCTAGACGCCTGCCAATTTGTCAGTGATGTTCTAGGGGCGAGTCTTGTTCTGGTACAGGTGGGAAGAGATGGTCCAGGTCAGAGGGGCTCCTGCATGTGGATTTAGACCAATGGATCTAAATATACATCGTTTCCCTATAATCCTATATTTTAAAAATTGTGTGCATTTAAAAACATTCTTCTGAGAAAGGGTGCATTGGCTTCATGAGGCTGACAGAGGAGTCCACCACACAAAGGAAAGGTTAAGAACCCCTGAGGGGGCCCCTTCTCGCTCTGAGATGAAATGGCCATTGTGACTCCCAGCATCCCCCACTAAATAAGGGTCAGCATCCTTCGTCAGGCTGGCTCTGGCAAGCCCCTTCCATGTTGGCCAGGGGCACTCAGCTGGGTACACCCTCAGCTGTTTACAGCGGGCATCTTGGCTCTGCTAGCTGCAGAGGGGGCCCTTCCCTGGCACTCTGCCCAAAGCCCCACTGCTGAGCTTGACTGGGTAAGGGCAAGCAGCTGCCTTTCACAGGAAGACCAGTGAGTGAAGCTACCAGAGCAGTTCTCACCAAAGTGAGTAATGAGGCCACAGACAAAATCCCAGCCACAATTGACTGGGATGACTAAGGAAAAGCCAACAGAAACAACAAACACACTTGCCAAGAAGACCCAGAGCGCAAACAAGATGGGGGTGGGGGAGGGGAGGGGAAAGGACTCAACTTTTCCCTTTGCCTCAAGAGAAGCTGCTTGGCTGAACAAAATGGAACATTGCCTTTTGTTTTTCATTCTGTTCTTGAAACACTATTGGATTCTGTGGGAGAAAAGCACATTGTTTGGTGTTCGAGACAGCATCCACATTCTCCCAGCTAGTGTGAAAGCTTGAACAGTGTGTGCAGAATGGCTGGAGCTCCTTCCCTCCTCCTCCCTGTATTCACCCCTCTCTGAGTCTGAGAGCCCGAGGGTCCTTTTTAAGGAGCGGGTGCCCAGAGGATAATGGCTCCTTTCAATAGAGTTCTGTTCAAGCTATGGTTCCTAATAATGGAAGGAAATACAAGCAGGGACAATTAACACACATACACACATGCATGCACACGTACACACACACAGCTCAGGGCGGAACCACAGCAGTGGATATGAGATATGAATACACTAAAAAGAATGACTCAGTCACCTGCCAGTATCATACTCCCCTCATCCAGACAGCCACCACCTGAAACAAATCTTGTAAGGAAAACAAAACAGGCAACCAAAAAAATCAGGTGTAGATGGCCAGTGTAGCCTCCATGTGGAAATGGATATCATGAGCACAAAACATAGAAAAATTATTTGACTAAGTGTGTGTTTCTCACAAATGATGACAAAGTGTGGGAAGTTTAGAGTGCTGGGTAGGCATCTATTTTATTCATGCCTTGTAGTACCCCAGAATAAGCACCAGAGATTTTGTTCTGCCCAACTTTGAATGAGAGGAGACCAGCATCCAACATCATCACAGTCTTCAGTGAAGCCTTATTGGACAATGACTGAGCACATGGAATTACAGGGTGAGCATGGAGCACCATGATGGGGATACAAGCATATAGATTAGATGTGTGGTCCATGGGATTGATTAGATTGGGGATCTAAGCCTGTTGAGCTTGGGCTGAAGTGATCTGTCTGTGTCCCTGTGGTCTGTCTTTGGGTTGACTGAGTGATCAGTGATGCCCAGAAACCTTGAGGTTGATTCAGACCATCATGATTCATGGCCTAGACACCCATTATACCTTGGCCCTACAGGAGAGCTGTGATATTGCACCAGTGGGGCACATCACTAGCCCCTAGCTGGTCTCATCCTGTGTGATTCTTGGCATCCATGTTTTCAGAGAAATACCCTCTGGTGGGTCTCCTCAAGATGGTGGTGATGCCCACATCAGAGGAGCCGGAGAAATGTAATGGTCTTCGTCATTCTCATCCTTGCTTATGTAAATCCCCGTTCTCACATTCAATTCGACAGTCATTCATGAAGCACATAAAGGAAGGCAAGCCCTTTGCCAGCAGCTGGTGGCACAAAGATAAAAGCCAGACATTCCCTGCCCTCAAAGAGCTTAGTTTCTGCATACGTGATTTCCCCATAGAGCTCCTTCCGCTATTGACAATTCACTTGGGAAGAAGCTCAGGTGATCAAAGAGCTTTGAGTGATTGCTTTTAAAGCCTGGCTGTTGGAGTTGAGCCTGGGCAGGTCCTGTCTCTATGTGGCCCACCTGAGATGAGGGGTTCCATCCACAGACAGGTGCCTTCTGCCTGGGAGACGTCATCTCTCCCTAAACTCGGATCAGATCTGTCCTATTCAGCTTTTTTCTTCTATTTGTACCTTGCTCTGCATTCTGTTAGCATTTCCATAACAGTCTATAATTTTAAAAAGGAGGGTTATTTCTGGATTTGGTACCAATCAAGAATATAGTTCCTCCTTTTAGCCCAAATTCTGGATTTGGCTTGGCGTTCCAGGAGGTCGCCTGCTGAGCCTCATCCCATGAGAGATCACTTGAAAAGCTGTGGAGGAGAATTTGATTCTCTCCCCACCCCTGCCCACCCCTGATTCCCTTTCTTCTCAGATATTCAGTCCTGTGGAGGGTGGTTTGGTTTGGTTTGGTTTTCCCACCTTTGAAGACCATCCTGCATTCAGAGAACAAAAAGACAGAAAAACCACTTCTAGCTCTTGTTCTGGAACTCAGGATTTAGGACCTGACAAGGCCTTAGAGACTCCCTAGTCTTGCCCCATTCCCTCACTTGTGGGAAAGTGAAAGAGACTAAAGCACAGAAAGGGGAAGGGAACCTGAGTTATTAACTGCCCTCATCCCAGAGCCCAGGGCTCCCTTCTCCTCTAAATGTCCAGCATTTTCCATTTCAGAATTGTAGTGGGTTTTAGATGATGGAGTGATGACTCTCATGGCTTTCTGGATGGAACAGCATCTGGGAATAATGGAAACAGATCAAGACTCAACGCTTTCAAGTTCTTTTGGTCTTATGCTGACACTTTTTCCCCATTCAGAAGGGGTAGGCAATGGCCTCTACTGCCCTCTGCTGGGCAGCTTGGTGCAAGGGCTAGAAATATGGACTTGAAATTAGGAAGGTCTCAACTCAAATTCTGACTTTGATACTTACTAGCAGGGTGACCATGGGAAAGCCATTTCAACTCCCTGTGGCTCCAACACCAAACATTCCCACCATGATGGAACCACAAATCCTGGACAGCTATGTGTTCAGAACCAGCCGCAGCCCCTCAGAATAAGTTTTCCCATGTTCCTTATCAGTTCTCTGGTGTTTTGCACTATAATGGTCTGGGTTTGTGTCAGTTATTCCCAATTAAATGGTAAGCTTCCTAACAGTAGGGAGCAAGTCTTAGATGACAGACATCACTTTGCCTGCAAAGGTCCACAGAGTCAGAGCTATGGTTTTCCAGGAGCGATGCATGGCTGTGAGAGCTGCTCTATAGGGAAAGCTGAGCTCCGCAGGATCAACCCTTTCTAATGGTGGTCCTGGGAAGACTTCGGAGAGTCCCTTGGACAGCAAGGAGATCAAACCAGTCAATACTTAAAGAAATTAATTCAGGTTATTTACTGGAAGGTCAAATACTGAAGCTGAAGCTTAAATACATTGACCACTTAATGAGAAAATTGGACTTACTGGAAAAGGCCCTGATGTTGGGAAAGATTGAAGACAAAAGGAAAGGCAACAGCAGAGGATGAGATGGATGGAGAGTGTCATGGAAGCAATGAACATGAGCTTGGACAGACTTTGGGGGATGGTGGAAGACAGAAGGCCCTGGTGTGCTTTGGGGTCCCTAAGAGTCAGACACGACTGAATTACTGAACAGCATCAAAGTTGCTCAAGTGTTGAACCTGGAACTGGGGAAACCTGGATTGAAGTCTTGCCTCTGACACTTCCCAGCTACATCACCCTGGTCAAATCATTTAACTTTTTTGAGCCTCAGTTTCCTCATCTGTAAAATGGAGGTGACACCTGCAGCACCTACCACATGGAGTAGTTCTGAAACTCAAATGAAATACTGATGTAAAGTACCACATTGTCATTGTCATTGTCGTTACAGAAACGTCCTTCTCTTCTTGTAGAGAGCAGATAGAAATGGTCCTGAAACAAGCCTCTATTGGGAATCTTTCCTTCTGGATTTAACGTTCTGTGGTGCATTGCACAGGTGGACATAGAGACCGCTTTTTATAAAAAGCTTTTTGGCTAAAAGAATTGGGATTGGAACTCACCTGTTGGAGGCTCACTGGGAGTATCTTTGGGATAGTGGCAGTGGCAGGCAGGATGCTGGGCTTGGTGATGATATCTTGGCCTCTTGCCACCTCTGCCTCCCCATCCAGGGCTGGAACTCTTGTCATAGCTGATCAGTCCACCCTTATGAAGCACCTACTATGTGCTAGATACTCTAAGCACTAGGGATGCAATGAAAAGCAAAAGACAGTCCCTGCTCTCAAGCAGCTCGAAGTCTATTGGAGGGGCTAACAAGAAAACAATTATGCATAAGCAAACTATAGATAGAGGAAATGATAGATACTCACCAGAGGGAAATCACTAGCATTAAGGGGGATCAGGAGGCCAGAAAAGTCAGAAGACAGATTCGAGAAGAAGAACATCCCAGGTATGGAGGACAGCCAGAGAAAATGCCTGGAGCCAAGAAATGGAGGGTCTTCTCTGGGGACTAGCCAGGAAGCCAATGTCACTGAACCAGAGAGTACATGGTGGGGAGGAAGGTTTGAGAAAACTGGAAAGGTAGGAGGGGCTGAGATTACAAAGGGCTTCAAATGCCTTTTATATTGGATCTGGAGGTTATAGAAAGCCACCGTAGTTTATTGGATGGGGATGGGGGCGGGGTACAATGTGACGTGGTCACATCGTGCTTTAGGAAGATCACTTTCATGACTGAATTGGAGGACAGACTGGAGGCAGACAGACCCACCAGCAGCTATTGTAATGGTCAGGGCATGAGGTGAGGAGGATTTACCAGGCCAGCAGAAGTATCAGAGGAGAGAAGCAGACACATACAGGAGAGGCCTCCAAGGTCAAACCAACGAGACTTGGTGGCTGATTAGAGATGGGAGATGAGAGAGTGGGGAGTCAAGAAAGAAAGCTAGGCTTCAAGTCTGGGGGGTGGGAAAGAGGGTGGTACCCTCAGCAATGAAGGAAGAAGACTTGGGAAAGGATGAGTTCAGTTCTACAGATGGTGAGTTTAAGATGTCTACAGGTCATCCAGTGTGAGGTGCCTAATAGCTGGAAAGAGGAAATTGGAGGTCAGCAGAGAGCTTTAGGGCTAGGTATGAGATGTGAGAGGCATCAACTCAGATGACAACGAAATTCACGTGAGCTGAGGTCACCAAGTGACATGGGTAGAGAAAGAAGAAAAGAGAGGCCAGGATGAGCCTTCAGAGAGAACAACTGTGAGTGGGCATGATGTGAAGGAGGAATCTATACTGGCAGGAGGCCTCTGGGAGAGGTAAGATGAGGAGGGGAGGGCAAGTTCATGGTGAATGGCCTCAATTTTTTTGTTAAACTATGAGACAAGTTTCTCAGCTAAGAAGTTGGGGGAGGAGGGGTCATGGGAGGCTTGAGAAAGGATGTAAAAGTTTGGAAGAGCCACTGTTGAGAGTGGGAGCGAGAGTTAATTGGGAGGTATAAAAAGATTGAATCGCAGCAGTGAGGGCCCAGTTGAGATTATGAAACATGAACTTGTCATGCTTCCAGTCAGTGTGGCCATCATGGCTTTCTTCAGCTCCATTCTGTTGCATGTGACTAGAACAAAGGCAGCAGCAGATGGGGGGGGCGGTAATGAAGGGCTGAGGCTTGACAGGGCTAGAGATGCCAGAGAGGGGGACAGTGCAAAGCCAGACTGATTCCCCAAAGGATCAAGATATCATCCCGCCATTCCCCTGCATGCTGGTGGCCTTCCTGAGCATGCCAGTTAGCCATCACATGGACTCTGTCAGATGGACCCCATCAGATGGACCCTCTCAGACGGACTCATTCTCACCACAGGATCAGCCTACCAGCTTTTCTGATTACATAGTGATTTGATAACATCCTTGAGTCCATTTCTTCTGGGAAATATTTTTTCTATTTGTCATTTCATTGTATGTACACAGTAGGTTCTCGATGAATGAATTTTGAATTGAAATATTTTTAAATCTGCCCTCCGGTTAGCAAAGGATTGGTGAACCCAGTATTTCACTTAATCATCTCTAACACTGTTAAATGGAGTGTCAGAAATGCCTAAAGAGTACAAACCATAATATTATTTCAGTAAAAAGCTAAGTAAAGGCTAATTAGGTGGAAATAAAACCAAGGACACTATGTCTCAGCCACATTATGCCATATACAATCCCTTCGAAGAGATTTTTTTCTCCCAAACCAGTCCTTTCATGAGAAGCATCTCAACAGGGAGGTGTGTTGCCTGGTGGGATGAGTCTCATGGCCATGTCAAATTCCCAGTTCCCCATACCCCACAAAGATCAGATAATAGTTTGAACAGTCAGGGGCTGAGCTCCTAAGGATCACCTGGCTGCCTGTTTCTCCCACTTTGGTTTTCCAAACCCCATTTGGTTGAGGGATAACCTACAAATACCTCCATAAAACTGGAAATTTGCCAGTGAAATGTGGGAAATCCACCTTTCTCCCAAATCCCAGCCCCTTGGTACCTGAATTCCTCAACTCATCGATAACTGGGAAGGTTTAGCTGCTGCATCCTCCCCACTCCCAAAAGGAGGGTCCTTACCTTCCACCATGAGCACCTTCTTTTCTAGTCACCCTCCCAATTACCACGTGCTCCTCTGAAGGGCCATCTGAAGAGCCTCATATACCATGAAGCTTCCTACATTATGACCTCCTCTACGGTGATTCTCAGGGCCTTGGTAGTTTCTTCATTCATTCAAGCATTTATTATGCACCCACCATGTGCCAAGCACTGTCAATACAGGTTATGTTATGTTAAGGAAAGTTTCCTGTGGAAAATTCCTCATTCCCCTCACTAGAAACAGTCTGCAAAGCAGAGAAAAGACCCTCCAAATCATGCAGGCAGCTCAGTCATTCACCCCTTGTGGAAGTAAAATGGGATCACATGGAATTATTTTCCAGAATTTTGCTTTCTTTAAAGGGCTATTTCAATTGCTGACAAACTAAAGTTTGTTATACAATCTGCCACTTTTTTTCACAAGTAGAAATAAACTGAGATTGAGTTTTCAGGTTGTGTGTGTGTGTGTGTGTGTGTGTGTGTGTGCATGCCTCCCATTCTATGTGTTTTATTACTTGAAAAAATCAATACATGTCCTATGATATTTGTAGACTTTCAGAGAGGGAAAGGACCCTCAGGAGACCAAAGCCCTACCCTCTCCTGTTCTTGACCTTCCTAGAGTACTTTAAGGTTGGTGAAACACTACCTATACTGTCACAACAGAGCAGGTTCTACAGGTATTGTTACTAATTTCCATCATCTTGCCGAGGACATTGAGGTTCAGAGTGATTCAGTGATTTCCCAGGGCCACATAGCTAGTAAGTTTCAAAAGCCTGTTTTGAGCTGGGGTCTTCCTTCCTCCCAGTAACTCCCAATTGATGATGACTCAATCCAGTCCATAGTGATGAGTCCCCAAAAAGGGAAGGGACACCCAAGCAGGGAGGGTCAGAGTTGGGACTAGGGCTCAGTTGGTGACTCCTAGACCAATGCCACACTGTGCTGTTATTGGTGATGCCTCCATAAAAAGCCATGTTTTCTGGAGGCTTGGTGAAGGGAGGGGGAGGTGATGGTGGAATCAAGCCATTCTTGGCCATTATCATCAGCAGTCACCTTATGCACCATACTTTACTGAAAGGGAGGATGTGTAAAACCCCCAAACACTGTAGAAATTGTGCTCTTTATAGTTATGGATAGAACATAAGTACTTTGAAGGCAGGGGCTAATTTTGCACTGTGATGGTGTACCCAGATCAGAGAGTGCGTGAAGTGATGTGTGAAAGGAGCCGGCTGGGAAGGGATTGAATGACAGGTGAATTTCTGTATGATCCTGGAGCTACTGGGGAGCCTTGAGTTCAGTGAGCAGAGGCTGACATGAACCAAGTTAGATCCTAGAAAAAATCATTGTGTCCATTGAGTACAGAGTGGACTGGAGAGGCAAGTCTGCGGAGATGGAAAGAGAAGCTTCCCTGGGGCAGGAATGGGAGGGGCTTTGAGCGAAACTGGAGATGCTGAGGCTAGATCACTAGGCTGGAAGTCCAAGTAGGATACTGGATGCCACACAGCCATGCAGTACAGCTGTAGGAACTTACATGGAAATTTCCATTGGTAAATGGAAACCAATCCAGAGTCAGTGAGAACCAGGACACTCCAACATTCTCTCCTCCATTTCTCCTGCGCCCAGCCTAAGTTGTTATGATGGTTCCTATGGGTCTTGGATCTTAGTTCACAAAGACCCCAGGGAGGCTTTTGGTCTGACTAGTAATATACCCATTTTACAGATGATAAAAAGAAAGCTTAGAGACATACCTGGGATGATATCAAGGTCATGACATGTGAGCATCAGTTGGAGGAACTGGGAGTACTTAGACTAGAGGAGAGAAGACTCAGGCTAGAGAGGAAGGCACAATTTGGAGACAGGGATCTTTCAAAGACACAAATGTCAGCTTCACATCCAGAAAAAGTTCTGTCCCAAAGTGGACAACATACTCTGAGGGACCTTCCAGCTTGGAGAGTCGATCATTCTAAAACTAAGGTTATCCAGCTAAGAAGTAATGAAGCTGGCACTTGAATTCAATCTCACAAACATTTCTGAAGTGTCTACTGTGTGCTAGGCACCAAACTAGGTCCTGGGAGTTAAAGCAAAAGCCCAATCAGGCCCTGCTCTGGAGGAGGCTCTGACATCATCATAGGAACAAAAAAAAAAGGGAGGAGATAAGAGTTAAACAAAATCTGCTTGACCCTCAAGACAGCTAGATGACCCAGTGTAGAGTACTGGGTGTGGAGTTGGGGTAGACCTGAGTTCAAATTCGGCTTCAGATGCTTATTAGCTGTACAAACCTGGCCAAGTCACTTCAACATGTATCTTGCCTCGGTTTCCTCAATTGTAAAATAGAGAAAATCGCACTCAGTTCCCAGGGCTGTCATGTAGATCAAATGAGACAATGGATATAAAGTGCTTAGCACAGTGCCTGACACATAGTAGGCCCTTAATAAATGCTTGTTTCCTTCCCTCCTTCCCTCAACCCAAGGCTGAACCCTCATGTGTCTACTGATTTGAAAAGAAGTTTCATTTTTCACGTTCAATATTTCAAATTTTCACCCTTGAAGGTTCTTCTTGAAGGACAGCAGGACCATACAGATGGCCGGGGCGGGGGGAGGGATCATGTCATTCTTACCATATGAATGTGGTGGTGGGGGGGGAGTCTTGGCCTGCCTGGCAGCAGCTGTCCAGAAGGCTGGTGGACTGCCCTGCCTTCTCTGTTCGGCCCTTTGGTTGGAGAGCAAAGCTCTGTTCATTTGTACATCTGCAAACCTTGACAAGGCAGGGTTTATGATCTTCGGTGTGAGATTGGGCAGGGGGAGGGGCGGAATGTTGTTCAGTCACTTTTTTTGGTGGGGTCTGAGTGTTCGTGAGCCCATTTGGGGTTTTCTTGGCAAAGATACAGGAGGGGTTTGCCATTTCCTTCTCCAGCTCATTTTATAACTAAGGAAACTGAGGCAAATGGGGTTAAGTGACTTGCCTGAGGTCACATAGCTAGTAAGTGTCTGAGACTGCATTTGAGCTCAGCGAGGTGAGTCTTCCTGACTCCAGGCCCAGTGCTCTATCCACTGTGGTGCCACCTACCACTTGCCTCATTTTACAGAAGTACAAACAGAGTTCTATAGAGGGGAAATGAGCTGCCCAAAGGCAGCCAGTGAATAGTAGGAGCTAGATGACAACTACTGCTAATAAATTCATAACTGCTGTCTAGGTGAAGCCATGGATGGGCTTGAAATCTCTCCAGCTGCCAGTTTCTCTCCCCAGCCCAGGCCTGCCCAGCTCCAGAGCCTCAGATCTGCTCCATGTGCATTTTATCTCAAGCTATAGAAAAACACAGTCTTTCCATTGGACCATAAGCTCCTGGAGGGCAGGGCCTGTTCTCTTCTTATCTTCTAGCACAGTGCCTGGCACATATGGTAGATGTTTAATAAATGTTTATTGAGAAATTAATTATAATCTCAATTTTCCAGATTAAGCAAATGAGGTTCACGTAGGTGAGGTGAATTATTTGTGGTCGCACATTTAGGAATTATCCAAGGCCACATTCGAACCCAGGTGTTCCTGCCCTCTCCCCAGGAGGCCTGATCTTCAGACCTCTAGGCCAGGGCCTACGTGCATCACTCTTGTCTTCTTTTATTCTTTCTCTCCCCTTCAGTCTTCTTTTCTCCACTTTCTCTTTTATTCATTTTTCTCTTTCTTCCTCCTTCCCTCCTCTCTTCCCCCATTGACTCTACTTTCAGGCTGATGGTTGAACCCTGGTTGGCTTCCCCACTGGTGTCACTCAGTAATCAGTGGTTATTGAGCTCTGCATTGAGTCCTCCAGGTTAGAGGGTGTCCGTTTTCAGCTCAAAGGCCCTCACTTTGTGCACCATGTGAGCAAACAGAGATACTGGTCCCCTCCCCAGACTCCCCCCGCTGCTCCAGCGCGCGCACACACGCACACACACACACACACACGTGACTCCTGGACACTGGAGCCCTTGACCCTGGCCTGAAAGCTTCTATATCTGAGAGCACAGTCACCCAATCAGATGACAGCCCTGAGCAGTTCCCTAGGTAACCAGCACATAACCACCAAGTCGAGTCTTAAGCAATAGGGGGAAGTTGGAACGATAATGATAAATAACAAAGCCCTCAGCACTCCAACAGCTGGGTGCTGCCCGCTGACTCAACGGCACAAAGATTGAGGAAGGCCTGGCCTACATGTTCTCCAGCATCTCTTCCAGCGTGAAGGCTTGGTGGCTGACGAGGACATGGTGGGAGAAGGAGGGAGGACCCAACGTGCATCCATCCACCATAGGAAAACATGGCAGGCAGCTCAGTGTGACCTTGCAAAGGCCTCAAGCACTGGAGAAATGCTCCCCTGAAGCCTCTGTGAGTGGCATGGAGGAACTGGGGGTGCAGCCCCCCAGAGGGAGATGATGATTCTCTTCAGGCAATGTTCTTTGGTGACTGCTTTCTCCTGGTTCTCCTTTCACTTGTCTGACCATCCCTCCTGCATGCACCATAGAGGGTCATCTTCCTTGCCCCTGCCCCTGCCCCTGCCATAGATGTGAAGAGAGAGAGGAGGCAGAGAACCAATGAGTAAACAGATGAATAAATATGAACTACCTGGAGGAGGGGGGAAACATTGCCAAGTGGGGCCAGGGTCAGGGAAGGCTTTGATAAGGGGCAGATTGTTCCTGAGCTGTGTCTTGAAGGGATCTGAGGATTCCATGAGGAGAAAGGACATTCCAGGCATAAAGACACAATGTACAGGAGATGGAGTGGGTTGTACAGCAATTAGCAAGGACAGTTTGGGTGGAATGTGGAATGTGTGAGGGCAGGCCTATGTGATCAGTCCACAAACTTAGTTTGGACCAGATTATGAAAGGCTTTAAATGTCAAATGGAGAAGTATTCAGCTCATTCCAGAGGCAATAGTGAGCCACTGAAGTTCCTTGATCTGAGGAAAGACTTGTTAGATTTGTACCTTAAGGCAATATGGTGAATGGGGAAGGACGGTCTGAGTACACACCACCCACTCACCCAACACCTGTCCAGAGCATTCTCAAGCTTGAGGACTAACAAGATGAAAACCTACCTGTGTCTTGTCTCTGATTGTTCCTGATGTCCTTCCTTAACCCCCTGGGCTCTGCTGCTCTGCCCTCGGGAGATACAGGGCTGCTGTGGCAGCTCCACAGGGGCACTGCTCCTTGAAACCTGCTGGGATCAAACAGCTCCACCTGACACTTACATGGTGTTTTCTAAATGGAGAAGTGTTATACCTCAGAGCTCCAGGTGTCTGTTGGGCGGATGTTGGAGCTCTGGCCACTGGTGGGCTTTGGGGTCCAAAGGGGATTTCCATGCTGATATTGAGCAAGAAATAGCAAAGTTCTGGCCATCTCCTGACTGTGGCGAGAACAGTTGGTAGCACAAGGAAAGTCTGGGATTTTAAAGCCAAGACTCTGCTCTTCTCCTGATTGGTTGAAGTCAGTGAGACTGTTTGGGTGATTTTTTTTCCAGTCTGAGAGCATCAGTGTTTTCTTCCTCATGGGTCTGGGAAGAAATAGCATTAACATGGAAATATGACTGCGCCAAAGGCTTCTGGTCTTAGCCCGGGTATTCAACCAGAATTCTAATTAGTTTTATATGTTCTGTGGGTTGGCATAAAACTGGTGATCCATTTCAGGGGACCATGTCTACAAACAAGGCTGGTGCCAGACAAGGAGCCACATAGAAATCAGGCAAGGGAGAGATGGTGGGAACATGTACTAAAGCAATTGGGAGAGGGGAAGAGGCTTTCGTTCATTCATTGGAAATTTATTCATCAATTCAAGAAGTGCCACTTGCTCCTTCAGTCACATCTGACTTCATGACCCCATTTCAGGTCTCAGGCAATGACTAACTGTGTGACCCTGGACAAGTCACTTAACCCTGTCTGCCTCAGTTTCTCATCTATAAAATTAGCTGGAGAAGAAAACACTCCATCTTTGTCAAGAAAACCCCAAATGGGGTCATGAAGAGCCAGACATGACTGAACAGCAATGAACCATGTACCAAATGCTGAGGATATAAAAACAGAACAACAAATAGCCCTTGCCCTGGCATCTTATTTGTTGAGTTAACATGATGTGCCTAGAGAAGAGCAGGGGTTCCCTTCTATCTCCACCCCACTGCTGACCCACAGGATGAGCTGCCACAGGCAAAGAATCCATCGCCAAGTGGCCAGTAGACCAGTACTGAGCCTCTGTGCTCTGAGCCAGGCTGGCGCTCAGGGAATAAAGAGCAGGGATCAGATTCAAACCCAGCTCCCCTGACTCCAAACCTAGCAAACTTTCCACTTCTTAAAGACATAGTGACTACTTTATTGCCACATCCTCTCTGTCCAGGCCAGGAGAAAAGCCTTGTGGTGCATGGAACTGTCAATGATGACTTTTGCTTTGCCAATGGCCAAGCTCTCTCAAAATCATTTTTTTCTTTCTGTCTTTGCACAGAAACTCGCACTGATCGAACCAAGAAACTCTTTCGACACTACACAGTGGGCTCCTATGACAGCTTTGATGCCTCCAGGTGAGTCAGATTTTTTTTAGCTCCCGTGATGCTGTGGACCAAATTTGCTTCTGTGATTGGCTAATGGCTGGCAATGCTATCTGGAGAAATGTGGACAGTATATTCTGTTTCATTCAAGTTGGGGTGTTCCTACTGCTCTCCTGTCTCCCAGAACAACTCAGCTAATGTCAGGGCATCCTGCTTCCGGGTGTGGGTAGCCTAGGGTCTGAGCACTGGCTGCTTCTCTGGTTTATGGGCTGGGATTTGCACCCATGGCCCTGGGGGCCCCAGGCCAGGGGCCTTCCCAAGAGAGAGATGTGTGGCTCTAAAGGAAGAAAAAAGTACAGGTTTGGTGAGAAAAGGAAAAAGAAGCAAAGTTTTCTCAGTGGTATTTTCCCACAGGTGTATAAAGCTTCTCCTCCAATGAGTTTATTGAAACTCCCCCTTCTCCTGAGAACCAACTTCATGGTGCTTTAGACTCACATTTCCTTTTCACCTACTTAGCCTACAGTGCCAAGTCAACAGAGTGCCAAGACAGTAGCCCATGAAAGTCCTGCCTTCTGGCCAGCTTTTCAAATGGGGAGGGTGGAATTTCACATACAAAACCTGGTGCCAAGGAGGATGAGCAGTGGACATCTCTTGGGAGGCAGAAGGCTCTGGGTCTGTTGATTTTTCCTACACTAAGTGCATGTGTGGGATGTATGATTGTCACCATCTGTTGACAACTCATCCAGAGACCTGCTGCCATGCCCATAAAGCTGGAGTGTGTCCATCGGGTGAATGAGAAGGCTACATGGAGTGAGAAGGGCAATGTCCAGGTTTTAGGCAGATGACGTCATTAACAATCCCACTAATTGGGCCATATCTCTTGCTGTGTCCAATTATTCATGATTATTAATTATCTAATTATTCCTTGGCCTTTGGGGTTACTTAATAAATTGTTAATCTCCTGGGAGCCTATGTAGATCATAGAAGTGGGAGGGGAGGGAATAAAGACTATCCTTTATCCAGAAGCCCTAGGTTCTCTACACTACAGGTCCCCAGCACGCTCTTGTCTTGGTTTACTCTTGATATAGAAAAGATCTCAGCAAAGTCATCATATGTATGTTCTTAACAAGGCTGGGAAGAGGGGAAGTGAGGGAGGAATAGAGGAAGGGAATAAGCATCTATTAAGCACCTACTATGCTTCAGGCTTTGTGCTAAGGGCTTTACAAATATCTCATTTGAGAAGTAGGTCAGGGATGGGATGGGGGCAGAGAATTTCCTTGAGTTACTGTAGGTAAAGCATTTGGCAATGGACAAATGGCCCATGGGACATGGAACTAGCACACCCTACACACCAAACTAAGCTCCACTTCCTACTGAGCTATGGCCTGCTAAGCAATAATGGAAGATCCCCCATCACCATGGGGCTTGATATTCTCATATTTGAGGCAAGTCATCAAGTGTTCCTGACTCCAGGTCCTTCAGTTTGTCCATATAGTTCCTTCTATGCTCTCAATAGGGAGATAGCTAGGTGGCACCACAGTAGATAGAGCTCTGGGACTGGAATCAGGAAGACCTGAGTTCAGATCCAGTCGAAGACTCTTACTAGATGTCTGACCCTGAGCAAGTCACTTAACCTGTTTGCCTCAGTTTCCTTAACTGTAAAATGGGGATCGTAAAAGCACTTACCTCCCAGGTTTGTTGTTGAGAAACAAATGAGATCATATTTGTATAGCACTTAACACAGTGGTAGGTGCCTAATGAATACTTGTTCCCTTCCCCTTCCCTTCCATCCTCATCCTTCTTAATGTCTTTACAGCATTTGCCACCATTAAGCACTCCCTCCTCCTAAAGCTACCCTGCCCTTTTGGTTTTTAATAACATGACTCCCAGTTCTCTTCTCATACTTATGACAGCTTCCTCTCAATCTTCTTTGATGGTTCATCATCCATAGCAAACCCCCTACATGTGGGTGGTTCTGGACCTCTTCTCTCCTCATATACACTTTCACTTGGTGACTTCATAAACTCTCATGGATTTAATTATCATTGACAAGTTGGATGATTCACAGATCTCTACATCCAGACCAAGTCTCTCTCCTGAGCTGCAGTCCCACATGACAACCACATATTGGACATTTCAGATTAGATGTTCCAGGAAAATCTCAATGGGGAGTCACTGGAATGTGTCTGAAAGATAACAATTTTCTCCCAAAGCCTGCCCCTCTATCAGTCTTGCCTATTTTTGTCAAGACAACCACCATTTTTCCAGTCTCCCAGGTTCATACCCTTGGCATTATCCTCAACTCCTCACTCTTGCTCATCCCACCTATCTTATCAGTCACCAGTGTTGTCTCTGTCTCCTCTATGTGTCTTAAATACATCCCCTTGTCTCCACACACAGAGCCACCATACACCCTCATCACCTCTTTTCTGAACTATTACAGTAGCCTCCCAATTTGTCTCTCTATCTCTTTCTACTAAAATCCAGCCTCCACTCTGATGCTCTGGTGTTTTTCCTAAAGCTCAGATGTGGTCACATCATCCCTCCCCTCACTCCCTACACACCCTCAAGAAATTCCAGTGACTCCCCATTTCCTCTAGTACTAAATGTAAATGCCTTTCATTGCATATAACACTCTTCCTAACCTGTCCTCTTGTGATCTTCCTGGCCCTAGTGTGTGTCACCTTCCTTCAAACATACTCCAGTGCAGCCAGCCTGGCCTTCTTTCACACGCATGCAACTCCATTTTCCCTCTCCATGCCATTACACTGGCTGTACCGCATGCCTTCACACCCCTGCCTCTTGGAAACCCCAATTTCCTTTGGGATTTAGTTCTTTACCATCAGTAACCATGGTTGACCATTACCTTGATCAAAGTTCTTAAGAATCTCTTGGTCTTTTGTTTTCACAATTTGTGCTCAAGTATTTAAAAGGCTTTTATTCAGAAGCAGGATTACACTTGTTGTGCTTGGCCCCAGAGGGCATAACAAGGACCAAGGGGAAGTTGTGGGGAGGTTGAGGCAGGTGGGATGTCAGGAAATGCTCCCTAATGCTTAGGGCTTCCAAGGGTTGGTGGTTGTTGTTTGTCTCTCATTCTCAAAGAGGACTGATGACATTAGGAGGGCGCCATCTTGACTTACAAATGACTTTAATTTAAGTGAGGCAGAGCTGTGCAAGATCATCAGCCTCACTCTCTCCTCCAGAGTCATTTAAGTCCAGGGGCAAGACATAGTCAGGATGACTGGCAACTGGCAACGTCCCCAGATGCAGTGAGACTTAGGTCTTTCCCAGGTCTCACTTTGTCTGAGGCCACACCCTTTAAGAGACCAAAGGCTCGGTAAGAATGGAGGCAAAGTGGCCCAGTTTGCCTTAATAGGCTTCCTTGAAAGGTGAGAGGGCCCCCCTCTCATCAAAATTCTTCGAGTTAAGTCTGGAGGATGATTACCAAGTATGATGTAGAAAAGATTCTTTTTTCCTCCTCTGCACCAACCCAAATGCCTTTGGAGGTCTCTCCCATTCCTGAAATTCCGCAAAACAGTAAGTGAAAACATCCTGTATTTAACTCGGACGATGGTTGGATTTGCTTCGTTGGACTATTTTTTTTGGTTATTGCATGAGGGTGTTTGGGGTGGTGGTGGTGTATTTGGAAGTGAAAATGATTAAAAGTAAAAGAATCACTAAAACTTAATTGTTTATAAAAAAGAAAAACAAGATGGAGAAAAGCAAGTGAGGCCTTGATAGATGTGAGCTTTGGTAAGTCTCTAGTGTTTGGGGAAGGAAGCAAAGGTTTCTGACGGGCTCTTAGGAAATCATTTTTCCTCTCTCCCACATCCATCTTGGAGAGGCAGAGAAAGGGGCTGAGATGCCCTCCTGGTGAACTTTGAGGGAATCTTCCAGGCTAGACAGTTTGTGAAAGCAGATTCTTCTATGAGTACTCCTTTGGAGGATTAGTAAGCCAAGTGCCCACCCCCATCTGGAGGGTGATAAAGGATTTACTATGTGCCCAGCTAATCCATGAGGATACAAAGAGAGGCAAGAACAGCCCCTGCCCTCAGGGAGCTTAGATTCTAAGAAGGGAAGGGAAGACAATACACAAAGGGAGGATGGGAAATAGGGGGTGGGATGGGCATGGAGAGGGCCAGGAAGTAGCATGGAGGCCTGGGCCCTCCAAGGGCACAGTCCAGGTTAGTGGTAGGGAGAAGGTGGGCTGATGGTCCAAAGGAGCAGGAAGTCAAATGGTGATTAACATAGCAGTCTCCCCAGCCTCCTTCCATGGCAGCCATCTAGCAGAACGTCCCATGAGGAAGATCTGACGGACATAAGCCTTCTGGACATACGCAGAGGAGATCACGTAGTCACCACTGGGTCGATTTTTGACTCTAACATCTGGACAAAAGCAATCCAAGTTTTTCTGTTGGTGTGAAGACTCTTCCCTAAGTGTGTTGGCCTCCAGGGCAGGGGGAGCAGCAGGAATGGGAATTTCCCCCCCCCACACACACACACACACCGCTCTTGCTTCCTGTTTACGGTAAAATCAATAGTCCTCTATGTATTGTGAAGACTGAAAGAAAAAAGGCTGTTCTGGTTAAATATTTACCAGTCGAGCTGAATTGGCAGATGGGGTCCTTAGCACTCCTTGCTTCAGCAAGGCTAAAGAAAGGGGAGGCTCGGTGCTGCCCTCGTTGGTGCAGCCCTTACAAAGAGTTGGGGACACTCACAGGAGAAGGGGCAGCCCTTCTTTGGAGGTGTAATTCTGATGTAACAGGTGCGAAGGAAGCTAGAAGGGGCAAGATGGGCAGAAGTTTCATAGGGTGCTTGGGAAGGAATGATGTGTTGGAAAGTGACTGGTGATGGAGCCCTCTGGGGCAGGACTATGGTGGCAGTTCTCTGTAGTGCATGGCTGGAGTGGCCATTGGGGGAGGGTTCGGGAGATGGGCAGAGGAGGGCTGGTGACTGTGGACCTACATGTGACATTATCTGGAGAAAGCCTCATGGGAAGGGGGCTGGCAGATGAAGGGCACGTGCCCTCCTGGTCTCCTGACACCTTACTCCAAGACTCATGGTTGAAGACACCAAACATTCCAGAGCTGGTGCATTTCTCTGAATCACAAAACTGCAGTCCGTAACCAGCCTTCTCTCTTGGCTCCCTGGGTCACCCTTTAGGGTTCTTGTAGAGGAGAGCAGGTCTGTAGGATTGAGGGTGCTGGTTCCAAGTGGATTAATAAGGGTTGGGCTCAATATAGCAGAGTGTAAGGGAATCCCCCTTGTTTGGGGATCAGAGCACCTTGCTTCAGATTCTGGCCCTGTTACTTACTGTCTGAGTGACAGTAGGTGAATCACTTCATTTCTCTGGGCTTCATTTAGTGCCTGTAATGGCTACTAATAGTTCCCATTTCTATAGGTCCTACTATGTGCCAGGCACTGTGCTCAGCACTTTGCAATTATTATCCCATTTGATCATCACAAAAACCCATTTGGGAGGTGCTATATTATCCAATTTTATGGATCAGGAAACTGAGACTGACAGAGGGGAAGTATCCTGCCAGAGATCACATAGCTTGCAAGTGTCTGAGGCTGGATTTTAGTGAATTCGAGGCTTCCTCACTCCAGCCCCAGCACTCTCTCCACTACTGTGTGTAATGCACAACTATGCCAGGCCCTGGGAATAAAAAGAGAGAAATGAAATCATCCCTGTCCTCAAGAAGCTTGCTTTTCTCTCAGGGACAAGGGGGCTCAGTAGGTACAAGTAAATAAATACCAAGACATTTCAAAAATGAGTACCTGGTTGGGGTAGGAGTGAGGAAGGTGTCAAGCAAGGCCTGGGGGGAGGTGTGAGCTGCTCCTCAAAGGAACCAGGACATTCTATGAGACAGTTGTGGGGAGGGAGGACATTCCCCCTAGAGGAAGAACAGCTAATAGGCCAGTTGGAATAGCAGAGAGAGTGAATGAAGGAGAATATAAAGTGAGACTGGAAAGGCAGATGGGAGCCATATTGTGGAAGGTCTGCAAGGCCAGGCTGAAGATTTTATACTTTATTCTTGCAGCAAAAGGGAGCCATAGAATGTTTTTGAGCAAGAGAACAGCAGATTATTTTTGTGAACTGTGTAAAAGATTAACTAGAGAGGAGAAGCTGGAGACAGGAAAACCAAGGAAGCCCTTGTAACAGTCCAGGTGAGACTAATAAAAGCTTGGATTACAGTGGAGGTGGAGGATGTTCTTTTTGATCACTGGATTACCTCATCTGTCCACGACTCCATTTTCTTATGGGAAGACTGTCTTTAGCACCCTGGAATAGTAGGGAAAAAGAGTCAATTTGGGGTCAGAGGATCTGGTTGGGAGTCCTGGCTGTCCCCCTCACTACTTGCAGCACCTTGGACAGTTCATCTTCTATTCCCTAGGTCTGGTTGCCTGTGAAATCCTAGATGTAGAAGGGCATGAGCCTTCGGGACCAATTAGTCCCAAATGAAGAGGCCCAGAGCCCACAGGGTTAAGGCTCTTGTGTCAGAGCTTTAGAGGTGGGTTGGAGGGCCACTGTTCTACCCACCATACCACCCCACCTCCTCATCTTCAGTCTCTTTCAGCTTCGGATCCAGTTTTCCTGTGAAGTGGAGGGAGATGTGGAAGGCTTACCCTGGCTGCGTGGGTCAGTATATATGTGGTGTCTCCCCACAAAAACCCATATTGACAGGCTTAGACTTCTTCAGGTTGACTTGGTACTACTTAGTACCACACACTTCTCCAGTGTTTATTTCTTAAAGAAACAGAAAAACATGTGTAAGGCTCTAAATTCCTTCTAATTGCCTAAGCCAACCTTCATCTCCTCTGAAATGAGGCGGTTATAAGGGAGTAGGTGATGGGAAGAGAAGGTGTGTGTGGCAAGGAGCACTTTATGGCAATTCATGTGCAGCAAAAGCTCCACTTGCTAATACCCTCGAGGAGAAGCCATGCCAAGGTTGTGTGCTCACTTATTGAATATCTTTAACTGCCTGTTTTGTTGTGTTAAGTGCAGTCACTGCACCCAGCCTACACTGAACCTTAGAAAACCTTGGTTCTAGGCCCATCTCTTCCATTGATTTGCTGGGTGATCCTGAGAAAGTCCCTTCTTTCTGAGCCTGCCCAGCTTAGGAAGACGGCCTCTCACTCTCATAGGGTCCTGGGATTTGTCAATAGGAAGGTGAGCTAAAAAGGCAGCATGGTGCCTGGCAGTTTTTGGGACCACAGTGAGGGCTCTGCTGAGTTGTTCATGCCTCTTTCCAGGAGCTGGCATCTGATGTTAGCCCTGGCATCCAGGTCTAGAGGGTGGTGTGAATGGTCACATCCTGAGAACAAAGTTGCCCTTGCCAAGACCTTCCCTCTCTTTCCACCACTGTTCTTGTGACCCCATTTTGGTCTGGGGGGAAAGGGACCATTGTCTGCTGTGCTGAGTGGTGAGGCAATCCCCTTCTGCTCTCCATTTGAGCAGAGCTCCCTCCACTGAGGGACCCTCACAGAGTTCTGGCTTTTCTTTACTGTATAGTTGACAAAGTCCAAAGCACACCAGCAACTCAGGTCTCCATGTCACGTCTGAGGCAAAAGCTTCAGCCTGAGGCTTATGGACCCTGGACCAGAGGATGGAGACCTGGAAGTGTCCTTAGAAACCTGCTAATGCATCCCATCCTACCCTGTTACAGATGCACAAGTCTAGGCACTAGGGGCCAAGTCACTTTCCCCAGGATTCAAAGCTAGGTCTTCTCTCTCCCAAAGCACTGGCCTTTCCATTTCATTCTTAGAATAATCTCTCATGACTTACTATAAGAAGTGGGTCATAAATAGAGGTAAAAATGGAATTCAAGGTCATTGAGTCCAGCCTCCTCATTTTACAGGTAAGGAAACTTAGACTGTGAAAGATTAAGTGACTTGCCCAGGGTCGTACAGCTGTTAAGTGTCTAAGGTAGGATTTGAACATAGGTCTTCCCAACTCCAAGAAGAGTCAGGCAAAGGGGTGTTTCAGGCTTAGGATTTTCATTTGTAAAATAGCCTGAGAAGACCTCAGAACCCTCCTGGCACAATGGAAAGAGGTCTGGATCTGAGGTCAGAGGACCTAAGCTTGAATTCTAGGTCCACCGCTGACCTCAGTATGACCTTTGGAAACTCCTTTCTCCTCTCTGGGCCTCCGTTTCTCAATTTGTAAAATTAAAAAGCTAGATTAGTTGATCTCTGAGCTCCCTTCCAGCTTCAGAGGTGAGATACCCAGGATTCCCTAAAAAGTTCAGTTTGTGTAAGAATTCTCTCCCTCCCTATCATTTGTTGAGCTTAACTAAGTTGGTTCAGCACAGTGCCTGACACATTGGAAGTGCATGATAAATCTTTCCTTTCTTCCTTCCTCCCCTCATTCCATCCCTCCTTCCATTCTTCCTTCCCTTACTCTCCTTCCTTTCTTCCTTCCTCTCATACTTCCTTTCCTCCTTCTCCTTCCTTCCTTCCTTTCCTGCCTCCTTCCTTCCCTCCCTCCCCTCCTTCTCTCCTTTTATTCTTCCTCTTTCTTTCCTTCTTTCCTCCATTACTGGCATCAAACATGTCATGAAGACATGAAGGTCCAAACTTTATCTCAAATGCTTATTGGCTGAGTGACCCTGGACAAGCCACTTAGTTCTTTGGACACTCAGTTTTCTTATCTGTAAAGGGGGGAAAGAGGATAGTTTAGAATTGCAAATACCTCAAAGGGTTGTTGTGAGGAACAAACGAGATGCAGCCTGGGAAGTGCTTTGCTAACATTAAGCCACTGCCCAGATGTCAGCTCTCACTATTACGGTGGTTGTTATTTCCAGCTGTGTTTTGGCCTCCCCAAAGCCTCAGTGAGAGGCACGGTCAGTGGTGGCTGTTTAGATGAAAGAACTCATTTGCTCAGACTAACCCTCAGAAGCACAGAGCCCAAGGAGCAAGAAAGAACAGTGGCGCTCATCTCCTCCCCTCCCTCGATGCTCCAGGTGAAGACTATGAGTCTCAGGGAGGACAAACAGGGCACACAGAAAACCAAGCAAAACTATCCAGTCTTGGGATCCTAGAGTTAGCATTGCCAGGACCTCAGAAGTGTCTAAGCTGTACCTGAAAAAGAAGCCTCTTCCTGTTGTCCATGACAAGTTAGCACCTGTCTCATGCTTGGAGACTTCCTAGGAGGGGGAACTCACTACCTCCCAAGATATCCTTCCCTACCTAGGGATGTAGCTAGTTGGAAGGAACATTTTTGTCACTGCTGTTCATTCATTCTCAGCCATGGTCAACTCTTTGTGACCCGATTTAGGGTTTTCTTAGCAAAGATCCTGGAGTGGTTTGCCATCTCCTTATCTAGCTCATTTTTTTACATATAAGGAACTGAGGCAAACAGAGTTAAGTAACTTGCTCAAGGTCACACAGCTAGTAAGTGTCTGAGGCCAGATTTGCACTCAGGAAGATGAGTCCTCCTGACTCTAGGACATCACTCTAGCCACGGTGGTGCCACCTAGTGGCCCTACCTTTTCCTTCCATGAAGTCTAAATTCTACCCATTGATCCTAGTTCACTAACTGAGCTAACTGGTAAAAGCCTAAGCTATTTTCTGAGAGCCCTTAAAATATTTGAAGACAATTAGTAAGACTTTCCCAAGCTAAGCATTCTCTGTTCCTTCAACCCATCCTCCTACAGTATGGACTGAACACCCTTCTCCCACTATGGTCCTCCCTCAAAATGGGTGTCAAATGGCCTGAACTGGTAATCTCAGCCCCCAACTGCTCTTTTCCAAAAACTTTCCCTGCCCAAATCCCCTCTTTTGAGGCTCAGTATGTCTCTTGTGGCTGTCTGCATCACAGTCCAAGCATGAAAATTTGATTTTATGGCCGAAAGCATCCTGAAAGGTACACTCCCTGAACTTCAGTGATAGAAGCAGGCATGTCACCCTTTCACAGCCTGGCCAAGGAAGAAACACAACAAATTTTCCAAGCCCATGGGCTTAGGGGAAATCAGGTATTCTCGCCAATGATGGGTGCTTTCATCTTTTCAAGGAATTCTGAGGCATGAAACAGAAAACCTCTCCTAAGGATGATGAATGAAAAGTTTAGAGCTGGAAGGAGTCTTAAGAGTTCTTAAAGGCCAGTGCCCTTCTCTCATTTTACTGGTAAGGAAACTGATGCCCAGAAGGGTTAAGTCCCTTACCCTAGATCACACAGATAGGAAGTATAATAGGTGGCATTTGAACCGTGATCTTGTGACTTCAAGTTCATCACTCATTTCACTGCATACAGCTGCCAAAATCATCTTCTAAAACCAAGGTCTGACACTCCTTTGCTCAAAGACCTTCAATGACTCTCTATTACCTCTAGGATAAAACAAATTCCTTTGATAGGATAAAACAAATTCCTTCATCCTGGCATTCAAAGCCTTCCATGATCTGGGTCTCACCTCCCTTTCCATCCCTATTTCAAATACTTCCCCCTCACGTAGTCTTAATTTATCATAGACTCTTGTGACTCAATAATTTTCTAAGAGGGGATAATTGACACCCTTCAACACCAGGTAATGGAATGAATAGTTCTCTGGACCATGGCACCTTTCTCAGGTGAGAATGCCCCTTTGATTGAATTACAGAAGCAGTCAGTCAAACATGTAAACCAGAGGTGAACATCTCTAGACCTTTCACTGAGTCAATCAATCAAATGTATAAACCATGTATGAATGAGTACTTAATATGTTGGGGAGAAGTGAATTACTTGGGTCATTAAATGAAAGCAGATCATTCCACACAGGAAATAGCTTGTGGTTGTTAGAAGAGAATTGGTCACAGCTGGAGGAGCTGGGTAGAGCAGCAAGCCCATTGGAAATCCAGCTTTCGAGGAGGAGTCCAGTCTGTGAAGGATGAGCTGTGGCCAAGCCCCTGGAAGGACCTCGATTTTAAACCTTCTGAATTTTGAAAGTTTGCAAGTTGAGGACTTCCCATCAATGTTGGCAGCAGGGCCCCTGAAACAGCAGTGGCTGAGATCGAAACCTAACTAGCCAAACTGAGGAAAGCAGCTTGAAAACTCTAAAAGTGTGCTGACCCCCAGAGTCCAGCAGCAGGCTCCACACACCAAAGGGGAACTTCAGAAGGACTCTACAAAGGGAGAGGGGACAGAAAATTTTAAAAAACTTCTACCCAACCAGGAGCTATAAGTGAGTGCATTGGTGCATGTGCCATCTAAACCTTAGCCAACTCTTTTCTGGATTATGGAGGTACACGGGCAGCTATGTCCCAGACTTTGAGGGGCAAATTTTCTACTACCTGTGCTTACTGTAACATTTCAGTTAATTTTTGTTGTTCAGTCATCTCAGTCACACCCAGCTCTTTGTGACCCTAGTTGGGGTTTTCTTGGCAAAGATACTGGAACACTTTGCCATCTTCTCCAGCTCATTTTACAGATGAGGAAAATGAGGCAAACAGGGTGAAGTGACTTGCCCAGGGTCACACAGCTAGTAAGTGTCTGAGGCCAGATTTGAACTCAAGAAGCCGAGACTTCCTGACCCTAGGCCTGGTGCTCTGTGCACTGTGTCACCTAGCTGCCCCCATCTTAGTAAATATTTATTTCTAAAAGCTAATCAGTTCTGGCTGACTAATGACTCAGTTAGGGAAGCTGAGCCACAGGAAGCCAAAGTATCATATAAATAGTAAGGGTCACATAAGTAGTAAGCATCACTCACTGTTGGAATTTGAACCCAGGTCCTCTGACTCCAGAGGTGGGGCTCTTTGGAGAGTTTGAGTGAGGATCACGGTAAAAGGGCTTGGTCATCCTCAAAGTTGTATGTAACCGCCAAGCAGTATTGGTCAGATCTTCCATGATGGAAGCCCTGGCTCTGTTTTTGACTTTCCCCTCTCACCCATCTTACTCTTGTGCTTACCAAGTCCTAACTATTCCGTCTCCCAGCATCCCTTGCTTCCCAGCCTTCAGTGCTATCCCCACTGTCCCTACCTTCATTCCAATCCCTTATTACCACCTATCTGGACTCAGAGTCATCTCCAGCTCTTCCTGATCCATCTTCCATACACTGCCAGAAGAATTTCTCTTAGGAACCAATTGGAGCTCATCATTTCTGTCAGTGGCCTCCTGAAAAAAGTTCAAATTTTTCTACATGGCATTCAAGGCCCTATAAACTTAACTCCTTCCCCACTGTCTAGTCTCATCTCCTATACCCTGAATTCCAGTCAACAGTATTAGTGCAGACCTTTGAAAACAGACTTGGTTCTTGTCTCTTCGTGAATTCACTCCTGTTTAACAGGAACCCAGTGACAAAAAAGTAGCTAACCATGTCACTCGCCTCCTCATTAAACCCCAGTGGCTCCTTGTCACCTCTGGGATAAAACATGAATTCTTCTGTTTTTCTTTTAAGGCCCTTTAGAAGCTGTCCCCATCCTCCCTTTCTAGTGTTACTTTACATTACTCCCTTTCCTCCATTCAGATGATTTATTGGTCATAATCTTGGAGATCTGCCTGGGACACCGAGAACTAATACAACTTCCTTTCACCAGTGTGTATCAGACTCACAGCTGGGTGGAGCAGTGGGTAAAACACTGAGCCTGAAATCAGGAAGATCTGGGTTCAAATCTGGTCTCAGACACTTACTAGCTGTGTGACCTTGGGCAAGTCATTTAACCCTGTTTGCCTCAGTTTCCTCATCTGGAGAAGGAAATGGCAAGCTATTCCAGTATATTTGCTAAGAAGACCCCAACTGGGGGGGGTCACAAATTATAGATCACAACTAAGATGACTGAACAAATTAGAATCAAGACTTGAACCTGTATTTTCCTGACACTGAGACCATCGCTCTGTTCACTACACTCATAGTAATGTTGCTGTTATGATTCTTATATCGTTTAGAAGGTCCCTTCTAGATCCCAATGCTGTGATAAGTCTGGGTTAGTAGGTTCAAATGGGTAAATGAACTACTATTTCATGTTAGTCAGGGCTTCTATGACAAGAGATCCTCAAGAAATGGCTCTAAAGCTGAGGACGTTTGTGAATTCCCTTGTGGAAGAGGACTCTCAGGGTGGCCCTCCCATCAGCATCCCTTCTCCCCAGAAGGAGACCACCTTGCCCTCCACTTTCCAACTGGCCTTGAGATGTTGTTTGCTTTTCCCCATTAGAATATAAGCTACTTGAAGGGAGGCAGGCTCTCGTTTACTTTGGCTTAGTGGTGCAGGGCACATTATACATGCGTAATCAATTCTCTGGTTATCTATCTAGTCGATAGGTGGCACCCTGGCTGGACAGCGCCCCTCTCTGTGCTCAGAAATGTCCCATTTGGGACAATCCTCTCACTCCAGGATTTACCTACTGAGCAAAATTTTCCTTCATAGAGCTTAAAGTAGTAAGGCAGACCTAGAAACTTAGTGAAGAGTATATGTAGGATGCCACAAAGAACAGTGGCTGGCCCCTGACTTAATGGCATTCTGATTTGGACTAGCCTCTCCCTAGTCCTCGGTTTCCTCTCTAGGTTATCTCTGTGTTCCCTGTGAGCGTGACCCCCTGTGACCCTCCTCCATCAAAATGAGGAGTTGGATGAAAGGCCCTCATGTGGTGCAGCCGGCTTGGACATTCTGTGGCCGATGAAATGCCTTCAAATGAAGACCTTGGGCTACGTTCTGGTCTCTCACCACTATTTTTCAAAAAGAAGAAAATGTCAGCCGTAAATGGGCTTTGTCTGGTGGCCTGGCTGATAACAGGGTGAGCTTGGGCTCAACAGCACAGCCAGACCATTTGGAAGATAACTGGCAATTATTTTCAGCCACTTCAGAATCAGGGAATTTGCTGAGGTCACAAACAAGATGAGAACTCCTTCTTGGTGCTTTGAAGTGAAATGATTTCTCTGCATCCTTCTTCCTTTGGGTTCTCTGGGGAAGGGAGGGAATCCAACCACAGGCTAGGTCCCCTCCCCCTCCCCCAGCAATGTCTTCAGTGGTCGTGGTCATGGTCAACCCAGTGTTCTTTGGCTCATTCATTCACTGGCCAGCCATCCAGGAGCACCTCCCTCCTGCTCTATTGTATAACCACAACATGTTCCATCAGCCTGTCTCAAGTCACCCGGATCTCCTTGGAGGTGGCCCATTTTAAAGCCAATCCCGAGTGGTTTTTCTACCAAATGTTATTCATTTTGTAGGGGCAGCACAGGACTGGGATGCCTCAGTCCCGCTCCGGGCTCCACTCCTGGTTTATAGAATCTGGCCAATCCAGTCCAACTGGCTTCATTCCTGTTTCTCACACTGAGCCCTCCAGCTCCCACCTACATGCCTTTGCACAGGCTGCCCTACATGCCAGAGGCCAGGAATGTCCTTCCTTACCTCTCCTCCTTCAAGATACAAGTCAGGCACCATCTTCAGCACAGAGCCCCTTCCGATCCCCTCCCCCCAAGCATTAATGCCTTCCCTCCCAAACTACCTCATCTTAACTGAAATAGTTATTATGTGTATATTGGGTCAATAACCAGAGAAGTAGGCATGTCTGCTTATTCACTATACATTTATGCTGTGTATACCCCCATGCTAGACTATAAGGGAAGGAGAAGGGAACAAGCATTTATTAAGCAACTACTGTGTGCCCGGCTAGTGCTAAGCACTTTATAGTTATAATCCCATTTGATCCTCACAACAACCCTGGGAGGTAGAGGATCTTATTATCCCCATTCTACAGCTGAAGAAACTGAGGCAGGCACAGGCTAAATGGCTTGCCTGGGGACACAGCTAATAAGTATCAGGGGCCTGATTTGAACTTAGAGCTTTCTCCTTCCAGGCCCAGCCCTCTGTCCACTTCTGCCTGATATAAGCTCCTTAGGAGAAGGGGTTGGCTCGTTCTTTCTACTTCCACTCCCATTTCCTGGCACAGAGACTGGCATGTGGTAGGCATTCAATAAATGCTTGTTGCTTGAATAGCCTGGGGCTAGTCCCTTTCCCTGCCTGGGCCCTGTTTTCCTCCTCAGGTCAGTGAAAGGGCATGGATAGAAGATCACCAAGGTTCCTCCCAATCTGACATTCTCTGCTCGATGTTCCCAGATCTCTGTCCTCTCTGAGAGTCTCTGTCCTTTGAGGCCCTCCCAGCTTTGACATTCCGAGTTCCGCATCCTAAGGTTAGTGCCAGGCCTTCTCTGCCTGGGCACCCTTCCCTATTCCACCAGCCTGTCATTCCATGGGCTCCTGAGGCTTTATAGGAGCAGCTGATGCTCAAAAGGCAGCTAGCTGCCCACCAAGATGCCCGTGCCAGTGGGTGAGATGCTCAACTTAGGCACTAGCTGGGGACAAGGTGGCTGCTGTCAGCAGGAAAGTAACCCAGCTGGAAGGGACCCCGGGTGCTGGGCAGAGTGTGCTTGTTGGCATCTGTGAAGTGGCGCAGGATTGATCTTGGACCTTCAGGCTCCTGCCAGCAAACTGCCATTCATTTGCTTGGAATTGTTTTGATTAAAACTCAACTTTGTAACCAGGGTTGGGAGAGCAGTTTGGGGAAACCATGGAAAGCCCACGCAGATGGTGCCATGATGTCTCTGGGCCCATCTGGCCTGGAACAAAGCAAACTGCTTTCTCGATAACCATGGCTGAGATGGTCGGAGGGCATGGGACAGATCCTGGTGCACACTGGGGTGAATTGATGCCAGCCAGCATCAGCCCCTGGCCTGGGCACCTTGGGGCCTAGATGGCAAAGGAGGCCTGGGCAAGGCTGTAGGCTAAAAGTCAAGCAGGATCTGCTTTAGCAACTTTAAATAATGATTCTGTTTCTGCTCCTGAAGGAGGCACTGGAATCTAAAGTCCATATGGCCCAGAAGTCAGAGAAGCTGAGTTCTTATACAGGCTGAGCAGTGCCCTCACCCCCATAAGCATTTTGGGCCACCTGGGCCCTAGACTTCCTGAGGAGATCAAGGCTGTTGGCCAGGAGCTCTCTTGACTCAATTTCTCATCTTCTCCATTCACTGAATCATCTTTCCCTCCCTCCTTCCCTCTCTAAATGCTGAGAGGGTGAAGTGTGAGTAACGAGATTAAATGTAAAGTCTTACACTTGGGTTCAAAAAATCACCTTCATGAGCACAACATGAGGATGATGTGGTAAGAAAGAAACTCATCTGCCAAAAGTCTGGGTGTTTCAGTAGATGGCGAGTCAAATGAGTCAGCAGCATGATATGATAGCCAGAAGTCCTGAAGCAAACATGAAATGCATGGAGAGGCCCCGGAGAGCCTGCCAGCATAGGGAGGAGACATGGGTTGGCTGCACTGAGAGGCCTGGCATCCCAGCGTAGGGAGGTGACACAGCCTGGCAGCACCAAGAGGTCTGGCCTGCCAGTATAGGGAGGTGACATAGACTGGCTGCACCAAGAGGCCTGGCATCTCAATGTAGGGAGGTTATATGGCCTGGCAGCACCGAGAGGCCTTGCATCCCAGTACAAGGAGGTGAGTTTCCTGTCCTCTGTCCTGGTCAGATCACATCTGGAGGTGTCCGGGCCACATCAGAGGAGGATATCAATAAGCTGAGGGCATCCATTTTGGTGAAGGGTGTCAAGTACAGGCCATAGAAAGACTGGCTCAAAACACTGTAGATGTTCAATATGGAGAAGAAAAGGCTCAGGGGGGACCTGCTAGCTTAGCTTTTTATTTATTTGGTGGGCTGCTAAGTTCTGCAAAAGGCCTGCCATTTCCTGCTTGGCCTCCAAGGGCAGAATCAGCAGCTCCAGGTTGGGCTTACAGAGGCACAGGATTCCTGACAGTGAGGGCCATCCCAGTTGGGAAGGGGCTGCTTGGGCAAGAGGTGGGCCCCACTTCCCTGGAGGCCTTCAGGCAGAGGTGGATATAGATGGGAGGCTTGGCCAGGTCTAGGTTGGACTGAATGGCTTCTGAGGTCCTGACAGGTTTAGGTTCTAGAACCCTAGAATTGTGTGCATTATGGTGCTCTCCAAAATACCCCAAACATTTCTGGAACCCTGAGCCCTTCCATGGGCCCTAGAATCACTGTCCTTCATCCACCCACCCCTGTCCCTGCTCAGAGATGGCTTGAGGGCTGTAGAGTTGCCTCCCTCATGTGACTTTGGCACAACAGGCTGGCAGAGATGGTCACTGATGCCAGAAGCCCAGAACTGCCTCTTCTTTTGTGTTTCTTTCCTCATCCTCACATTTCTCTTAGGATGCTTGTCTCCCCATTAATAATTCCTGGCAAGTGGTCCAAGCCTATACCCCATAAAGGAACCTCACCTTCTTTGGGAGCTTGGGCTCTCATTCCTAGCTGACTTACCTGAGAAAACTCAGCCTCAGTTGCATCAGTGGCAGTATGGGATAATAATGTCTAATTGCTTGGAGGTGGAGGCTGGCTCTGCTGACCCGAAGGTTTCTTTCAATGGATCGTATTGAGGCTGAGAGAAACCCTACTGTCCTCCTTTTTGAGGTGCTGGGTTTTCCTCTGATCAAGACATTTATGTCAAAGGAAGAGAGGGCACAGTGAGCCCATGATCCTTTTGTCCATGCCTTTACCTTCCCCCTTCCCTAATTATTCTTGTCTAGGCCCCTAAGGCCAAGCTAACCACAGAATTTCAGAGATGGAATGGATCCCGGGGCATCTAGTCCAAACTATATCTCCACAAGAATTCTTCTTCAGTTATCCCCAACACGCTGTCATGTAGCCATAGCTTGAACACGGCCCACGATGGGGAACTCACTACTTCCCAAGGCAGCGCATTCCACTTCTGAACCATATCCAGACTATGGAGTCCTCTTCTATGACGTCCAGCCTGAGCCTACCCAATTGCTTCCAGTTCTGCCTCCTAGGGCCAAACAAGAGGCTCCAGATTAGTCCCTCTTCCCAGGGTTTGGTTTGAAGAGCAATGACATAGTCTCTTGCCTCCAAATATCTCTCGCCTTCACAAGGACTAACACCTATCCCCTGACTTTCTCCTTTGTACTGAAACTCGGAAGGCCCCTGTTTAAATGCAGATAGAGAGTCCTCCATAAAGACTCAATGAAACTGATTCAGGTAAGGATAGCTCAGGACTTGGGCTCAAATTAGTTTATTCCGCCAGCTTCAAAGTCGTTGGTAAAGCCCTGAGGGGATCGTGGCACTAGACAGTTAAGGCTGAAGATGGGACAGGAAGGAAAAGTCAGGTACAGGCCACATCGTGCCACAGCAGGGACCCTGGGCATTGAGACAGGGAGGATGGAAGAAGAAGCAGAAGACAGTCTTTCCTTCCCTCCTGGGCTTCCTTCAGACTGGCTCTGACCCTTTTTCTCCAGGGCAGCAGGTCACAAGTCACTAAGTCTAGGCAAACATTAATCATACATTTATCTGTCAACCAATCAACAGGCATTTCTTAAGCAACTACTATGTGCTGGGTGCTGGAGACACAAAGAAAACTCCCTGGTCTCACAGATGCAAGGACAAAAGAAGTACGAGCATATAAATAAATGAAGGAAGGAAGCTTGGGAGTGCTCACCGGGCACCAGGTGCCCAGCTAATCATGGAATATACAAAGATCACAGATAGGCTCTACCCTCAAAGAGCTTACATTCATATAGGAGATTGGTAGCCAAGGCGTTTTGGTTTAGAGAGTTACAGGGATGGAGAGTGAAGCCATGGGCACTAATTGCTGAGCCCTTTCCAAGAAAATACGTTTATTTGATAACTGCATTCCTAGCACGATGTGGAATGCAGGGTTGGAGCTGTTCCTGGTAGTGTGGCTTGAAGGTCCCCAGAATGCCTCAGGTTTTCTCTGAGCCACCTAGAAATAAGGACCCCTGACCAGTTCCCACGTACTGGGGGAAATGACATACACAAATGTAAGTATATGTAACATATTTACAAAATAGATACAAAATCCCTTTGGAGGAAAGGCATGAGCAGTTAGGGAGATCATGTAGGAGGCTTCACTGAGGCAGAAATGAGGAGAGGTCATCCTAGATGTGGGGGATTCTAAGACTCTTCTAAAGTCCATTGTCCATCTTTCCACTAAGCCACACAACAGTGTGTGTTCCACACACATGAATAATTCAATTCCCTAAATCGTGGCTTTCTTGCAGAGCATGGAATGGCACTAAGAGGGGAGGATGGGTAGCCATGGATGTGTCCTACCTTGGGGAGGAAGGGAGTGGTTCCCCTTCCTTCCACAACAGTTTCCTAGAATGCATGTCCCAATTTGGGTCACTCGGTGAATGCTGGTTTTAGATGGAATTAGCATCATACTTGGCAGCACTCTTGGTTTTCAGGTAACCCTTTCAAGCTCTGTATTGAGGTGATGGGCCAGTTTTGCCCAACCTAGGGCTGTTTCTGCCAAGCACATCCAGAAGGAGTAAGCCATACAGATGTGTTCATGCCAGACCCACTGGCCAGGAAAAGAAAAAATGCAAATTAGCTAAGGATCTCTCAAAGAAAGGAACAAGTTGAACTGTGCTCTACTTGACCCTCTTACCTCACTATGGGTCTGTGGTTCTAGCTAGACACTTCCTAGACCCAAGGGGCAGAGAACCAGACAACATCAAATAGGGAATAGCCAACCTTGGGCTGCCAGGCAGGCTTCTTCTGGGCCATTCAGAAACTGGAATTCAGAAATCAAACTCATTTGATTTTCCAGTGTTCCTCATTCTCCACAATTCCAAATGACAAGGAGCTCAAGACAATCTGGGAGTGGCTTGGTTAAGGGATTATCCGAAGTTTTTCTAGACCAGAGTTACTGGGGTGGTGCATGATCAGTAGTTAATTTCCTCAGAAGACAGAAGTGAATTTTGAGAGATTTACCTTCCTCATCCTTTACTGTGATAATACCCAGGGAGGTCCTGGCTTCTTCCTCATCTAATTAGTTTCTGGGTGACCTTGGGAGATGAGGTGGAATGTTTGTCTTAGATGAAAGCTGTTGGTGTGCTGGCTATTGAGCTGGCCTGAGGATTTCTTTTTAAAAACTCACTGTAGTTATGACCCTCTCGAACCCTGCCCACTGTCTCTGTCTACCTGGTTACCATGCGGTTTCCATGGGCAGACTTTCCAGAGTGAGGGCAAGAGGTTGAGCACAGGAGAGAAAATAAGCGTCTGCAAGCCTGTAACCAAGTTGCCAGCTGGGAATAGGCAGAAATGCCTGAGATGACCCCTGCAGTCCATTGATTGCATGGCCTCAGTCATCACATCAAAGCCATTGTGTCCAGCCTCGGAAAAAGGAGACGCTTTGTCTAAAACCTGACACCATCTTGTGATGCCTGTCACCTCGTTATTCGAATTCCAATCAGGGCCATTGGAGAGCAGAAGGAAGATGCTTTCTAATCTAACTCTGGGGAGAGATTTGCATACTGTATGGAGGCCTAATATCAGCCTCAGCACTTGTGGCAAAAAGAGAAAATGATTTAAACGTAAATGAACTCGTCAGGACGCTTATTGTGAGGATGATTATTAGGTAAATTGCTTTGCTGTCTTTTGTCTTAATACCACAGTCATTTGATCACTCCTAACCCGACCCTACCGTGATTGACTGTTACCTTCTCAGCACAGAGAAAAACATGTGAGTGCAAGCTAATAACAGCCACATAAAAAATCACCCAAATTAGTGAGGAGAGAAGTGTAAAGCAAAACAGCTGAGCTTCCACCTCACAGCCATCATTGTGACTTGGGTGAAAAATGGTGAAAAGAACATTTAGAGGGGACTGAGTGTTAGAAGCTAGGCACATAGAGTCATTGTTGGTAGGCCTATGGATAAGCCCAGCTGTTCTTGTCCTTCATTCTCAAGGAGGACCGTGATATCAGGGAGATGATGGCATGACTTGCAGTTGAATTGGATTTGACTGAGGGAGGGCTATGCAAGGTCACCAGCCAGAGCCATCTGGGTCCAGTGGCCAGATATGGATCAAGATAACTGGAGATGGCCCAGGGTGTTAGAAAAGTCATCAAACCATACATTTCCAGCAATGCCAGTAAAAGGCATATGCCCCAAGGAGTTAGTCCAAATGTAGAATGGAACATCCAAGAGGTAATGGGTTCCCCCTCATTGAAGTTCATCAAAGAGGTCCAAAGACCACTTGGGAGGGATAGTGCAGTGGGCAACCTTTTTGGACATAAGTTGTCCTGGGTGGCTATTGAGTTCCTTTCCAACCCTAGAATCCTGCCATTCGGAAAAGGTCCCATCTACATGAAAATGTTTGTAGTATTGGGTTTTTTTCATTGGCAAAGTTTAGGAAGAGATGCTTTTGGATTGGGGAATGGCTAAACTGTGGTATGTGAATACAGCAGGACATAATTTTACCACCAGAAAGGAGAAACCTGGAAAATTCAGAGGAACTTCAGAAGACAAAATGATGCAGAGCAAAGTAAGCAGACTGGGAGAAAAAAAATCTGGGAGGGCAAAAATCATAAAAGAAAGGAGCATTGATGAGGATCAGAAGTTATATCAGTGCAGCGAGCAATTAAGACTTGGGAGGACTGGTCACGAAACACGCTTCCAAGCTCTTGGGAGAGGCAGGGCCAACTCTAGGTGGGGCATGAAGCACAGATTTTCAGAGATGGCCGGTGTGTTGATTATTTTTTGTTTAACTGGTTATAAGAAGAATTTTTTCATGGGGGTGGTTGAGTCATTAGGAAGTAATTAGAATATATAAAAAGCATCAATAACACATTTTAAAGGAGAGTTCAGTAAAAGCAGTCAACCATGTAATTCCACCTGACCAGGATGGACAATCCCATTCCAAATTCCCCAGCTCTTCTTGGAATGGTGCCCATGGAGGCTGGTACTTTGTGTTGGGTTATTAAACATTTTCACCAGTTCAGTGGGGAGTGCACAGGAGGCCTGAGTTTGAGTCCTTGTCCTGCCTTGAACTCCCTCTGCACCTTGAGAAAGTCCCTTGCCTTCTTGGGGCTCCCATCTCCTCCTTTATGTGATGAAAGAATCAAAGTAGACAATCTACACAAAATGCCATGCCTCTCCTCCCCTATGGAGGGATCCCCTACCAAAAGTTCCCTTGCTGAGACATCATTCCTTACCATTCATCAGAATTCAGTGCCTTCCAGTGCTCATTCCCTTTCAATTTTCAAAGTCATTCTCCTGATGAAAAAGCACACAGTACTGGTAAACTGATGGCAAAATGTGCTTGCCTGCCTTCTGAGCCAAATAGAGATGGTTCACTGGCTTTTATCATCATTGCTATCTTCATCTTCCTCACTTTCGTTGTCTTCTTACCAAACACCACATTCCATGGATCACTTTCAGGTTTTGTCCAAGCCACACTTGAGGAAGAACCATGCCTGGAATTCTGGGATACTGTTATAAGAGATGGGGTGCCATTGTGAGTAGGAAGTTGGCCTTGCAAGAAGGAAAGACTGAGTTCCAAGTTCAAATTCTGACATCCAGCAGCCATGTGATGCCTGGGCCAATCCCTGAGCCTCTCAGTGCTCCAGGCTCTAAGGGAAGGTGCTGGCCTAGATTGGGAACTCATAAAACTGATGAAAGCACCAGTCCAGTTCAAAATGGTGGGAATGGGGGCGGGGAATGATCAAACATTGTGAACAAGCTGAGAGAGGCTGAATTTGGCACCACTTTCCAGGACATAAAGGCTCAATTGTCATTTAAGGAAGGAAGAAGGATCCTCATATGTTAGACAAGAAGAAACAGCAAAACAGGAGTAAATAGATCACTGTATACCTGGGCTCCACCCTGGTCTCACAGCACATCTATCGGACCTAAAGAGAAGTTGTCAGGGCACACATACCACTAGACACTTACTAGCTGTGTAACCCTGGGCAAGTCACTTAACCCTATTTACCTCAGTTTCCTCATCTGTAAAAAAAAAACTGAGGTGGAGACAGAAATGGCAAATGACTCCAGTATCTTTGCCAAGAAAACTCTAGATGGAGTCACGAAGGGTCAGACATGACTGAAAACAACCGAACAACAAGCAGAAGTGCGGCCAAGCTCCCCCCACCCCTGTCTCACAACACACCTGTTGGACCTAAAGAGAAGTCGTCAGGGTAGACATGTCAACTGTTGTCAGGTGTTTGAAGGGCTATCCTATAGAAGAGGGATTAGCCTTGTTCTGCTCAGTCCCAGAGGTCAGGGAGCAGTGGGGAGATGCCAGTTTGACTCAATGTTAGGAAGACTTTGCTAATGGGACTTTTGCCAGTGAGGAGCAGATGCTGATCAGCCACGGTCAGGGACATTTTCGGATGGATTCTTACTACGGTATGGGGGAGGGGAACCTCGAAGCCACTGAGGTCCCCTTCCAGCCCTGTAATTCTGAGAAAACACTACCTGTGGCTAGCCCAAAGATGCCCACCCTACCTTGGAACAGAGCATGTGGGCAGTGAGTAGATGCCTGGTAGATAGGAAACATCAAGTGGCTTGAAGGCTATACTAGGTCAGAAGGTTATATTGGAGGTATAGGAGAATAGGAAGCCAATGAACAGCTCTTGGCAGCCATGATGACACAGCCAAAAAGATCACACAACCAACCAATGGTCAATAAGCCAGAATTTATCAAGTGCCTATGGTATTCCAGGCATTGTGCCAGGTGTTGAGGACACAAAGACGAAGCCCTCAAAGCCCTCACAGTCTAATAGGGAAGACAATGGTCACATGGTTAAGTATTGAACCAGAGAGCAAATAAGCTTGGCATGGGTGGTAGGGGTGGTGGAGAGGAATCAGGAAAGGCCTCCTACAGAAGGTAATGCTTAAGCTGAGTCCTGAAGGAGCCAAGGTGGAGGTGAGGAGAGAATGCAGTCCAGTCACGGGCTTGAGATGAGAGGTGGAGTATTATAGGTAAGGAACAAGAAGAAGGCCTGTTTGGCTGACCTGTGGAATGTGCAGAGGGGAATGATAAGGAGGGAGGCTGGGGGAGTAGGTTAGGAGCCAAACAGAGGGGCTTTACCGGCTCTTTTAGGGGCTGTAAGGGAGCCAGCCACCTGGATTCATCGAGTAGGAGAGTGATACAATCCGACCTGGGCTTTGTGGGCTCTGGAGAGTACACTTGGGACAGACTCATAGGTTGTCAGAAATGGGAAGAACCTTAAATATCATCTAATCTAACTTCCCCATTCAACAGATGAGCAAGGTGAGGCTCAGAGAAGGACTTGTCCAAAGTCCCAGATGCGGGAAGAAATAACACCCAGGATTTGAATCATGTTCTCTGCTCAAATCCACTGCCATTTCGGCCATGCCCGGCTGCTAATGTGGGGCGGCACAGACGCTAAAATGAGGGGAATGAAAGGGCACAAGGCCCACTCTCCAATCGGGAGCCAACTCTTAATTAGAAACTTAAAAAATCATTATGAGGATGGTAGTGAGAACAATTAAAAAATCCTGAAAACTTAGGCAGAAAACCTGTCTTAAACAAGAAGCAGGCTTGGGAATTAAGCCTTCGGAATGTCTGAACATCTGTAGCCCAGCAAAATGGGTTGACTCGTGTCTTAAGAGGCTTAACTAACATGTTGAATTAACAAGTCTATTTCACTAGCTTGGGAAAGCAGAGTCCAATTCAAGCAGAGAGGGGAGAAAAGAGCAAGATGGCTTCCCTTCCCTAGAGGAGGGGTACAGAACTGGGAACACACGCCGCTTTACGCATCCTGCCATTGTTTTTGAGTGAAAAGCACGTCAATGTCTGGAGAACAGTGGAAATTAGAGGCCAAGCCAGGCCCAAGCACCCCAGGGCATTTCCTCCCTTGGTCTGATGAAGGGAGCGGAAGCCGGGGCTGTCCTCTCGTGCCTGGGTCATCGTCATTCAGGACAAATACACTGACTCACAAGGTTTCACCTGCAGATTGAAATGAAACTCACAAGAAAATGAGCATCCCGGAGAGAACTATCGTGAGACTATCTGTGTAGTAGCAGCCAGCATCACATCCAGCCAGAGCTGACCTGCCCGGAGCTCCCATAGCCTGGAGTGAGGCCTCTTATTTGCCAGTCACAAAGTCACAGAATGTCTGAGCTGAACAAAATCTGAGCGATGATCTCGTCCAAACACCTTGCATTCTGAGGGTTGAACTGACACCCAGAGACAAGAAGGGACCTTTCCTTCTGTCACCTGGGCCTCCCTACAGTGGAGAAAATTGGCATAAGGCTCACAGTTACAGGGTCGGCCACTAGATGGGAGCAGCAGATCCCAGTCATGTCTCAGGAAGAGTGGATGTGGCAAAGGGAGGCCTCTTGTTAAACACACGGACTGGGCTAGAGCCGCTATGGAAACACCCCACCGGCAGTTTCTGGAATTATTTTGTTGTGTTTGCTGTGGTAGTTGTTTTGTGATGAGCAGAATGGCTCGTGGTCAAAAGCAGATATCCTAGATAGCAGCTCAGAGGAGCCCTGTTCCCCAAAGACTGAAGCCCTGCCTGAAAGGAGTATCGAAGGGTTCATTCACTTTGAATCACCTTATGGAGTTGTTCCCTGCTGCTGTTTGTCCTGTTCCTCCTGTGACTCTCCTACCATGACTTCCCCATCTCTGCCAGGGCCTTGGAGTCACCCTGGACTCAGGTCAGTTGTCCCATCTTGTCAGTTCCCACACCTTCCTCTCCACTCTGCCCACATGGTTTTGCCCTCTCCACCTCGTGGAACTCCCTGTTTCCAGTCCCACTTCTCTCCAGTCTAACAGCTCAAATTAAATGCTCAAAATCCAAATGGATCTGTCTTCTCATCAATTTGGAAGTTTCTTGTGATGGAGCAGATCCCAGTCCATATACACCTAGAGGTGGCTTGGTGGCTCAGGGGGCAGAGCACTGGGCCTGGAGTCAGGAAGACCTGAGTTCAAATCCCAGCTTCAGACACTTACTGGCTGTGTGACCCTGGGCAAGTTACTGAATCGCTGCCTCAGTTTCCTCAACTGTAAAATATGGCTACTGATAGAACCTACCCCCCAGAGTTGTTTTGAGGATCCAATAAGATAACATTTTACAGTGCTCAGCCCGGTGCCTGACATACAGTAGATACTTTTCAAATGCTTGTTCCCTTCTGCTTCCCACACCAGCCCATCCTTTGGGACCATCTACTGAGGGGAAGGAAAAAGGCCAGGGGTGATTCTTGCCCCAGGGGGTACTGACCCATCTGTCCCTTGGTCTTCACATATTCCTGTGTGTAATTCTTGTCTGTGTCCTCCCATGAATTCACCACAGGGGCTCCACCTAACCTGCTAGAGACCTTCCGCACTTTCTCTTGAAATTAAAAGGCTACCATGATAGCCTAGAGCTGCCAAAGGAACATTCCTAAAAGATTGGTTTGACCATTTCATTCTTGAATCCAGAATCTTCAGTGGCTCCCTACTTCCCCTGTGACAAAATGCTATAGGCTCTCCAGCCTGTCTTGTAACACCATCCACGTTCTGGCTGCTACCTACTTTCTGGATTTTGTTCACCCTCAGGCCTGCTCTGACCCATCCCCAGAATCTGATATTTCATCTTTCATCTCCGTGTCTTTCATAGGCTGGCCCCCATTTCTAGAGTACACAACTCTTTTGCTTGTTCAATCATTTCAGTCATGTCTGAATCTTTGTGACCCCATTTGGGGTTTTCTTGGCAAAGATACTGGAGTGGTTTGCCATTTCCTCTGCCAGTTCATTTTGCAGATGAGGAAACTGAGGCAAACAGGGTAAAGTGACTTCTCCAGGGTCATATAGCTAGTAAGTATCTGAGGTCATATTTGAACTCGGGTCTTTTTGACCACCAGACCAGCACTCTACCCACTGAGCCACCTGGCTGCCCACAGCCCATTTACAATCCTTATTTTCTTTCAAACTTGACTCATGTTTCTTCTTCCCTAGTGTTCCTCCCTATTCCCAGTTGTCTATACCTTCTCTTTTATCAAATTGCCTGTTGTTATTCATTTTACGCACACACCAGGATGGGTTGGATCCCCAGGCTGCTGAAATTAAGCAGAAAAGCTTCATTTCTGAAAATCATTCTAAAACCATGAGCCCATTTTTCTGCTTTAATAGGTACCATCTCATGCACACAATGGCCTTTGTGTTTGCCGTTTGCCAGCCACAGAATGAGAACCTACAGGAAGGAGCCCCTGGTACTAGCCCACACTGCAGGGTCTCAAGATCATCGTTGGGAATGACCAAGTCACAGTGTCTGTGACTCGAGTCCCTGAAGGCTGGACTGCAGAGTCAAAGCCCTGTCATTGGGCCATGGGCTGGTCATTTATGTCTGTCTTCTATGACCTGATAGCTCTCCTTTATAAAGCACTTGAAGGTGTGCAAAGTGCTAGCCTCACAACCACCCTGAGAGGTAGATGATGTTATGATCCCCTTTCTGCAGGTGAGGAAACTGAGGCAGACAGGTTCAGTGATCTTCCCAGGGTCATACAGCTAGGTGGTATCTAAGGTGGGGCTTGAGCTCAAGCCTCCCTGATGCAGAAGTTACGGGGGCTGTTTGATTCCTGAAAATTCAGATGAAAAACAGGACATAGCCGGGTGGGGAAGGGGCAGGTGTGGAAGAGGGGAGGCCTTGGGGAAGCAAGGAGAGCTTGCTTTCCTGATTTAGCCACTGGGGGGGAGGAATGTGATGACTTGAAAGTGTCAGATCAATTGTATGTAAATTGTCTTCTGCAGCTGAGTCAGTCCCAGCATGCTCATTTCTAGATCTGTCTTTCCGAAATGGTCCCAATATCTCATCTGATAATTTAAGGTCCTGGTGCCTCTGTCCTCCATTAATGGAGTGTGCCCTTTACAGTTTGGGCTGGAATCGTTGATGCCTTGCCCAGAGGAAGCTTCTCTCATCTCTTGACATTCCATACGCTCTTCTGGGAGCCTCTTAATGGAAAGGGAAAGAAACAGGCTGAGGTAGAGAGCTATAACCTGAGACCCAGCCACAGCACCAGCCTTCCATCTTGGAAGTGAAGAAGGGCGAGTACCAAGGAAGAAGTAGCAGATGACTTGGGGGAGAATCCACAAATCTTGGCTCTCTCAGCAGCATTTTTAGAAGTTATTCAAAATGTATAAATTAAGTTAATAATCCTGAACATTTTGCCAGAGGCAAACTCCATCACCAATATTTGGATTTCTCCTTTCAGCCCAGAGACTGGAGCAACCTTTCTCATATAGGACTCCCTAGGACCCTGGTGTCCTGCATGGTCTGCAATGGGCCCCTCAGAAGATGTCAGTGCTAGAAAACAGTTCTCTTAAATACCAACTGGGTCAATATTTGAAATTCCTTGTGCATGGAACAGTTCTGCCAGATGGAAATGGGTTGGCCTTTATTTTTCACCAAACTTTCTGCAGGGAATTCCCTCCCCTTAGGATGCAAATTCAAGGGCTCTACCTTCACATCTCAAAGCCTATGGCCAAATCAGTTTACAGAAGCACCGACTGGGTAAAATCACTGACAGGCCATAGGGTTCAGAAGAAGAAGGAGCTAGGATTTCATCTGGTCCCACCAGCTTTTTGGAGATAGGAAAACACAGAGATGTTGTGACTTATACAATGTCACCTAGGTAAGAGTAATAAAGGTTGATGATGATGATGAGAAAGTGACATTCATGTGGTTCCATAAAGGTTCTAATGGGATTGGGGTGAATTGTGACAAGTAAGCCTCACAAGGGGTTACGGTAGCCATGATTATCTCCCCACTTTACAGATGGTGAAATTGAGAGAAGGGATTTGCACAGGATCACTTAACTAGTGAGTGTCAGAGGCAGGATTGGAGCCAGGGGCCTCCCGATTCTAGGTCCAATACTCTCTCCCACTATAGAACCAGGATTTGAACGCAAGTCTTGGTGTTACAAATCCCTTGCTCTAAGACAGAGTGATTCAGAGACAAGCAGACAATAGCCATGGGCTATAATTCCATGTCTGAAGCTAGCAGTGAGATGGGCAGCTCAGCTCTTTCATGGCCTGAGTGACCTTGGAGAGGTCCCCTCACCCCAATCTCTGCTGTATTTTTCTTGACTCCTGAACAAAGCGAACAAGTCTGCCTGTACCCTCCTCAGGAGATCTCTATGAATCTCCACTGAGGAATTCTCTCTGTTTTAAAAAGAAGTCTTTACCTCCTCGGCTCACTTGAGGCATCTCCACTGATAGTTTCCACAATTTTATTAGTTGGGATCTTGTTCCACACCCACTGTTACAAGCAGGCACCACAGAAAACAAGATTAGATTCCATGTCAGTGAGGAAAGTGCCTTGCTCACAAATCTACCTGAAGAATCTCAATAAAATTAGTGTGAGAAAATGTGGCCTTGGAGTCCCAGAAGATCCAGGTTCAAATTCACCTCTGACCCTATCCCTTCAATTCTCCATGCCTTGGCCAGCCCCTTGGGACTTGTAACCTAAGCAATAAATGAGTTGCAATCTGCATTGGGGGAGGGATTCCTACACAGATGAAGTAGGCCCTTTAATTATTCTTCTGAGTGCAGGCTAGCAAGCTTCCCACACACAGGCACTGACTCTATGCAAGCATGGGTGACAGGGAAAAAAGCTGGAGACCGACATAAGGGCCTGGGACCCACATAAGCTTCCCAGACACAGTCTGCCTCCAGCAGCATGCCCCAAAAGTACTCGGGGAGGAGCATCAGGACCCTTCGAACCTGAACCAGGACACAGGAAACCTGGCATGAGAATCTACGTCAGTGATTTGGGAGGGGAGCAGAGAGGCAGCTGGTTCTTTGTGTTTTAAAAAGAAGTCTTTACCTCCTCGGCTCACTTGAGGCATCTCCACTGATAGTTTCCACAATTCACCTTTGCTGACATTGGAAGAGTTCCTTTCTGTGGCCTGTAAAGGCAGATTCATTCAACTATATTATCTGACTTGAAAGCTATTCCAAGTGAGGTCTTAAGATGGAAGGAGAAACCAAGGCAGTCATTAGGTGCCAGAACTTGGAATGGGTGGGTGTGGGAGGGGGTGTTCTTCCCTCTTCCTGGACCATTGGCCCAGAGAAGGGAGTGAGGGCTAGTAGCTAAGAGAAGCCCAGGCCCATTCTACCCAAGTCCTGTACCATTCTTTCTCAGTAGGGGTCACTGCAGCCCTGCAGTAGAAGAAAATACAACCCTCTCTCTAGATCAGCGTTGTGGGAACACTGGAAAGAAGGCAAACTCAGAACCACAGGACTGGCCTTCTTAGCCGGGCTCTAATACTTGAGACTCCTGTGACCTTTGGCAAGTCACCCAACTTCCCTGGGCCCGTTTCCTCCCCTGCAACAGAAGGGCTTTAGAGTGGATGGCCCCTGAGTTCCCTTCCAGTCCCACAATTCCCTGACCATTGACTCCTCCTTCTCCCTTGTCAATCAGTTACCAAGCCCTGCAGATTCCCTCCTTCTGATGTCTCTTAGAACAAGAATCAGAGGATCTGCGAGTCAAGAAGGACCCCAGTGGTCATCTAGTCGACCCTCCCCCGTGATCTGCTTTGATAAGCGGCGCCCTTGTCTCCACTCCCAGAGCTAGCTCCTGAGATCAGACCCTTCTCACCCTTTGCCTGGACTATTCCAATAGTCTTCTAATTGGTCTCCCTCTCTCCAGTCTCTCCCCCTTTCCGATCCACCCTCCAGAGCTGCCAGATTGAGATTCCTAAAGCACAAACTTCTCCACATCATTCCCCTGACCAAGAAGTTCCATTGGCTGCCTGCTGTCCCTAGAATCACAGAAAGCCTATCCTAGCCTTGCTCAACAAACAACCTTTCCATATTACTAATTATTTATTCCAGCCAAAGTAGCCTGGCTCCCCACATAGAGTGCTCTATCTCCCACCTCCACGTTTGTGCATAGTCTGTTCTCACTGCCTGCAATGCTCCCTTCTTTGTGTCTCCCACTCAGATCCCTAGCTGCACTCAAAGCTCTGCTCCTACAGGAAGCCTTCCTTGATACCCCAGTTTTACTTGTCCCCCCCTTAAAAATGACTTCATATATGTTCTGAATTTCAGTGATGTGTGTCTATGTTTTTTGCTCTGCCCCTGTTAAAATGTAAGCTCCTGGAGGGCAAGAACCATTTCATTTATATCTGTGTATCCTCTGTGCTTATCACAGAACTGTACAATGTATAGTATACAGCCCCCATACCCACCTCATTTCCTTTCTAGTTGAGGTTTCAGAGTGCATTGGGAGAACCTCTACTTTCTAATCATCTGTAATTCTTTGTCTCCTCTGCTGCCTTTCAGATTCTCAGCCTCAGAGCCCCCAAGATAGGCCTGTCCCTGATTAAACATCTCTCTTCAGTGGCTGTGGTTCCTGAGCTGGCCTTCTAATGGGATCCTAGCTTTGTTCCTAAAGGCCATCAGGTCCATTCATTTCTTTTATAGAAAGGGAGTCTGAGGCCCAGACAGTTTAAGCAAACATACAGCCCTGGCTCACCCAGCTAGGATGTGTCTGAGGCAGGCAGGATTTTAGCTCAGCTTCCTGCCTCCAAGTCCCATCATGCCAAGTCTCTTCATTGGCTAAAGAATAAATCACAGCTTCCTGTCCTTGAAGCTCTTAGCCCATCCCCACTGAGCCCCCTGCCAGAGATTCTAAAGGATTCTCAGAATCTTAAAGGCAAGAGGGCCCATAGAGAATCTAAGGGCCCCTGGACTTTATCACGCTTAGAAAGAAGTCTGCAATGGATCGGACCCAAGATCTGTGTTTGGCGAGCATTTCCCAATGTTTTTATTAAGAACTTGAGTAGAAGATCGGTGGTGTGCTTGTCAAATTCTCAGATGACACAAAGCTGGGAGCACGGTCAGCTATTGTTGTCATTAGCAATGTCAGTATTATTGGTATGGTTCAGCAAAATGGAGAAAGTACCTGTGGTGCCTAGCTCCCAGCGTTATTATAAAGTCTAATTGAGAGGAGGTTTCAAGGGTTCTGCAAAGCTCACATCACTAGAGCACAGTTTCATCTGTTGTTTTTGTTATTGTCATGGAAAATCAACACCATTTGTGCCCATGTTTCCAAAATACGGCCTTTTATGTGTCCTGGAATTCATCTAAGTGATTGGCCCCGCCTTACACAGAGGCCCTGCCCTGGCTTTGCATGGTCCAGGTGACCTGGCAGGTCATGGACGGGCTGGAGTGAAAGTCTGAAATCATCTTGGATGATTGATTACAAAGTAATTAGATAATTTTGTTTGAATCAAGGTCTTTACATGTGTTATTTGTTTCTATTAAGGAATCCGTCTGTTCCTTATCATGTAAGTAAAAAGAAGGGGAAAAAACAGTTGGAAGGATTCCCAGGGTGGGGGGAGGACTGCTTTCTACTGCTGACCCCAGAGAAACAAGCTTCAGGATCTGGTTAGAATTGGAGGAGGGGTGGTGAGCAGAGAGAAATCCCATGTTGGAAGCCTGTCTGATTCATTTCCAGGGGACTTATATTGCCCTTCCTGTCCTCTCGCTCTTCAGCCTAAGCTCCCTCTCAGATGCCAGCCTTATAATTTGTGAGGGAATTACCCTCATTCATCATCCCCTCGCTGTCCCCAGAATAGAAGAGACTGCTCCAAGAAGAGCTTTCCAGAAATATGCCTGGCAGCTGAGATTAAGAATCAGCAAAGAGCTTTGGGTTTAATTCCCCAAGTGAATGATTACTGCTCACTCACCACTGGTGGGGGGGGGGAACCAAATTAAAATAGATATCCTATCCAGAATGCCTTTCCTTGGGTGATTAGGGGATGAGCCTCTGGCCCTTGTCCAGAAGCTAATGATGATGATGATGATGTCAAATAGTCTCAGAGTACCTTTTAAATATCTTTAAAGCTTTCAGAAAGGTCCTTGGAATAAACAGATTTCATTTCACAGAGCAGTAGTAAAGGCACATAATGGTACCACTGGATTTCTGGAATGTAATCAAAAGGGGTTTACTTCAGAATGGAGCCCATAAAATGGCTAAAGTCCAAGAATGGAATCAAAAGGCTCCCCATGGGTGACATCCCCCTGATCTCAGCCAACAAGATGGTGACAAAGAAACAGGACAAATGGCCAAGTCCTGCAGGTTTGCTGAAAGAAGTGGAAGGTTTTATGAGACTGCTGCAGGATCAGATCACTGTCACTAGAAGGTACTGGGATCAGCGCTTATTTCTCAAGGATGATTATATAATGAAGTGGTAGAAGCTTTGCCACCTATCATTGCAAGTTGAAAAAATTTGCTGTCCACCAGATCCCTGAAAAGAAACGATCAGGTGGCCAGAGTGATCTACTCAGAGCTCATTTTCCATTATAAACTAATGGTTGACAACTCTCCCTACTACAAACGAAGTCCCCAAATTATCCTTGAGAAATTGGCAGGCATTGAACTGCCAGCAGGATGTCATTATGGACAGAGCTGTTTCCCATAGACCCCTGGATATAACCTCAACATCCCTACTGATTTAAGAATGACTGTTTGAAAACAGATGTTGTCATTCCGATGCTCATAATCTCTGAACTACCTGAAATCCAAAGGTTTCAAAGTATAGATGCCTAATGGAGGACATCAAAACCCTCTGGTAACAGGACAAGAGAGATCTCATTCCTTTCATTCTGTCTGTGAATAGGGGTGTCCTAAACTGGAGGTGATCTCCAAGAGTTTACCAAAAAGGAGCTTACATCTCAATACATTCATTCAGTTACAAAAAAATTATCCTGCATAAAAATCCACAGAGCATTCCATTTTTAAAAGAACAGCAGGATCACCATTTCTCTTTAGATTATTTCTCTCTCAACCACATATAAAATCTCCAAATAAGCCAATTGATTACAATAGGAACAGTAGTAATAATAGCTAGCATTTATGTAGACTCCCCTACCCCCAGGCCCACCTGGGCCATCCTATAGACAAGACTATTCACTTGACACTGAGCATGGCCCAGCTTAGGCATCTTAGAAGCAGCCAAGCAGTCAGGCCCATCACCGACAAACAGCAGAGGGAATACCTGCCAAGGTCACTCAGGGCTCCTGTGGCTCTCCCTGGCTCTGTGGATGTCTTGCTGCCTTCCTTTCTCATTTCCATCTGTTGGGAAATTTCTAGGACAGCCACTGCTTGTCTTTTCCCTAGAAGTACCTCTTTCTAATAGTATCCTACTTCCTGCTTAGCTCTAATAGGATCCCAGGTGCTGTCCAACTGCTGAATCCAGTTGTGGAAGAGCAATGAAGGTGGTGGCTCCATTTTCCCCCATTCCCCAAGACTGGCCACCACCTAGCTTCTGCCTAACAGGGGATTTAAGAGATGAGAAACCAACTCTCTGACAGTGACTCTCTTGAGACATTCCTCCTGCTAATTCGTCGCCCCCACCCCCACCCCCACCCCCTGTTTCCTCTAAAGGCCTTGACTATCCTTAAAAGACAAAGCTGTTCATTGAACCTCCATCCTCTATCTCCTCCCCTTCCCTGCTAAGCTTTTAGAAGAAGTCATGTCTACTCACTCTCTCAACTTCCTTCATACTCCTTATTTCTCAGTTACTGGCAGTCTGGCCTTGGACCCTACCACTTGAATGAAATATTTCTTGGAGGTAAACAATTATTTCTTAATTACATGATACTGGACCTTTCTTCAGGCCTTGCTCACCATTCTTCTCCTCTCCACAAAGAACGCATTGAGACGCTTAGCTACCCACTACTCCAGAATTATTTTTCCCTTGGTTTTAGTGAGTATGTTTCCTCCTGGGTCTCCTTGACCAATCATGCATCCTTTTTTATGAGAATGACATGATATCACATACTAAAGGGTTCGGTAGATACATTTAGTAAGCACTTACTGTGTACCAGGCATTGTGTTGGCCAGTCCAAAAGTGATAGGGAGGATGGCTGTTGTTGTCTGGACTGATGGATTGATTGATCACTGTTTTGCAGATGGTACAGATTAGTGTATGTAGGGTGTTCTGGGAAGCGGGACTGAAACTTGTTCTACTTGGTACCAGAGGGCAGAACAAGAAGAAGTAAGAGGGGGATGGGGGGGATGGGAGATTAAAAGTGGCCATTTTGGCCCTGATACAAAGGAAGAATTTTCTGGTAATTAGAGTATGTCCCTGGCACAGTCTACAATGCCCAGAATATAGTAAACACTTAGAAATACAGGTTCTTGTGGATATTATGTGACGCTTGGCTGTGTGGGGAGGAGACAGGAAGGGAGGAATGAGGATGAAATGAGGCCAAACTACCCAGAAGACCCTATCGGAAGCAGTATTTTCAATTTTAAACCATCTAGGAGAAAGACAACCTTTTAGTAAGATGAGTATTTAGCAGCTTAGTGAGCTGTTAAAACACATACAATTTCCCTTTCTCCTTTTAGGGAAAAGGAAAAGAAAAAATGAAAATCTTGAGTGGTAATAATGCCGGTGCAAATGCTAATAGTTGCTTGGGGCACAAGAGAGCTGTCTTCAAGTAGCTGAAGGGCTGTCCTGTCCTGTGGAAGGAGGATCAAGCTTGCCCTGTGAGGCCCCAGGAGGCAGAGCCAGGAGCAATGGTGGGGGACAGCTAGATTTAGGCTAGGTGTCAGAAAAACCTTCCTCCAGTGAGAGCTGGCCCAGCAGAATGGGCTGCTTGGGGAAGGAGGGAAGGAATTCTTTATCACTGGAGATCTCCCAGGAAAGTCCAAATGACTTTCCAGATGTAGGATATATTGTATGAAGGATGGTTGTTCAGCTATTAGGCCAGAATATATGGATCAACCAATGCAATATGCAACTACCATGTGCCCAGTCCTGTGTATAAAAAGAAAGGCAAAAACCATTCCATGACCTCAGGGAGCTCATAGTCCAATGGGGAGACACCATGAAAATAAACAGATACATAAATGATAAAATAGAAGGGACGTAAGCTCAGAGGGGAAGGGGTGGGGGCAGGGCAAAGAAGAAGAACAGAACCAGGAAGGCCTCCTGAAGAAGGTGGCATTTGAGATGCATCTTGAAAGAAGCCTTTCAAGTCTTTCTCAAGCTCCAGACAGCAGCAAATGATTAGTAGAAAAGGAAGCAAATGGGAGGAGCCATCCAGGTTTGGCAATTTTGGACCAGGGGGTCAAGGGATTCACAAAGGAAATTGAGCAAGGAAGTAGCGTATAACCAGGGTCAGCTGATGGAACAGTATTGAAGGATGGAAAGTCTGAGGCCCCCATGACATTGAAGAACAAAGTTAAGGGCCCTAAGGCAGAGGGAAAGATGGAATAAGAAAATATTATGATTAGATAAAGGGATTTCAAAGTTCACGAGTATGGAAGTGGAACATTTGTGGGTGGTGGTAAGATCAAGGGGATGACTACCTCTGTGTGTAGCTGAGATGGGATGGAGGAGTGTGTCAAGGAAATTGGATAGCTCAAGTTAGAGTATTTGAGAGACTATCAGACTATAATAACCATAATAATAACTGCCAGCATTTACCTGGTACTTTAAGATTAGCAAAGCACTTTCCATATGCTCTTCTTCTGATCCTAAGCCTGGGAGACAGATGTATCATTACCCCTATTTATAGACATAGAAACTGAGGTGAGAGCTAAGGGGCTAGCCCAGTGTCACACAACTAAGAAAGTATCTGAAGCAGGATTAGAACTCGGGCCTTCCTTACTCCAAGTCACTTATTCTTATTAATCACAGGTCTCTTTCTGGTGTAGACTATAAACAATGCTCATGGACGTTCTGTTTTTCAGAGGCAACACATTTCAGTCATTTTTGAGGAATTGTCATTTTCTGGCTAAGTCTTTCAGTAAATGGCCTATGTTCCACACCCCCTCCCAAAAAAACAGAGGAAATGGGCCTGCAGATTTGTTAATGTCATATTGTCCATTGATCTGGGGACAGATCGAAACATCTGAGCATCAAGCACTCAGATCACAAGTAGATTTTGAATGGTCCCAAGATGCAGCAGTACTTCTGTTAGTCACTGAGACTTTTGTCCAATTTAGAAGGAGGAAAAACCATCAATGTGTCAGATGCCAGGGTCACCATCTCCACGGAGACTCCTCCATCCCTGGTTGTCACCATCTGCTCTACCCAAATGGACCTCATAGTACAAGTTGAAATGCCATAGTCTGTCTCTTCCATGAGCAGTGGGGAAGCCAGACCCACCTCAGGGTCCATCCTCTCCCTGCCAGGGACGGCCTGATTTCCTGTGGCCCTCTATTTTCGCCTCCTCCAGGATCAGGAGATGCTGCCAGAGGAACTTGTTCAATGACTGATAAATCCTAAACACCAGCTGGCAGGATGGGCACCAGCCAGCCTCCAGGTCCTTGCCACATCGTTTGGAGGGTAGGCAGCAGCCCACACTGGAGTGGAGTGGAGAAGGCAGCCTCCAGCTCTTGGCTCAAGGGCCTGGTGGGGAGAAAGGGACCTGAGGCCATTGTATTAGGCACACATATGGGTCTTAAGGAGCAGAGCTTAGCTGTCTGGTGCTACGTGGTTTTCTCTGCAGTCTCCAGACTTGTGAATTTGACCTAGAGCCAAAATGAATTCTAGAAGCCCATCTAGTTTAACACCCCTCATTTGTCAAGGACAAAACTCAGGTCCAGAAAGTTGAGGTGATTTGCCCACAGTCACACAGATAGGAAGTGCCTGAGAGAAGATTCAGACCCAGAGTTTCCTGACTCCTGGCCCCTTATGCTGTCCATTGCATCATATTGCTTCTCATCTAATGCGATCCCCTCATTTTGCAGAGAAGGAAGCACATCAACTCCATAGCAGCCTGTATTTCCTCTGTCCCATCCTTTCAAGTTGAGATCATTATCTGGCAGCAGCTTCAGCACCAGCAGACCCCTAGCCTTCCATCCTCTCCCTGGGACTTCTTACTTTCATCCTCTGACCCTGACTCAAAGCATAGCATCAGAAGATGATAAATTTAGAGCTGGCCAGAACCTTAGAGGCCATTGAGTTCAACCTGTGGATGAGGAAACTAAGGAACAGTGAGCCCTGGGTCGAGCAGCCAGTGGGTGTCAGAGGTGTGATTCAGACCCAGGACTTCCTGACTCCGAGAGCCAATAGGGCATTTTGCCATGTTGCCTCTCGAGTGTTGGCATAGGACCCCAAGCATCCTCAAGATGGAATAATATAGTAACATCTTCTTCAACCTGATGGTGCTTCTCCCCCTTAGTCAAGAAACATGGGAAAATAGCCAGCCTCTGGCTTCAGTTGGTGCTCTTTGTCCAGCCAAGCCTCCAGTGATGCCCACAGGTCATTTATTGGGACTTCTGCTCATAATAGTAACAAAGATATAAAGGATGAGTATCTTTTCCCTCCACTGACCCAAATGACCCATCAATGATAGCCTCCAGACCTACTTGAGACAAACAAAGGCTAACTCATTCCTCCCAGCCAGCTCCCACAGAGAGAAGTGCCCCCCCCCAGGTGCCCAGGTACTCACCTAAGTGCTAGGGATGCAGACAGATGTGAAAGAGGCCCCACCCTTCAGGAAGGTACAGCCTATTGCTGCATGAGGAGTGGCAAGAGCCCATCAAGGCACAGAGCGGGAGGCAGGAAGATCTGGTTCCAAGTTCTGAGTCTGACTTCCTGTTAATGACCTTGGGATAGACACTTAACTCCCCAGAGATCCAAGGATTTCATTAAGACCAGACCTGACAGAGAAATGGCTGATCATCATCAGTAGAGGGAAGGTCTACATCAGGACTTTTCTATTCCAAGGAAACAACAGGTGTGGACCAGCACCAACACTAACACCAGTAATAAAGAATGGGAGCCAGAATAATCATACCTGGCATTTAGAGGACACTTGTCAGTTTGTAAAGCACTCCACAGGCATGACTTGACTTGAGGCTTCTAGCCACCCTGTGAGATACATATGTAGGAATGATTATCCCCATTTTACAAAGCAGTTGACTGAAGCACTAGTATCAGAGGTTAGATCTGAGCCCAAGTCTTCATGATTCCAAGTCCAATGAACTATCCACAGCTAGAGTATGTAGCAAATGTCTTAGGAAAAGGGCTGGATTAGAAGTCAGGTTATGTCACTGATTGCATCACCCTGACCTCTCTGGGACTCAATTGCCTTTTTGTTTAATCAGTGGCTGGAGTAAGAATTTAATGGCTTTGGCCATGAGCCCTACCTTAAACCCTCTCCCATTCTGGAGTATGGATGGGCAAGGGCAGCTGGGGATGGAAGAGGAGAAAGATTTCCCAGATGCAAATGCCTTCACACACTCACCGTGCTAGAGAAGTGTTCAAATACATACACATACTAGAGATGTGTGCAAATGTCATACACACACATACACTGTGCTAGAGAAGTGTGCAGATGTCCACACACATGCACTCTGCCAGATAAATGTGCAAATGCCCATATATACACATTCACCTGGCTAGAGAAATGTGCAAATCTCACACACACACACACACACACACACATACACACACACACCCTGCTGGGCCAAGCCACACTGTACTCTCCCTCTCTGCAGCCGTTGATCAAGGAGGATTTGCCATGTGGCTAGGGTTCAGAGGGCTCCTGGTTCTCATGCTTTGTTCAAGCATTTTACCCAACATTAAGTCAAGGGCCACATAACTGCTTCTAATTCTTTCTACAATGGGAATCTTTGCTTTGTGGTTTTCAGGTTTGTAAAGCCAGCAGAAAAAGCAAAACTGGAAATGAGCGCTGTGATTCTCCTTTGTCTCTCAAAAGTTGCTCCCTGAGGTGCCAGGAGAGCCTTTCCCCAGGGAAGAACTGCTTCCCAGACTGGGCCTGGGTCTTCAGACTGAACGCAGTGTGGGATCTAGGCAACTGGAGCAAATCTGGACTGGCTTGAGAAAGCTCCTGTTCACCTGTCTTTAATTGCAGAAATCAACTCGGGCCCCCAGGGGCAGGGACCTTGGAGACTAGCTTTGCTTTGCTTCTCTCAGTGCTTGCCTCCCCCCACAAGAGCTCTCAGATTGCTGCCCATTCAGTAAAGTGACTCCATTCCTTCTAGTCCCTCCAGGTATTCATGGCCAGGGTCACGGCCAACAGCCACTCTTACCGTTTGGCTGCCTTTTCTCTGGAATCCCGAAGGAGGGTGAAAATGTGTCCACATGCATTTTCTTGCATTGACTCATATTCCCTTGCAGAGGACACAGCATATGCAAAGATGCAGAGCGGGAAAATGGCACGTGGGTGCTTGAGTCCAGCAGGGATGGAGCAGAGGGTATGGGGTGAGAAATCTTGGGACCATAAATTGGGAGCAAAAGGGGGGGCCTCAAACACCACCTAGGCCAACTCCTTGATTTCACAGATGAGGGAACTGAGGACCAAGGCTACAAAGGCAGTAAGCAACAGTGGCAAGACTTAAACCTGGATCCTCAGAGTCATGACTTTTTCTACTGCCTTGTACCAATGTACTTTAGTGAGAGATAGCTTATTAGGAGGTAAGGTAGGAAAGATGCAATCATAGATTGAGAAGGGACCACAGAGGTCTTCTTGTCCAACCCCCTCTTTTTATCAATGAGAACATCGAGGCCCCAAGAATTGACCAGAGAGGCCATACCTTGGCAAGGCCAGGATTTGAACCCAGATCTCTTGAATACAAATCACTGATTCCTTTATTTTTTTCAATCACCGAGCATTTATTAAGCACATTTATGATCTTACATCCTGTTTGGGGGGGGAACCCTGTAGATTTAAGTCTTATCATGAAACATCACGAGTGCCAGAGTAAGTTATCTGCATTTTATTATGTAAGCAATAGGGAGCCACTGGAGGCCTTTGAGCAGAGAACTATCCTAAGATGAGCAATGATTTCTGTTCTGTTTGCATTGGCAAGGAGACTGGGTTGGAGGGAGCAATGGTGAGACATGGAAAGAAGGATTTGAGAACTACTACTGCATTGGGTTTGGGGGGTACGTGGTGAGGACCTGGACTGAACTGTTGGGAAAGAAGTGCCAATAGCACTTGGCATAAGATTAGATTGGGGTGAGACTGATGGAGTAGCAGAGGCTGGTACTTGAGGGCAGATGTTGGGGATTATGGGAGTGCATCCTCTGGATGAATGGCAAGAAGCAACGGAAATGTGGGGCGAGAATTTGGGGGCTGAGGGGCAGGGCTGGCTCTTCAGGTGGGTGAGGCACCTGAAAAATTGAGGTGATAGTTGAAGCCATGGGAGTGGCTATGGGCATCAGGGCAGGAGGGCGTCTATATTTAGGGTGTCATAGGTGTGTGAAGAACTGGAGGAGGCAATGTTAGAGCAGTAGAAAGAGAACCAAGAGACTACCATGGCAAAGCAAGACTAGAGAATGAGGCTATCGAATGTTGGAAAGTTCCAAGACAATACCTAAGGGTGACTGGCTCATGGGGTCACAGGGCCTGGGTTTGAGGATCCTGCCTCTGGGACTCACTCCCTGGGGATTCTTGGGCAAGTCAAGAACCTCCCTAGACATGAGTTCCTTCTTCTGTAAAAATGGAGAAGCATCCCACCCTCAACCTTATGATCACTATCACCATCCCCACTGCCAACAGCACCTGCCTTTCCCATGGAGTCATTTAGTGTGTTAATGTTTACAAAGCTCTTAATGGGTTCCATATCTCCCCCAACTCCCCAGAAACTGATTCCCTGCCTCCCCTGTACCCCTTCCCACACAATCTCTACCCCTCAACATTCTACCTGTCCTTCATGTCCTACCTCAAATGCCACCTTCTCCGTGAAGCTTCTCCTGAAAGCTTCCCCTCCCTAGCTCCCAGAAAAAAAGCTGGAAATAATTTCTCCCTCATGTGATCTCATAGCACTTCATTCTCCATTCATGCACTAATTATATTCTTTTTATGTGCTAATTATATCCTAACGTATTTTATTTGTGTGTCTATATCTTATCTCCCATACTAGAGTATACTGGGAATGTGTCTGACTATTTCCACTTTAGAGAGGCTTCCTTGTTCAGTTGGGGATTAGACTAGATGGCCCCTGAGGGCTTGTCTAAGTTGGAGGTTCTGTGCTTCTGAAAGGAGCCAACTTACTTGTCCAGGGTAATGACAAGACAGTAGTGTTCCTATTTTTAAAATGGGAGAATTGTGGCATAAAGAGGTTAGCTGACTTGTCTGAGATCACACAGTGAGTAAGGATCAGACCTGGATAGCAAGCCCAGGTGTTCCTGACTCCAGGAGGGCATGTAATAAGGGGACTAGACTAAATGGTCTAAGGTCCCCAGGATTCTGAAGCTGGTGAAAGCTGAGCCATCCCACTGGCCATTCCCTGAGTGAGTTTGGCACAATGTCCTTCTCCAAACCATCCTGTTACAACCACCACCACCACCCCAGTGCGGAACTGCTTTCTGCCTTTCTATGTTCATTTTGGGGAAGAGAGGCTGGGGGGAGGAATTACTCTGCACCTTCCTATATTTGTTTTGGGGAAGAGAGGCTGGGGGAGGAATCACTCCGGACCACTGGTTGAGGGAAACAGTAGAGTCAGGATGAGTAAGCTCAGCACCTGGATGTTCAGCTCTGAGGACATTGTCCTCTCTGCAAGGCTTCCCTTCTCTTCTGGTCTTGACAGGCTGAAAGTCTCATTTCCTTTCCATAGGTGGTGAAACCCACAGGCCAGAGAAATGGGGTTTCTTTCACAAGCTTTTCAGATTGCATGTTTTCCTTTCACCCTGAGGATTTCCTCCCTAGTGTACCTGAGTCAAAAAGAACTGGGTTCAGATCTTGCCGCTGATGCTTGCCGGCTGTGTGACCCGTTACAGGAGCCCATACATAGCAGGGTTGGCTTAATGTCAGCAGGCTTTTAAACCAACCCCCTCCCCATGAAAACCCTCAGGGCTTCCCTTCTTTTCTCAGTCAGACTTCATGCATTCTTAGCCCCTTTTGCTTAGCTTTTGCTTACCAAAGATAAAGGGGGAGGGGAGGAGAAAGAATGGCATATTCCCATCAGCCCCAAGACCCCTGGTCACTGTGGATTGCAGAAGTCATTGATTTCACCCTTGCTCCCACTGGCCACGGACAAGAGCATCAGCATTTCTACTGAGACTCTTGACTTTGGCCATTCCATGCTGCTCTACCTCTGGGCTCAACTTCTTAGCTCTCTGGAGAGAACCTCTGAGTATAATCTTGTGGACAGATGTTTCTTCTCCCCTAAATCAAAGGGATCTTAAACCAAGGGATCTGAATGGGTGTGTGTGTGTGTGTGAGAGAGAGAGAGAGAGAGAGACAGAGAGAGACAGAGAGAGAGAGACAGAGAGAGAGAGAGAGAGAGAGAGAGAGAGAGAGAGAGAGAGAGAGAGAGAGAGAGAGAGAGACGCACAGAGAGAGAGAGAGAGACAGAGAGAGAGAGACAAAGAGACAGAGACAGACAGAGAGAGACAGAGACAGACAGAGAGACAGAGACAGAGAGAGAGAGAGACAGAGAGAGAGAGACAGAGAGAGAGAGACAGAGAGAGACGCACAGAGAGAGAGAGACAGAGAGAGGGAGAGACAGAGAGAGAGAGACAGAGAGACAGAGACAGAGAGACAGAGACAGAGGGAGACAGAGACAGAGACAGAGAGACAGAGAGAGACAGAGAGACAGAGAGAGTTTAACAAAATAATTCAGATGAGCAGAGGCCAAGCAGGTTAGAAATTTTCATTGGGAAGAGGGGGTAAATGGTGCCTCCCCACTCCCTGCAGCCTTTTCCTGAGTTGTTGATAATTGGGGGTGGGGAGAAAAGATTCTAGCCATGGCAAGGTCTTTGGGGTGTCTCTACCCGTCTCATCACTTCTCCCTGGCTGGTTTTTGCTCACTGTAGTGCCCTGCACCCGCATGACTGCATTCTCGGGGAGCCCCAGCCTCTCCACCGCTGCTTGACTGATGCTCCTGCTCGTTACTATTTCAATTATGCAGATTCTCGAGGCTGGGGAGGTTTGTGGCGGATGACGCCAAGGCAGCTGCCCGCCGTGCCCATTGTCGGCTCGTCAGCTGATCGGGGGTGGGAGGGGGGCTCTTCTTGCAGCAGCCAGCATGCAGTTCGATTGAGAGGGGGCTCTGGGGGCGACGCACAGCTCTGTGCCTAGCTTGTGCCTTCAGCCAGCTCATGCAGGGGGCAGAGCGGGTCGGCGAGCTCTCGAAGATGCTGCCTTATCTCGCTCAGGCTCGGCTTCCCGCGGGCTTCCCCGGAAGATGCAGCAGGCTGAGCCACGCCAAGGGGGCTTGGGAATGAGGAGGCTCGGCCAGCCCACTTAGTTTCCTGGTTGGCGAGTGCGAGCCAGCCCCCGGCTGGCATGATCGCCTCTCCGTTCAGCCTTTCCCCGGGAATGCGCCCCCCCATGCACGGCCCCAGAGCGCTCTCCGCTCTCCCTTGAACCCTCATTGTGTCATGCTCTCGCTCGGCGCTCAGCTTGCCCCCGCCGCTCTTCTCTGTCTGTACCACTACCACCGGCCTCTGCTGCTCCGGTTCGCCCATGCTTCTCGGATTCTTCGATCTGGTGTGATTGGGGGGCTGTGACGATGAACCTGCCCGGCGGAGGAGCAGCGGCTGCCGTGATGATGGTGGGCTATAATAACGGGCGCTATCCCCGGAATTCTCTCTACAGTGACTGCATTATCGAGGAGAAGACAGTGGTCCTGCAAAAGAAAGACAATGAAGGCTTTGGCTTCGTGCTGCGAGGGGCTAAAGGTAAGGGCACCTGGGGGGCCTGGGTGGATTCACGTGTGTGTGCATGCCTGCCTGCGGGAAAGGCCGGCCAGACCCGAATGTCGGCCGCTTCTCCTGAAGCACTTGGTTGCAGGCTGCCCGCACACAAGTCCTGGGCATTCGGGGCCTCACTGCTCAGTGTTTTTCTCTGCACAACATGGCTTTGCATGGGGCTGCTGTCTTCCCCTCCTTCCTGTAAAGCAGGGGGTAGAATCCGTGCTCTGCCTGTGGCTGAGGCCAGCCAGGCTGTTGGCATGTGCAAGAATGGCAGATGTTCTCAGGCTCATGGAGGCACCCAGCCTCAAGTTGGGGTACCGGGAACCGCTCCGGGCTGCCCACGGACTGAGAATTAGAGCAGAGGCCACATTGTGGGAAGAGGAAGGCCATGCCTTGGGAAGGAGACCTCCCAGGTAGGAAGGGGGCCCCTTCAGCTCCAGCCTCCTGGGCTTGCTGAGAAGCTTCCTGACCTGTGGGGACAGCTGCTCATCAGCTCCCTTCCCAGCCTTCACGTCTCTGCCGAACTTGTGGACTTTCCTCGGAAAGCCCAGCATGGCAAAATGGATTCGACTTTATGCAAGGGAAAGGCCACACGTGGGCTGGGTTTCTTAGTGGAAAGAGGGACAGGTGCAGAGCATGCAGGCATCCTTACCACTGCATCAGGCCTGTCTGTCTCTGCCTTGGGTTCATTATGAACCTTCCTTCTGTTCCTACTCCCTGTCCAACTTTTCTTAGAGGTCAGTCCAGAAACTCTGTGTGTGTGTGTGTGTGTGTGTGTGTGTGTGTGTGTGTGAGAGAGAGAGAGAGAGAGAGAGAGAGAGAGAGAGAGAGAGAGAGAGAGAGAAACAGAGAGAGAAACAGAGACAGAATGAGAATGTGTGTGTGGTACTGTCCCCCTTCATTCTGTTGATACAGTTTATTCATCTGCCCACAGACCCACAATGCCCATGGAAGTCTCTCTCAAGCCCTAGAGTCAATGTGCAGTCCAACACACCTTAGTTCGGGGGGGAAGGTCCCCATAGGTAACGCCTCTGCTTCCTTGACAACAGGGTCTGGAGTTCTTTGAGGCCTCACTGCTCCCTGAGTTGGAAGCCACAAAGTCTTGAGCTCCTTTGAGTGTGACTTCATCAACAGAGTCCAAATCCTGAGCCCCAGTGAGGCCAGCACCATTTTGCCTTTGGCATAGGGAAACCAGTCCCTGGGTTCCACGTCTATGTAGCTGAAAATCACACACGAGATTTGGTGTGGTGTTTTGCTGGTCCTACATGCCAGAGGAGGAACTCTTCCATTTTTAGAACAGAAATTGTTTAGTCACGGATGCTTCCAAAGAGAATGACAGGCATGTAGATATGTAGTCCAAGGGCCTATCACTCACTGTTTCTAACAGATGGGTGTGGGAGAGACAGAGGGACTCTGGAGGCCTCCTTCATCTGTTGGCCTGAGAGTTCGAAGCCTGCCCTCCTTCTTGGCATGGGGCTGGGAGAGGCACTAGGCCTTCCTATGCCCAGTGAGAAGCCATTATAGGCTCCTTCTCACAGAATGCTTCAAGGCCATGCAGAGGATTTGGCCCAAAGGAAATGTTTTCCCAAGTTTGACTAAGGCATGTATTCTTTGTCCTTCAAGCTGATACTCCAATTGAAGAGTTTACCCCAACGCCAGCATTCCCTGCCCTGCAGTATCTGGAGTCCGTGGATGAAGGAGGAGTAGCATGGCAGGCAGGCTTGAGAACTGGTGACTTCCTCATTGAGGTAGGACACAGAAGCATGTTCTATGTTTTTCTGGAGGGTGCCGTGGCTCTCATTATGGAGGGAGGGGAGCTCGTTCGGTCATGTGAGTCTGGATATGCCATCAGTGGCACACCCAAAGCTGTGGCTAACAACTCCAACTTTGGTTTCTTGGTTGTATGTGATTCTCCTGCATTTATGTGGTTTGGTTTTGCTTTTTGGCCATGGCGATCACTCGCAGAATGGAAAGTGGCCTGCTACTTGGTGAGAGTGTTGGACCTTAGGCTCTTTGATGGCTTGGGACACATGCAGTACTATTCCAGAAAGGTTGCTATGGAACCTTTTGTGAGGGTTCAGGGGGATGTTCTCAGCCACCTTGGGCTAGCGTGACTTTGGTTAGAGATCGAGATAAGGCCATGCCCCTCCTTGCATTTCTAAGAAGCCGGTCAAGTGGTTTTTGTTGATGTGGAGTCAGATGACCCCTGAGAGAAAGAGGTTTCTGACAAAGTTGAGTAATGTTGGCCTTGTTGGGGTGGAAGGAAGGGCAAGATGGCAGGGCAGGAGAAGACTTCAGACTCAATGAGCGAAAAAGGGCACTCAGTTATCAAGGCATCTTATGGGAAACACCCTTGTTGGTACAGGGAACAGTAGGCAGCCAGGGTAGGTGCCCACACCAGCACCTATGGGAAGTCAAAGGGGAACATTAAGTCCTCTTACTCATGGTGGCACATGGGTTGGTCCATAAGTGCCCGCAAATCTCAAGCCAATCCTTGAGAATGAATGAATGTGCCTTTATTTTGTCTGTTGGCTTTGCCTCCTAAAGTTGTGTTTGATCCCTCTTCTTTGGGATTGAAATGAGTTTCACTAAGCTAAAAACTCTCCTGAAGAGAGCACAGCACTAACGTGAAAGCTCCTGCTACAGGTGATCTCACTCCTGTTCCCCATGCTCCTATGAGGAATAGAGCTTAGGAATGTGAACCATGAGCAGAGGGGAGGCCACCTTGGCCTCTGAGGATGCCACATTGGAAGCATCCAGATTGCCCTAATATGTCACCACCATTATCTCTGAGCTCAAAGGCTGAGGGTACCCTCATTTTGTCCCATGTTTTCAATTCAGGGTTTGGCTGGACAGTGAGAACCTTTATCCCCACCGTGATGCCAGATTGGGAACTAGCATTGTGGTGAAAGTCAGGTTGGACTCATGGGGAGGCCAGTTGGATTCTTGTGTTATAGTTGTCCATATGGGGAGATCTCTTTTCCTTTGCAAATGCCCAGAATCCACCTTGAATATGTGTTTCACTTAATTATTGAAAGTTATATTTCTGTGGTTCATTGACAACCATAGGCCTTGGCTGGAAGCATCAGCCAGTTGGCACTCTTGTCCATCCTTCAGTGTTTGAAGTTTAACCAGAGAAGAGAAAGCTCTGATTTGCTGTTGCTTCATGTTTTAAATAGATTTTTAATCCGCATGGAAATGCAGTGAAATGGAGTTGAATCATTTTCTGTAGGATGCAGGAGTGATGTCAGCCCCGCTTCCTGGAATGTGTGTGTGTATATATATATGTGTGTGTGTGCACATGCGCTCGCGCATACGCACGCACGCACGCGCACACACACACACACACACACACACATATATATACACACACTCATGTGCTCACTCGTGAGCCAGCCTGTGAAAGGAGTCACTGAGCAGAGTGCCTTTTGGTGCATGTGGGAATTCATGAATAAGAGCTACAGGGGACAGGAAGGTGACCACTCTGTTCAGCTTTAGGGAATGGTCTATATAAAATGTCTGGACATTCCACGTGCCATTTAGAGGATGTATTTGTTGGAAATCTCAAAAGTGAGATGTGGGGCAGCTAGGTGGCGCAGTGAGTAGAGCACCGGCCCTGGAGTCAGGAGGACCTGAGTTCAAGTCCGGCCTCAGACACTTGACACTTGTACTAGCTGTTTGACCTTGGGCAAGTCACTTAACCCCAATTGCCCTGCCAAAAAGCAAAAAAAAAAAAAAAGTGAGGTGTGTTGAGGTATGGCACCATCATCTACATATGGAAAGAAAGCTAATGCCCAATCTGTACTTGGGAAACCATTGACTATGTCATGACATTTAGTTGTACATCTAGGTAAATAGAATGCATTTAGGTGTTGTTTTTAACTTTGATGAAAGAGCCATAGGCCCATTTTGTTTTAGGGGGTTTGGTTTTTTTTTTGGTTTTCCTAGAAAGGTATTGGACAAAGTAGTTCCAAGAACAGTTGGGCCTTAGCTGGATGGGGGGAGTCCTTGCCTAAGTAATTTTTCTAAGATGCCAGTTCTGGATGCTCCAGTGATGGGCTTCATGTAATGCCTGTAGCTGTGCGAAAAATGTGAGATGTATTTATAGGCCATTGGACCACAGGTGACTGTAACTTATTCTAGTGACTAGTTAATTTATCAGGCAGCATATGTTAAACACAGAAAAGAATCTGCTGATAGTGTTTCTGTGTACAGTGAGACATTGTATTGTGGCACAGTCGGGGCAGGGGGGTGGAGCACAACTCTGCAGATCCTGTCCCTGAGAAACCATTGTCTGCAGCTGAGTGCCTGTTGGATGATCTCCTCTTGACCCACTTTGCCCAGTGAGATTCTGAAATCCCAGTGCCTTTGCCTATGGATGCTTTGGCTAGACTGGACTGGCTTTGGAATTTGAAGGAGGGGTGGGGGAAGGATAAGAGGGTAGGGAGAGAGACTTTTTCCTGTAATAATTGCAGTGCATGGGGAATAGTTTAAGCTGATAAATGCTATTACTGGACCCTCCTTGACGGAGGGTGATAGCCAGAGCTCTCCAGGGCCCTTGCTATGCCATTTTGCAGAAAGGTCTCACTTATTTGTGTCCCTAGGCTCTTTTTTTTTTCACTTTCCCCACTACAGTTGCTTCTGGCCTCACTGTTTAGAAGGGAAGGGATGGAAACTCCTCTGTTCCTCTCTGATCAGGAAAGTCAAAGGTTAATGAGAGCTTGATTATGATCAAAGCTCACACAATAATCATGGTTTCGTCCAACCAATCCTTGGACACCAGCGCTAGGGGCCACCCCAGGAAGCAGAAGGAGGCAAGTTAGGGCAAATACAAAGGATGGCTCTTCCTACAGAGGTTTGTTACCTTGAGAGTTGGTTGCCCCTAAAAAATGTATCATTCCATGGACAGTTGGGGTGAATTCATGGATGATTGGTCTGAAGAGGGTTTCAAAAAGAAAGCTAGAAGTGCTTGGAGAATATCCTGAATGCCTCCCCCACCCCCAAAGCATTTCCCAGCAAGCCCTGGGCTAGAGGAACCCTTGGTTCTAACCCAGTTTGGCCTTTTGTGCATTTGATGTTCTCAAGTTAGTATCCTAGCACAATGGAACACGGTGATTTCTAAAGTTTGTATTGTCTAGCTCTCCTCAGTAGCCAACCCTGAAATCTGACTTACAATAAGACCTGGATTTTTTTTCCCAGGCTCCCATTTTGAAACCACAGATTTGGCCCTCATGCTGCTTTTGTCCAACTGTGAACCCGCTTTTATCTGAAGAAAGGAAGGGTTTTTAGTATGCAGAGTGGTTGGGCTTAACTTTGTTTTGGTGGCTCACTCCTTAATTATTTTCATGTGGTTGTCATCAGGGAAGCTACTGGAGGGCCCTGGTGACTTCTGTTGTTTTTTGTTTTCTTGATACTCAAGTGGTTCATCCACTTCGTGCATTAATTTCACTAAGTGTGTTTTCCCCACAATTACCCTCTGAGATAGTCGCTCCTGGCCGGGCAGGAAAAGGCAGAATCGACTCCTTGTTTCTTTACATTAAATGCTCCAAAGAGAGTCAGGTCCCTTAAAATAAGTGATTTCACTATCAAAGACCAAGGGGTTTTTCTTTTTTAGCAAAACATTTTGAAATCTGGCTTCTTGATCTTTTCCTAAGAGACTAAATATCTTATAAACAGTTCTCCAGCTGTGCCTTGTGAATAGAATGATTAAGATTTATCTAGACCTCCATGTGCACCTTCACCATTTCCTGCTCCACTAGATCATAATTATTGACAGGTTGGCCAACCCCAGTGAGGGGAGAGGGCATCTCCAACTTCCTTAGAAGGTCATGTGATGTGTGGAAAGCTTACTGGCTTTGGACTGGTAGGCCCTAAGTTCAAAAGTCAACTGTGCCCCCTTCATACAGTGCTGTCCTGGACAAACCCCTTCACCTCTCAGCAACTCTGTCCTCCCCTCTGAAATTAGGCCTTGCACTAGATGGTCTCTGGGGTCACTTGCATCCTTTCCACCTCTGTTTCTGTGATTCTGGAACTGGATTTCTGTGTGATATAAGGGAAAAGGAATGGGAGCCCAGGCTTGCAGCAAGCACTGTGTGTGAATACTTCTACTCACATTGGGTCTATGAGCTCACTGATGTGGGCCTTCACTCCGTCAGTCCACGAGTACTTACAGACATATGAAAGTATATATAACTGGGGTGAGCATGGAGAGGCTGAGCTGTGATACTGAGGAAAAGCCACCAGATGTGGAGACAGAGGACCTGAGCTCTAGTTGGCTCTATTCCTTAATATTTATGTGGCTGTCGCCAAGTCAAATCATTCTCTCTTCCTCAGTTTCCTTCTCCATAAAAAAGCATTTGACTTAATGCCTCTCAAATGCCTTCCTAATCTAAACTAGCCTAAGCAGAACCCTTCAGATGTTCCAAAGTGATAATGGTGTGAGAATAATGGATTTCTGTGATTACTCATGAGACTGTTCTGTGGCTTCTTAATCATACAAGCTAATAATTCAGCAGTTGCCTGGCTGTGATCCTCAAAATACAGATACTCATGTCACATGTATATTGGGGACAACAGTGAGGATTGAACAGTTATGAAGTTGGAAGAGAACTGAAAAATCATCTTATCCAACACACTATATAAGGATTCCTTTTTCAATTTATTTTTTTTCAATTAGCAAGCATTTTTTTTACTTTCTCCCCCATTAGAAAAAAAAGTGAAAAAAATCTCTACAAGGATCCCTTTTGTAACATCTCTGGCCACCTGGTCACCTCAACTTTACTTGAATACTCTAGTAATAGGGAGCTCATCACCTTAAAAGGAACCCATTCTACTATTGCACAGTTCTTTTCACATACTCAACCTCATTCTGCCTCCTAGGCTGACCCAGAATTCTAATTTAAAATAATCAAAGAGAGCTTTGCCCCCCCCCCTTCAGTCTTCTTTTCTTACCCCTGTTCTTTCAACCATTCCTCATGTGACATAGTGTTGTGACCTTCCATCGTACTAGACTCCCTCCTCAGGGTGCCCTCCAGACAGTGGGTTACCTCTTCTTGGAGGTGACCAAGCAATGGCTAGATGACCACTTGTAAAGTTTGTTATAGTGGGGGTCCCTTTCATGTATTACTTAGACTAGAGAATCACTGAGGTCCCTTCCAACCTTCAAATTCCATGATCATGTCATTTTGGTCAACGTCTTTCTTGAAATGCCATACATGCACCAGAATACGATTGTTCGGAAGTGCCCTGACCTATGTGGGAACATCAGGACTCTTGCCAATCATCCTGGGCCACAGCCTGTCTAAGATTGCACTCACTGACTCTAGCAGTGGCCTCAGTCCGATCATTCACGTGGAGCTTTCTAGGCTCCCCTCACCTCCAGTCCTTTTTGAATTGAACTTCTGTCAACCCAGGTGCTCCCTATGCTGTATTGATGTAGATTATTCTTAAATATCCAAATCTCACAAATTCTACTCAGTCATGTTCAATTGCATCTTGCTAGTTCTAGGCCTATGTTTCAGTCTGCCAAGATCTCTGAATCCTCATTCCCTTGTCCAACCTGTTTTTGATATCCTGCCTGGTTTTGTATCATGCGAAAAATTGAATGGTGTGTTTTCTGCCTTGCTATTAATAAAAATAACTGACATTTATATTGTGCTTTAAGGTTTACAGAGCAACTTACCTTCTCTCACTCGATCCTCCCAACCACCCTAGGAGGTAGTTGTCCCAATTTTATAGATGAGGAAACAAGATTCAAGAAGCCAAGTGGCTTGTCTAGAGTCACACACCTAGTAAGTGTCTGAGGCAGAATTCAAATCCATTTAGTCCTCACTGGTAGTCCAACAGTTATCCGTGACACCATGCAATTAACAGGTCAGGACCAAGGACAGGTCCCAGTAACTTCACCACCAGAGATGTGCCTCCCAGTAGACATTGGTTTATTAACTAATTAATTTAATTAATTTATTAATTTACTCTTAGGCTCCGGCTGTTAAGCTACAGCTCCTCCCTTCTGCATTTATACTTTCTGCACACAGCCTCCTCTGATCCCCTTGCCAAAAAATGATCCCTTTGAGCTCTCAGGGCTCTTTGTCCTTCACTCTCTCATTGATATTCTTCTTATGTCTTGTCCTCTACTAGACTGTGTGCCCCTTGGAGATTGGGTCTTATCTGGTTTGGTTTCTAACCAAAACCCAAGACTTTCATGTTGTACGTGACCCACCATCATTTCTGGAATTGGACTAAATAGTCCCAGTTGCCCTAGATCATCTACATAGCACTTTATGTTTGCAAAATACTTTTCCTGGCTTAGGCCATTTCATCCAGTTGACCATTTGTGAGATTGGTGCTATTATTCTCCCTGTTTTGCAGATTTGGAAACTGAGGCTCAGAGAGTGAAGTGATTTACCCAGGGTCACACATATAGTCAGTGTCTCAAGAGGTATCTGAAGCCGAGGCTCCCTAGATCCCAAGTATAATGCTCTAGCCCCAGCTGTTTCTAATATCATGAGGGCTTTTTGTCAGATACCTTGTGAAATTGAAATATTCTATGTCGACATCATTCCCTTGATCTATCAATCAAGTCACTCTATTAAGAATCTTAATTTAGTTTCTTGATTAAATATTTTTTTAATTATCTTGATTAAAGACCAAACTCTGGTTAATGTCAGGAGGAGGAAAACAATTAGTAAATTTTGACTTAGGGTCCTGCTTACACTTTTCTGTCAAAGCTGATTTTATATTTTAAGCTCAATGCTCCTAGGGAAGTACCTGCCTCCAGACTGTCCAGATCTTGATTTCACATCGGAAGCCCAGGCTGAGGAAACATGTTTCACTTGCTGGCACCTGTAATGGAGCGTAAGCCCTTTCTTCAAATGGCAAATGAATTCCTTCAGCAAATATGTTTTTATAATGGACTGTGTGCAGGGACTTGTGCCTGATGTCACGGAAGCTAGAAAAATGGAGAAGATGCCGTCTCTTCCTTGAAGATTATAATAGTACGGCAGCTAAGACTTGGGAGCAAATTCCTCTAGCAATAATAATAAATAAATCCTATTTCAATAGTACTTTGCATGATTTAAAAGCAATACCCTCTAAGTGAACTGCGCCATAAGACAAACAAAGTGTTCTGAGAGGGAGAGGTCAGTTGCGTCAGTCATGATGAGTGCAGAGATGTCATCAAGCTGGATTCGGAATAGAAGTACATATGGAACCCCCCAGGCATAAATTTACTAATCATGCTTCCTTTCCATTAGCCTTACATAGCTATATTAATGATATAAGAAATATTAGCCATATTAGAAATATTAGCCATAGATAACTGCAACACACAAAAATGTTATATGTCATATAAAATGTCATATCATTGAATATGAGTATTGATTAGAGAATGGTGCCTTCAGGATCTGATTTCCTTAAATTATCCTCCAGTTTTCATTGAAGTATCAACTGCACAGAGCTCCTAGAGAGACTTGACTAAGGAGAGGCCTAGGGAGAAGCTGGAACCCCACAAAGGCTGCCCTCGTCCTGCCTGGTCATCCCCTCCCTTGTGTCAAGCAGGGGCCTTCATTGCTCCAGGAAGCCATTCAGGAAGATGGTATCCAAATTCTCCTCCCTACCCCAAATTGAGGCCTGGAGTTGAACTTAAACCTGGAGCACGTGGCCAGCCAGGCCTCGCTTGCTCCCTTCAGCTTGCTGTAATGTGGAAACATACACCATGTCTAACTTGTTCTTGCTCTCCTCCTTCCCTATCTGAGCTTCTCCTTGCCCTCATCTGGGTGGACTCTTCCCATGTATGGATAATCAGGCCTACATATACAGGCCACAGCCTTCTTGGGTGGGGGGTCTTATTTTGTTTTTTTGTTTTGTTTTAACCAGTAGAAAATTTGTGCAGACTCAGGAAAAATCCAATCTCATTCCAATTTTCTCAATTTTTGGTAATCTCCAAGTGAGGTCCTGAGATTATGGGTCCCAGCATGTCAAGACTTAGCAATGCCCCCTAGCACATTTTCAGGGATCTCTTTGTGCTTGACATACTGCACATCTCACTGATGTGGAGGCTGCAGGGTTTGCTGCATCTGATTTGTTGACTAAGCACATCCTCAGCCTTCCAGCAGCTGGACAGCTGCCACTTGAATGTTGTCTAGTTAAGTCAGCTCAACAAATCCACTCAGGGTGGCAAGGGGTTAATGTCCGATCTTTGCTTCGGGATCTCATGTTTTATCCATCCGTTGTCTTTAGCAACAAAAATAAAAATAAGTCAACAAGGAAATCCAGTATTATTTCATGGTTTCATTCACACTGTGTGTCTGCTGACATATATGAGAACATTTTCCCCATAAAGCCTCAAGCACTGAAGTTTGGATCTAGGTTTTCCCAAACTGGCCTTGATGGGGATTGAGAAGCAATGGGCTAACACTGCCCAAACTCTGAGCCTGAGTCTGGAAGGTGCTCCACTCCCTACGAGGCCCAGCTTATAGGCCACCTCTCCTCTCCTCCTTATTTGGGAGCAGTCCTCCCTCTTGGAAATGGTTTTCTATTTACTTAATCATGTTATTATGTGTTCCTTAATCATGTAATTATTCTCTTGTCCTGGGATAATGTAAACTCCCTGAGGATCAGGACTGTTCCCAGAGCCTTGTACAATGTAATAAATGCTCAGTACGGCATGGACCCCAGAGGCCCCCCCGGAGAGGAAGCAGAAAGCCAGCCTGAGGCCCCACCCTTGTTTGTTGCCTTCTTCACTCCCCTTTCTCCTTTTGATTGATGTCAACAAAACCCTCTGAGTAGACACTTCCTTTCCCAAGCATTAGGCTTGGTGGTGGAGCGGCTTCCTTGGGAGAGAGGAGACAAATGCCGGAGTTTGGCCCAGAAATCAAAGGGTTCTTTTTTTAATCATTTCTGAAAAATTGGAATCTCATTTAATCATTTTGTACTCGAATAATCTGAAAAAATTATTCCTCGAATTTGATCCAAAAGGGTAAGGGAAAAACTCTGTGTGTGTGTATGTGTATGTGTATATGTGTGCGTACATGTGTGTGTACATGTGTGTGTACGTGTGTGTATGTGTATATGTGTGTACGTGTGTACGTGTGTGTATGTGTGTGTATGTGTGTATGTGTGTGTACGTGTATATGTGTGTGTACGTGTGTGTATGTGTATATGTGTGTATGTGTGTGTACGTGTGTATGTGTATGTGTATATGTGTGTGTACGTGTGTGTATGTGTGTATGTGTGTGTACGTGTGTATGTGTGTGTGTGTGTGTGTGTGTGTGTGTGTGTGTGGATATGGCTATGTTTCAGTCACCAGGAGCTGCCTGTTAGGATTATTTGAAGACAATTCAGTGTGAGTTAGCTACTTCATGGCAGGGCCACACGGAGTGGGGCGATGAGGGGCTTCTCTGGCCATCGAAGCCCACTGCCGTCACCACACGACATCTCTTGGCCTGGGCCCCTACAATGCCTGGTGGCCCGGCCTCTTCTTACATGGATGACCTTCATGGAACTGCCCTTTCAGCTTATCTTCTACCTACTCCGTATGTACTTTGTATCTACCAACTGGTTTGCATGCTGTCTTCCCCATTACAACGTGAGCTCCTTGAGGGCAGTTCCCTCTTTGTTTTTCTTTCTTTGTATCCCTGGTGCTTAGTAAAGTGCCCAGCATACCATAAGTGCTTAATAAATGCTTGTCGGTTGATTCAATGTGAGCATGGAAGACAGCAGGAAGGATTCTATCTCCTTGCCAATGCATGAACTGAGTAAGTCTTGACCTCTCTCGTCCTTGGTTTCCCTTCTGTAAAATGAAGGCATTTGATTAGGGAATTTCAGCTCTGAATCCTGTCAGGCAAGGGACCCCAAAGTAGTAGGTTTCCTCAGGCTCATGCACCTTAGGTAACTCTGAGACCAGCCCCTCTGTGGTCCAGAAGCTCCAGTCCTGGGAACTGCTGAGACACCAGGGAAGTTTTCCTTAGCATGTTTCTGTCTCTTTTAACAGCACCCCCTGGTTAGGAGTTCCCTGAGGCAGTGGTCAGGTTGCCAGAAGAGGAAAAGAAATGTGTTGTGGCCAAGGCCCTGTGGTCTCTTCATTGATCGAGTTTGTGAGCCCAGGGAAATTGGGCTGTGTGGGAGCCAGAAGTGGATCCAGCTAAATTGTGAAAGTGGGAAGTACATGTTCAAAGAAGGAGGAAGAGGTGATGCTTAGGGATTTCTGTCTCCTGTTTAACCAGCTTTGGATCCCACCCTCTTGCCCCCACTGTGTGACATCATCATCCCCCCCAAACCTCTGCATTCACTGAGTCTCTGAAGTTGGGCTTTCCATGAGTTAGAGACACAAGCCTCTCCTTTGATCGGGAAAAGAGGAAGCCATGGGGATGCAATGGAAAGAGTCCCATATGGGCCTGAGAGCCTCTGATCACCAACCCCCATCTGCTGCTTATTTCCTGGTGACCCTGGGCAAGTGATTTATCCTCTCTGTGCTTCAGTTTCCCATTCTGTAAAATAAGGGTGTTCAACTAGATTCCACAAGCATCGATTAAAATGTCTGCTGAGGTAAAGGCCCTGCTTTGGTTGAGAGGAACATAGAAAAACAAAATAGTCTCTGCCATCAAGAGTTCACATTCTGACCTACAGCCCAAATCTATGATCCATTAGTGAAAGTATGAAAGCAGTGTGGTTTTAGCATCTGCAGTCTGAGTAGATCTAAGGAGGAGGAGAGACTCTAGAATGGCTGCCCAGCAGAAGACACCCTTTCCCAGTCCTCCCTGCCAAGTCTTGGCTGAGGATGACTTAGTCTTGTGTGATTGTATTGGCCAGGAATGCAAGGAGCAAGCCCAAGACAGAGTCCTAGAAAAGGAACCAGAGCACTTGGTGACAGATAAGATAAGTGAGGGAAGAGACAGCTGGTGACAAGAAATGTATGAGCAAAAGGCAAGGGACTGGATCAACACAAGAAAGGCAGTGAGGCCAAGAGAAGGCACTCTTAGCTTCCAAGGGTCTGAGAGTATTTGAATCAGTAAGATGAATAGGAAAGCAAGGAAGGGATCATGATGAGAAAGAGGTGCTGGAGAAGACAGCCACCAGTGAGAAGCACCCAGGAGAATGCAGGTAGAAGCTTTAGCTCAGGAGAGGACAAAAAGCTGGTCTTCCTCCATATCCCCCCTGGAGGGAAGGAGGAGATGCTGTATCTGGTGATGGGCCTCAATGTAGATGCTCTTTATCCTAGGAGATGACATATCTGAACAATGGAAGGGAAGAAGTGATCAGAAATGCATGTCGGGGTGACCAGGATGTGTGTCTGTAAGAGCTAAGCAGGTTTGCTGGAGAGGAGCATAGAGCAGACAGAAGTTATCTGACCTAGAATATTGAAAACATGCACAGACTCAGGCTCAGTGAACAAATATCCCTGCTAGGTACCTGCCTTAACCTCCAAGTGCCCCCAGGCAACTCTATTCAAAACTCTTAAAGTGCGGACAAAGTGCAGATTATATCAGTAGAAGGAGTTTCTCATACAAACGCAATCACAAGTCTAGACCAGAGGAGTCACCAGGAGGCCACTTGGACCAGATGAAAATATCACTGGGAAGTATTTAACAAAATAAAGAAAAAGACAATAGAAGATGGATACTATTAATACGTGGTTTTCTAAGTCGACGTGCAGCCAGCAGGGATTCTCATGTACAGTTCAGTAGTCCCTGTTTCTATTGGAATTTTATACCCCAGGTCTAAATAGATGATGATGATAATGGTGGTGGTGGTGGCAGTGATGGTGGTGGGTAATGATGGTGGTAGTGGTGGTGGTGGTGATGATGACAATGCTGATTCTCATTAATGCCATAGAATTTACAAAGTGCTTTTCTCCCAACACTGTGATACTGAGAATGTCTAAATTCAGTATTGATTTTATAGAGAATAGGCAATGTGGTGTGATGGGTAGAGTGCTTAACTTACAGACAGAAGAATTGGTTCTGACTTTTTTAATACTAGCTATGTGGCCCTGGACAAAGCCTTTAATCTGCCTATGCCACAGGTACCTTAAGATTTATCAACAAAGTCATGGATGGTTTGGGATCTGTGCTGGAATCACCATACAGGGATGCAGAGAATCTCCTGTAGCAATGCTGCCAATCCCAGGAGCATTCATAACTTTTGAGAGCTACAAGGGATGCTTGAGCTCACAGTTCAAACCGCTTATTTCAGAGGAGGAAACTGAAGCCCACAGAGGGGAGAGATCCCCAAGGTTACCCAGGGGCATGGGTGGGATTCAAACTCAGGCCCTTAGGCTCCAGATGCAGGGCTCTTTCCACCAATGTTGCATCCACTTTATCATGCCATATCTTAGGTTTCTTACCACTTTTCTCTCCCTCCTAGTCTTTTTTCATCCTGATTTTTCTGGCTTCATTCAAATCCCAGCTAAAATCTCTTCTTCTACAAAAAGGTTTTTCCAATCCCCTTTAATGCCAGTGGCTTCCTTCTGTTGATTGTCTCCAATTTATTCTGTATATACCTTGTTTATGTAGACTTTTTTTGCATGGTGTCTCCTCCATTAGAGCATGAGCCCCTTCAGATCAGGGGCTGTCCTTTGCCTTTCTTCTTGCCTCTCTCCAGTGCTTAGCACAGTGCCTGGCACATTGTAGGTGCTTAATAATTGTTGGCTGACTTTTTCTGCCCTCAATCCAAAGCCAGTGAATGGTCTCTAAGGTAGTCAGTGGTCTCCTGGCACACTGGTGCATGTATTCAGAAAGAGAAGGTCTGGGTTAAGGGCTGGCCAATCTGAGGGAGGAAGCTTCCTTGTCCATGAATGGTCTGAGGACCGTGAATGTTGCCTCATAGCATAACCAGATCATAACCTCGGTTCGGCACTAGAGCTGAGCAGGCCCCACCCCTCTACCCTATCCTACCAGTCATGGGGTCATGAGAATCTGCCTTTGTAGCAAGAAGGATGAACCTGCCCTCAGTCCTGGAGGACTCCCAGCAATCATAGAATTTCCCCTGTCTTCCTCATTCACTCCAAGCAGAAGTAGTCATTATGTACTGTTGCATCTAACCTCCTGCCAAAGGGCAAATGTTGGCAGTGTTGAGTCATGGGCATGGGCAGGCTAAGGCTTGAGGGCACCATTGGCAAATTAGAAAATGACATCCAAAAACGACACCACCACCCCAGTGCCACATGTCACTGCCTGTTCAATCCACATGACACATCTCACCAAAAGCACCCAACTGGATGTCAGCCCTCCAGGGAGCCTGCCTTGCCATGTCCCAACCCAGCGCAGCAATTAGCTCTGTGCTTGGCTCTCATCCCACTCTCCCTTTGGTCAGCCTTGGGTCCATGTCTGCCCTACCTTCAGAGGAGGAGCTGTGCCCACTCTGACCTCGCCGCCCCCCCACCCGGCACAGGTCTGTGCATATGATGGGGCTCGAGAAATGTTCGTTGGAGTAAACTCAGTGGAGATAGAGATTTTGTTTTTTCAGGCATTAAAAGCACATGCGTGTAAGCCTTATGAGCATGTGTCTCCTTAGATGTTTGCTGATTGAAAAAATAAAATTCAACTAAAAAAGGAACATGTCCCTTCCTGCAGTCCCTGGGTGCTCTATTCTAGGCAATCACTATCCTCCCCTTCCCTAGTCAAAGCTCTGTCTGTGGACACAGATTTCTGTCAGTAAGGCCTAAGCTAGGTGACTTTGCTCCATTACCCCATAAGAAGGTGGACGCTGAGTGAAGAGGCCCAGGGACCTTCTCTTGCCCCCAAGGAGCCAGTGATTATAGAATCCTAGATCTAGAAGGTGAGAGGTCCATAAAAGTCATGAGTTCTGATTCTCTTCCTTCCCTGCCCCCACCATCTAACAGCTAGGAGAACTGAAGGCTAGAGTCAGCCGTGGTCACACAGGCCATTCTTGGCAGAGCTGGGGTTCTGCCTAAGGTCTTGGGACTCAGAAGTCAGCCCCTTTTGGGCTACAGCAGGCTGCCTCTCTGGATACACCCAGCAGAAGGAAAGCCCCTTGTGGGCAAGGATTGCTTTTCCAGTATATCCCCAGATGCTAGCACAAGGCCTGCCACATGGAGAAACTCCTCATTAAACTGAGCAGAATTGGATTGAGCTCATGAACTTCTTTGAGTGGATCATCTTTTCCTTGTTATTTGTACAGCAGGAAGGAGAGGGATGGTGTGAGGGGTAAAGCCCAGCTGGGACAAAAGCTGGTTTTGGAACCGAAAAATATGAGGCCCAGAAATACGTGCCCAGCTAGGGATATGTAGAACTCGGCGTTCATGGGCTCTGATGACCATCGAAAGCCCTGACTCCTTCCCACTGCCTTCTTCTCCCCATCCAAGCTAACTCAGGAGCAAAGTCATTTTCTGCTGTCTTTTCTGGGGAGCAAAATGGGAGGGAGGTCTCATCTAAGCATGATGGGGAGGAACATAACAGACTATGGAGGGCAAAACCCCCAGGGACTCATCAGGCTAATGTGGGATGGGTATGGCAAAGCCCTCAGTTTGACCTGGTCCAACTCCAGGCCTGCCCAGGGGCCCGCCCAGAGCCTCTTGAGTGCCAAAGGGATGCCCTGCACAGCGTGGGTGAGATGTTGCCTCATGCTGACACCAAAGGTATTATCCCAGAGGAAGAAAAAAAGCACTTATTAAGCACCTACTGTGTGCTAGGCACTGTGCTAAGTGCTTTATAAATGCCATCTCATTTGACCCTCACAACAACCCTGGGGTGTAGGTTCTAAAGCATCCCCATGCTGTAGATAAGAAAACAGAGGCAAACAGGGTAACAGGTGTGTCAAACGGATGTGCCTGGGGTCACCCAACTGGTTTCTGGAACCTAGAGGGTGAAGCCCTGTTTCATATAACCCACCCTAGAGGTGAGTTAATTTCTGGAGGTTCTAGCCCTCTCAGATGGGATTTGCTTCAAGGCTGAGACAGAAATTTGGAAGCCAATCTGTTCTTCATTTGGGGATGGCCAACACTTAGAGGTAGATTGCCTCGTGAGCACAACTTGTTTCAGAGAACTTGCCAGTGTACCCCGCCGCTCCTGAGTCACAGTTCGGTGGTATTTGTGGCAAAGGCTTGCAGATGAAGGTCCGTCTCCAAGAGGAATGGTTTTGTAGAAAGCCTGAGAATGATAGAGAAGCATGATATATAGAGGGCCGGCCTGTGTCAAGAAGCCATGGCCTGTGCCCTAGCTTGGAGATCCCAGGCAGGTCACTCTCGGTGCTATAAGCCCCTGTCACAGACTCCAATATGCAGAGAATATGCCAGCCTGCATCTGTAGAAGAAAGCTCTTCACTTGAGTACTCCCTCTGCCAATGAACCCTACATCTGGTCCCCATATCTCTCCCTACCCTAGCACTGAGCCTCCAAGGATGCATCAGAGCCCACACATGTATCATGAAAAGATGGAACCATTTCTGCCTGTGAGACCCTTCATAACAGAGGGAGCATCCATCTATACTGTGCTGATAGTATAGATCCTCTACTGTCCAAAGCACTGAAAGTCATTTGCTCTTTCATCTCCCTCTTCTTTATAGCTAGAAATAGAGATAAAGCTATCAGACTGAGGGACCTCTTTCTCTTTAAAACCTACAAATCAGAGTGTGGGCATTTCCCCCTTCTCCAGAGGGCATTGCTAAGACACTGTTCCTAGCATCTGTTGCCACCATGGTTTTGAATTTCAATAAACAAAATGACCTATTTTCATTGAGTCCTTCAGCCCCAGCCCCCTGACTCAGGCTGAGCAAGTGCTTCCTGCTGGCACTAGACCTTTGCTCCATAGGGGGTCTAACCCCCATGGGGCTGGGATGATTCAGCACAGCCACCATCAGCTGCCATCTGCTGCCACCTGTGAGGCTAGTGGCACCTTTCACAGTATGGTTTGGAGAGTGGCAGATCTGGGAGGGCTCTTGAAGCCCTGTTCCACACATAAGGAAACTGAAGCTCCAAGAGGAGAAAGAATTTGCCTGCAGCCAAATGCTCAGTAAGCCTCGGAGCCAGGACTCAGACCCCAGCCTTCTGACTAGCCAGGACTTTACCTAGTGGATCTTGCTTCCCCTGGCTCTAGAGTGGCCTATGGGCAAACACACCGGAACACAAAGAGCACTGGCCTCAGGTCTGAGTTCAAGTCTCGGTCCCATCAGTGGGACCCTGCAGAATTTGCTTCATCTCTCTCTGCCTCAATTTCTGCAACTTATAAAAGAGGGGTAACAACTATTTCATCAGATACCTCACTGGCAGGAGGAGGGTGTTGTGAAGAGAGTGATTCGAACATCTTTAGGCAGTATGAAAATTGGTACATCGCTGGTGGCAGTGCTGTTGCTCTGCCTGATTCTACACACCACTGACAAAAAAGGAGGGTTTCCAAAAATTCACCCTTTCATTGTGTTACCATCCAGCTCAACAATCTCCCCATTGCCAGCCACATCCAGGCCACCCACCTGGCCACCTTTCCACATCCTCCACAACTACCCTCCAATTGATTTCTCCAAGGTTCCCACTTGATGTGCAGCTCTCCAATCTAGTCTCGACTGTCCTTAGTATACACCATTCAAATTCCTGGCCTTGGACCTTTGTCCTGGCTGTCTCTCCCATTATCTTATCTAAATTCTATCCATCCTTTAAGTCAGAGAAGAAGGCTCACCTCCTCCATCCTACTCTAATCAACATGGCTCTCCACACTTCAGGAATCCCTCATTCGAATGGTGGCCTTGCTTTCTCCTCCAACATGGCCTTTGTAAGTTATACTGGTTAGAAGATCCAATCTCTTCTGGCCAACCTAGTGTTGGAGCTCTTGGGCCAGCCCCCAAGTTTCTCCAACTGCAATGGGCTTGATCTCATGCTAAATAGGGATTCTAAGCAGCAACTTCAAGACAGGTTCACATAAGGCGAAGGTCTATGCAAAGCAGAAATAGTCAAGGAGAGCTTTCAGGAAAGGTAGGAGACCACCATTCATTCATCGATCACTTGTTATCCATCTGTAACATACCGGATGCTTTAGCAGACACAAAAATAAATAAGGTTCATCTCCTGTCCTCCAGGATCTTACAACAGAGTAGATAGCAATGAGTTATACACAAATAAATGGAATACAAGTCGTAATGGAGAAAAATGCAAACAGTGTAAGGGCGGGTAAAATCACAAGATTTTCCCTTCCCTCCATTTCCCTTCTCTTCCCTTCCTATCACTTCTCAGTAAAGACCCTGTGGCACCTGACTTATAGCAAGAGATGACAGTTAAACAAAGCAAATGAACAGTGAGCCACAACCTGCAGAGCAGGAAACAGCCCTTACCTCTGACCAAGAGGAGGGAGGGAAGATCATTTCATCATGTGTTCTCTGGAATTAAGATCAGACGTTGTGCATGGTCTGACTGATGATGGCTTTGTTTTGGTAGGTTTTTGGTAGACGGAGCATTTGTCCTTTTCCTGCCGTTTTTGTTTTATGCCCATTCTGACAGATCTTCCCAAATGTCCCTTCATTGTCCTATTTTTCCTTTCTTTTAATGCATATGCTGCAGGTGGTTCAGCCGTTCCCAAATTGGTGGGCACATGTTTTCCAACTGAGTTCTTGCCTACCCAGAAAAAGCGCTGCTCTTATTTCACACAAAGTATTGGAGTATATGACAAGCTCATTGGGTCAAAGTATGCGAATAGATTGTCAGTTCCCTAGTAGAATAGAAGCTTAGCAAAGGCAGAACTGTTTCCTTTTGTGCTTTCTCTCACAACAAAGAATTTTTTTTAAAATTCAATTTTATTTTATTTTCAGGTCTCCATTCTCTCTTTTCCTCTTCTGCCCCCATTGAGAAAGCAAGAAAAATAGAATCCATTACAAAGAGGTATTTGCAAGCAAAATAAATTCCCACATTAGCCATGTTGGGAAAGAAGTTGTCTCAATCACCTTCCCGCAGCTGAGCAGTGTGTTGAGTCCACCACCTCTCTCTGAGGAGATGGCTAGTATGTGTCATTGAGTTCTCGGAAATTGTGGTTGGTCATTGCATCTAACGGCATTGTTAAGTCTTTCAAAGTTGTCTTTACAGTATGTTCTCCTGGTTCTGCTTCCTTCCCTCTGCATCAGTTCCTACAAATCTTCCCAGGTTTCTCTAAATCCATCTCCTTCATTCTTTTTTTGATAGAACAGTAGCATTCCACCATATTCCCATGCCAGAACTGTTCACCATTCCCCAATTGATGGGCATCCCCTCTGTTTTCCTTTTATATTTCTATCCTTAGCACCTAACACATTACTTGGTATATGGTAGGCAATAAATGCTGAGCAATCGATCCATTTTTGTCGCATAGTTCCAGATTGATTTCAGATTGCAGGATTTAGAACCAGAAAGGGTCTCCTGGTCCAACTACTCAAGCAGGCCCATTCTGGCTTGGCTTACTTCTGACTTGCTTGTTCCTTAGGACTTTCCCCAGATAATTCTATAAATCTTTCTAGGGGCAGGGACAGGTTCAGCTCCCACTGGTTTTTATCCTCACAGGTCTAGCCCAGCATGCCTCAGTGTTACTCTCCTATTTACAAGCAGCCAGTCAGCAAGTCTTTCCAACTTTGTAGAACTTGCCTGAGATTGCAAAGCTTCTACAAGGTGTGAGTCCCCTCCACACCAATGAGGGATCAGAAGCCCCTGGGCTCTCCAAGTCCTGGGTCAGCCAGCAGGTTCTCCTAAGCTAGAAGGGCTGTAAGTAATGCACAAGTATCTGTCACCTTTGGGATTCATATTGCCAGGTGCATAGTAAATGCTTAATAAATAGTTACTGACTAAGGGCTAGCTTAATACAAGAACGTTGGTCTTCAAGTGAGAAACTGCTTCTGCCACAACCCACAGACCCATTGGTACAGAGGGGTGCCCATCTCCATGACTGTGCTACTACCCATGTCAAGGGCATCCTGGGTCCTTGGAGTGTTCAAATAAAGACCTCCAGTCTGCCTTCCAGGCATGGAAATACTTCATTGGAGAATTTGTTCATTTTGACAGTGGACAAATTTTATTATAGTCAAGAGTTATTCATGAAAAACCTACTGTATGCCAGGTACTAAGGATACAACAGAAGGAGGGACTCCTTCTAGTGAGGGAAACAGGATGAAAACAATTATGTGCAAATACACTATAGACAGCATAAATTGGAGTGATCCTCTGTTAAAACTTAAAATCCTCATTAAATTTATTGATTAGCTATTGTCCTTTATAAACTCATCATTAAACCATTGGAAAGCTTGATTTTTCCCTTTATTTCATGTGGGCTGTGCGATCTGAAGGCTAAACTTTGAGTCTCAGAGCCAGGAAGACCCAGCTTCACATTCTATGCCTGGTCATTACTAGCTGGGTGACCCTGAGCTGGCCACTAATCCTTTCCATGTCTCTTGTAACTCCATAGGCTTCATCTACTCAGGTCCTGGAGAGGGAGGGGGTGGGAAGAGAGGACAGGGACTCAGGAAGAGAGAGGTAGTGCAAGCTTCACTAACTGAGGTGGTCACTTCCATACTAAGAGAGAGGTAGTGCACGCTTCACTAACTGAGGTCACTTCCACACTAAGAGAGAGGTAGTGCAAGCTTCACTAACTGAGGTCACTTCCATACTAAGAGAGGTGGTACAAGCTTCACTAACTGAGGTCACTTCCACACTAAGAGAGGTAGTGCACACTTCACTAACTGAGGTCACTTCCACACTAAGAGAGAGGTAGTGCACACTTCACTAACTGAGGTCACTTCCATACTAAGAGAGAGGTAGTGCACGCTTCACTAACTGAGGTCACTTCCACACTAAGAGAGAGGTAGTGCAAGCTTCACTAACTCAGGTCACTTCCATTCTAAGAGAGAGGTAGTGCACACTTCACTAACTGAGGTCACTTCCATACTAAGAGAGGTAGTGCACACTTCACTAACTGAGGTCACTTCCACACTAAGAGAGAGGTAGTGCACACTTCACTAACTGAGGTCACTTCCATACTAAGAGAGAGGTAGTGCACACTTCACTAACTGAGGTCACTTCCATCCTAAGAGAGAGGTAGTGCTAACTTCACTAACTGAGGTCACTTCCATACTAAGAGAGAGGTAGTGCACACTTCACTAACTGAGGTCACTTCCATACTAAGAGAGAGGTAGTGCACACTTCACTAACTGAGGTCACTTCCACACTAAGAGAGAGGTGGTGCTAACTTCACTAACTGAGGTCACTTCCACACTAAGAGAGAGGTGGCACAAGCTTCACTAACTGAGGTCCCTTCCACACTGGAATCCCTGAACCCCAGCTCCGATCTTTTGTTGGTCAGCATCATTTCATTTGCCCCCAATCTGCCCTGGTTTCATTGGATATACTGGAACGGTCCAGGGCCAACTATATTTGTGAAATCAGTTTGCCAGTAGCCAAATGGCAATGGAAGTTGAGGCTACCTCTAAAACAATGTCTAGAAAGTGGTCCTTCGTGCACTCGGGACTTGTTAAGCTGGTGAAACTGGGACCTTAGACTTCCCTGGCTGAGTGCTCTGCTCCGTCTTTTTCTAATTGAGCTCCTCAGAGGCTGAGCCTCCAGCCTCATCGCCTCCAGACCCTTTCTTCTGGCGCTATTTTCTGTGCCTCTGCCCATACTCTCTCTGTTCCAGGCTAACTGGTCTAATCTAGTCAACCTTGCATCTCCAATGTGCGTGCCTTTGTATGGTGGTCTCCCATGTGTGGAATGCCATCTTTCTTTACCTGGGCCTCTTAGAAGCTCTCACTTCCCTTGGAGCTCCCCTCAGATGCAGGATCTCATGCAAGGACCTTCCTGATCCCCCACGCATCCACCCATATCACCAACATTTGCCTCTTGTACTTTGCATTTTCTTTTCTCTGGATATGTGCACAAAGGCCTCAGAAAAAGAAGGGAGAAGGAGGGAAAGAGACACTTTCTATTGTCCCAGTTCTAATTCCCAATCTGAAAGCTCCTGAAGAATTCTCAAGCACTTTCCCCCTAACCCTGGGAGGTAAGAAGCAGATACATGATTATTCCCATTCTGCAGGAAAAGAAAGTGAGGCTCAAAAAAGGTGAATCAGTTATGGCATCAGGAATTGTCCAAGCTGGCATCCAGATCTCCTTCCATTTGTTCTGCTTGGCCCCAAGATGCAGAGCCCTAAGGGCAGTGTGGAAACATGGGAGAAGCGAGACCCAAAGCCGAAGAGTGGCTGCCTTGGGGGGGGCAAGGTGGCTCTTCCCATCGGGGACCTTCAGGCAGAGGCCAGAGGTCAGACTAGCCAGCCTCAAAGACTCACCCTATCGTTCTGTGATTAAAAGAAGGAGAGTGTGAAGTCAGGGAACCCAGCTCCCAATCAGCTTCTGGGGCATTCCTCGCTCAAAACAAAGAGACTGTGGAGAGACCTCAAAGAATGAAACAGCAGAACATGGTGAGGGGATATGAGGTGGAAAGTTGAAAAAAGAGACCCTGATCAGTCACTCAGTGTTCAAAGAGTCTCCAAAGATGCTTTGGCCTCTGT